>NC_052053.1:20393558-20762989 GCF_903992535.2 Arvicola amphibius
CTGCCTGATAAAAAGGATCTCAGGAGCACCGGGGAAGCCATACGGACTTTAGCTGTGATGCCTCTTAGCACATCTAGAAAATCTCATAGAGTTGCATTTTCTGGATATTCTCAAGAGAGCAGCCTGGATGATGTGTGACCTGATCCTCTTTGAATGAAGTGAGAAAGGAAGGCATGAGAACCCAGCCACTCCCCCATGAGAAGGTTGCTGGCTCTCTTTCAATCCAAAGGAAAGTTCTACTTTTCCCATCAAAGAGGTCATCCTAAATCATTATCAGACCATCTCAAAAAGGAGACATCATCACATCCACTACACCATTCTTTCCCCACCATTCCTCTTACTGAAATTCTGAAAGGAGATTGTTTGCTGTCTGTGATTATTCCACACCCTCTGTGTCTGCCTTGACCAAGGTTCATCAATAACTCTGTGGTCCTTTCAAGACACACAGACATTCAGGACAGCCCGAACCTTTGCCAGATATGCCCATTCTGTTCAATAAATGTGTCTTCCCTTTCTCCTTTTTTCTCTACTTTCAGGAGTGCTCAACCATCACTCTTGAAACTCTACCCCTATTGTTGCATTATACCAAGAAGGCTTCAAGTTTCTGTGCTGTAAGTGATAATGTCAGACACTAGGGAGACTAAAGAGTCTCCAAGCTTCTAGCGGAAACCGAGAAAATAAAACTTCGATATTGACATAGCAGAGGACCAGGAAGGACATTACCTCCTTGGAAATGTGATTGCAGTACTTTTCCCTAGAAGCTACCCTCAGCCAAGAAATACTTCATCTCCCTCTACAGAAACTGGAGTTACATAAATATGTATTTAGCCTGGTGCTCCCTTTTGGTTTCCCAGAGTGGGTAAAGATGCCTTCAGCCTAGGAGGAATCCAAGGGACCAGTTCAAAGTAATTGTGATTCTTTCTCTTTTGAAAAAATTAAGTTTATTCATTTATTATATTCCAACCACAATTTTTCCTCCCTCTTCTCCTGCCATCCCATCCCCCCACCTCCTCAGTATTCTGCCCAGTCCACTCCTATGTTTTTGTTCAAAAAGGGACAAGCCTCCCATGGGAGTCAACAAGAATAGCATCTCAAGTTGAGGTAGGACTAAGCTCCTCATCTCATATTAAGACTTGGCAAGACAACCAGTATGAAGAATAGGTTCCCAAGGCCTGCCAAAGTATCAGGGACAGGTACCCTTCCCACTCTTAAGAGTCCCACAGAAGACCAAGCTATACAACTGTCACACATATGTAGAGGACCTAAGTAAGTCCCATATAGGCTCTTTAGTTGCCTGTCCAGTGCCTATGAGATCCTATAAGCCTAGCTTAGCTGTGTCTTTGGGTTCCGTTGTGATAACCTTAAGTTATGATTCTTGCAGAGATAAGTAAGCATCACATTCTGGGAAGTCTCCCTTCCTGCTCCAATCCCTTCTCAGTCAGCACAAATAAGAACTGCCTTGTCTTTCTTCTAAGATTAAGCTTTTTATACTTAAGTATTCTCACAGTCCTAAGTTTCATCTAAAAGCCTAATAGAGAAAAAGATAGTAAAAGGAAAAGAAAAGGGGGGAAATCAAATCCTCATATGCTTCTCTTTGTGCTAAGGCATGTTTCCTAATGAATGGAATTGTTTAGTTACTGAAGCATTCCAAATGTAAATGCTTCAGTAGACAGAAAGCACAATTTAAATTTTATTATGTTACCATATCAAAGAGTCTCATCAATATGAATGAAATTTAATTTTTGTTTTTAGTAGAGCTGTAAATATGATAATAATAACAACAATAATTTGGTAATCCTTTCTGCATAAGTGCATTTGTTTAGCTTATGATAGCAAAGGATGCTTACGAAGAAAGGAAGTCCCATTCTTACCCAGTAATTCCTTTTCTATTGTCACTTAAAAATGTATGTATTCCAGCATCCAATCTTTATTCCGTTTGCATATTCATGGTTGTATCTACCTTCAGTTGAGTCTAGACAAAAATCTACAAGAGGGTCATTCTTAGTTTCTTCTGTCATTGCCATTTATCTGAGTTTAGTTCTGGATTTCTAAATTCACGGGTGCATTGCATTCATTGCCCAACCCTTTCTACCCTCTTTAGGCATTGAACAGATCTTCACCTGCCAGTGGAAGTTGCCTCACTGTCTAGTTGGGTCTATATGACATGTGTTGTTGACATCTCTCAAAGTTGAGGAAACACATTTGAACTCTTGAAACACAAAACAAAAATTAGCATGTAAAATTATCCTGAAATAATTTATACTAAATGTATTTTGTGTTAGTAGGAGTGCTCTAAAGAAACAGAAAAGATAGAATGGATGTAGATATTAAAAGTGGAAATACTATGCTGGCTGCCGCACACTTGAAAGGCTGAGAATTTGGTAGTAATTTAGCCCAGAGAGCTGGATGCCTCAGCAATCCTAATCAGACAGTGGATTCCTAGAGAGTTCCTGAAGAGCTGCTCTTTAGAAGCCCTAACAATTTGGCCCTAACACTGGCAAAGGAATGCTTCCACACTAAGAGAGATAACCCTGCTAGATGAAGTGAAGGCAAGCAGACAAAATGCCAAGTTTTCTCCTCAATTTCCTTTTACCTGAGCTGCTACGAGAAGGTGCTACCCAAATTTAGAGCAGATCTTTCTACTTCAAATATTCTGGGCAAGAGAATTCCCCACAGGAGTAGTCCAAAAGTTTGTGTGGATTTTTTTTGTTGTTGTTTTGTTTTGTTTTCCAGATGCAGTCAAGTTGACAACCAAGATTAGCCATCACATACATTATTGTATTATAACCTGATAACTTTTTAAAGAGAGAGATAATTTAATTTGCCCTTCTAGAAAATGTTCCTTTTTTATTTTCCCATTTTCTTAGTGCCTTAAAAGGAGTGGAAGAAACCAGTTTTCCAAAAATCACATATACACCTACACACACACCCCACATCCCTACAAAAGCATCTCTCACTTCAATTCATGGAAGTTTCTCTACATGGAGACAAATTATTTTACTCCAAATTGTAAATAATGGTTATTCTCAGTTAATACTGGTTTTATTGAAATACTCTCAGTTAATTAGTTAACAATTGAACTCACAGTAATATAAAAAGTATAATTAAAAATAGATAACTTAGAGGATCATTTCTGTCAGGAAAGCTTCAAAGTAGGAAAAGCCTCAATGGGAGAATAGGTGCAAACTATTCATAGGGAGACATTACAAACCAGGCGACAGTGACAACTGTCTCAAATAGAGCCCCATCCTTTGTGACATGTCTGCTTTTATCGTGTCTGGATTCTGATCTTTCCTGGGACCAATCTGTGTCAGCACCAGACACAGCCACAGAAAGGGCTGGAGAAACGAATAGTCAATGGTTGTATACCTTCAGGAACAGCAGGAGCATAGTCTGTGTAAAATTTCCCAAACACAGCAGGTACATTTGACTCAGGTATGAGTTACATACAGCACAGGGCCTGGGCTCCGTCGTTTGCAGAACTCGGGAGCTTGAGGATTATAAGTAGGTGGTTGGATTCCACTGTGATCAGTTTCTTCAGCTGTAAAATGAAACAATACCTACATGGAAAGAATCTGGCTTATTGGATATGATACAGTCATGCTTCATTCACTGATGTGGAATGCGTGAGAAGATCTAGCAGAGTGCAGTCCTTTAATGAGATGCTGCTAAGAACTTGCTTAGCATTAGGCAGTCCAGTCTATGAGGAGGAAAAATATGTTGATACAGTCTTTTGTAGCTTTAAAAATAGTTTCCCTAAAATCTTTCTTCTCCAAGGTTTGTGAGCATGAGGGAAGAATTGTTTTTAATATTATAGAAGAAGCTACAATTAGGTTAAGTGTCCTGGCTAAAGTTTCAGGAAAAAGGACTGACTGTAAAGAAGCTGGATCCAGAGCTTAAAGCTAAACCCTTAAGGGATGAAATGATTACCTTCGCTAACTGACCCACGTTTTGCCTTCATGCTAATAGATTCTGCTATTGACTAAGTATCAATCCAAGTATTTCTGACATACTAATCTTGGCCTTTTTGAATTGAAATAAATCTGATCTCCTTCATTGGCGCTACCCTTAAACCTCCAGCTTTTACAGATGAGAAAATGAAGAATAAAAAAGTAATAGGATGGGCATTTTCACAAAAGCTTAAAGAATATCAATTTTCTTGTCTTTTTCATCAGTTCCCTAATCTTTAGATAGCCTTAAAGAAAAAATTTAGTCAACTGAAAGCTAGTAAAGTTACAAGAAAAATGCTGAGAGGTAATTCAAATTCTTCACATCAGTTTAAAATTGCCAGTTGCCTGGGACACGGTCATGATATTTTAGGCAAAAAAGAATAGAACACTATTAGAAAAATGCACTTTTGCCAATTTCAGACCTCTTTCAAAACTGATAGGTTCAATTTTAAGTGAAACCCAAATGATGTAGCAATAGAATATGTTTCTGAATGGCACAACTCATTCCCATCAAGTGATTTAGCTATCAGAAAGAGCATTCATAATTTTTGAAGCACTGCCAAAATAATCGTTTGGTTTAAATTAATTTTACAGTTCTTTGGTTGAGAATTCAATTGTAAAATGTCTCTATGGTTGAGTTTTGAAAAAAAATTTAACTGCGATAGTGATTTCGCTTAAGAGTAGCTTTAATTTTTTTCAGTGATACAGTTTTCATATTCAACTCCCCGAAACAAAATTTTCTGAATTCCAAAGTAAGGTGAGTTATTCTAATCAATTAGCAAGTAAGTGTTGCTGTCTTTAAAATATAAAGAAGGGCAGGAGAGATGGCTCGGAAGTTAGGAGCAGATACTGCTCTTCCAGAGGCCCCTAGTAGTCTTATTAGCATCGTGTTTGGCTGCTCACAACTCCAGCAGTAGAAATAAAACCCCATTGTCCTCTTTTCTACCCAGCAGGCACTCACGTGTGAATCCCATATAGACACACACTAAACTAAAAAGTAAAAATAGCATAATTATTTAAGGCAATAAGTAACAGTGGTAAGATGTTGGCAGAGTTATCACAATTGTATGTCAACATAGCTCCATGTAATAGGGTTGGAAAGACTATAGTAGCTGAATGTGAAAATTGTGATTATTTGCTAGTAGAGAGGCCCTACTTTCAAATGAGTCAGCCTGGCTTAACATATCATGCAAGAAATATGGCCACAAGCAGTAGCTGCCTGTCCGGGATAGCATCTGGAACAAGAGAGCCTACTGAGGTCAACAGGATGATTCAACAGGTAGATGAGCACTGTTTCAGGAGTTCCAGCAGGCAGTAGACAGGTTGCCTAAGGCAAATTTGTGGACCAGAAGCAGATCTCCCAGAAATTATAAATGTGGACTCATGTCCCCTTTGGGAAACTGACCCAGCCAAGCAGAGAAGAAAGCAACTTTTAAAACACTGGAATGTAGGCAAGAAGGAGATCAAATCAATGTGGGAAGAGAGCTAGGACTGAGCAGGAAGGCAGGAGCCCAGTTAGAGTGCCTGATGTGGAGAACAAGAGCAAAGCAATGTAGGTGGGATTTGAACCATACACTGGTGGGCTATACATGCTCTTGCTTCTTCCATGCCTGCTTACAGTACCAGTTCTGATTACCAGTCCTGCTAAGTGACTTGGTGGCTACACAGCAGCAATCACGCGTAGGAATGCACCGGTTTTCCTGCAATTCTGACAAATCAGTGAGGTAAATGCCTTAATATCAAGCAACAATTCAACCAGCAATTGATTTTTTAAAAAAAATCAAAAAAACTACAAGAGTTGTGAATATAGTCTGCCTGAGCATGGTCATGCTATGTGAAATAGGCCTGTTCACGGAAATAACAATTAGTGGATGACTTTGTAAACCAAGCCTGATGATACAAAGCACAGGCGGGAACATGGGCCTGATTTTACAAAGATGAATTTTCGGGCAAGGATGCTAAGATGTGATGACTATGAGGTCTCAGACACCACAGGGTGTTGGTTTGGTCACGTGCACACCATGAGAATGAGCTCATATATTTGTTTTAATTCTACCCATCCACATCTTCACTCCCAAACTCTAAGAGGTAAACACTGCTAATGTACCCAAAGATATTTCTCCTAGATAGTTCATAGGACATTCATAACATTAAAAACTTGCTTAAAAATCAGTAAAGTATTTTGCTCCCAGTCTCTGCAGGGAGTATTGTATGTTATTAAGTAAACAGCTTACATTTCTAGTGCATTTGTACAATTAAGAGATCTTCACAATGGAATAATTACAGTTCTATTGAACCAACTGTCTAATAGTTCTGTGATGGTGCCTTTGTTCCTTTATTTGTTTTATAAAGAAGAAGAAATTAAGACTTCAAAAATTAACTATAATAAGTTGAAAGAGAGAATATTAAAGCCCTGAAATAATGAGTGAAGAAAATCCCTTCAAATGTCAACTTGGCTAATGAAACCTCAAAATAGGCAGCTCAAGCTCTGTCAGTCACATTGGCATGATATTAAACATTCATGCCTGTAAATATTCTCCATACTTTGGAGTGTCCATTGAAAACCATGAATATTTACCCCTCAGAGATACAAAAAGTTGCATTGAGATGATGTATAGAGTGTTCAACAGATATTCCATTAAATGTTTTTAGGATAATTAACACCCATATCTTGCACAAATTTCAAATTCTTTAGAAGTTTTCCACTTAGAAATAAGAGATTTGCTCATAGTTTGAATGAATAAAATACTAGAATAGTTGGCTCTGTTTATTCTGCTCTTTTGATAATAAACCTGACTTTTCTGCAGCCTGTCCCCAGGGGAATTTTCTTTTTCTAGTGAACATATGTAGCAACGTATTTGCACATGTGTTAAACTATGATCCAAGTTTCTCGCTGTATTTTTCATCAAGAGTTGAAAATTAGGAGCTGCCTACCAATTAAATGTGAAACAATGTTTCTATTAAACAAATATACTTTATTGATCATAACAACAGCTGGATAATTCCACCAAAGCAATACAAATAATAATCGAGCTTTAATTTAAATTTGTGCAACATAAATAACAATTAGAGGTAACAGACATACTTAGCCTACCTAGTGAATTTAATTGAACAGTATTCACTATAGAAACTTAAAAATAATTTATATTTTATAACAAGATAAATTTTTATACTACCTAAGCCAACTTAATTATATTTTCTAAATATTATATAGTGTTTTTATTTAAATATCCTTCTTATTCCTACTTTTACTTACATTTTTAATTGTATTATGTTTTATTTATGTTGTGTGTGTGCATGTGTGTACACATATGACACAATGTGCAAGTGGAAGTCAGAAGTCAGCTATTGTGAATCAGGACTCTCCTTCCACCATGTACTTCCCAGGGATTGAACTCAGGTCCTTAAGCTTGGCAGCAGGTATCCTTTTACCAGGGAGCGTCATCCCTACCAGCTTGTTCCCCTAACAGTGAGAAGTGCTATGAAGACTTCTGGAGCTAGGAGGGATGTCATCAACATTCTTCCCAAGCTGTGAATCCTATGAGCTGCAGAAACAGCTGGCATGGCAGAATATGCCATTAGTATAACAGTGGCACAGATGTTATAGGGTAGCCAACAGCATTCTGATTGGATTTAAAGTCCTTCCCAAAGGAAGAAATCTGGGATTTCTGTTACAAGTTTGGCCAATGACTCATGGTTGTAGAACTCACAGCCTCCAGGAGTGAACCTGTTACCATTATTCTGATCATAGTATCAAACTACCCTTTAAGTTTGTACATCTAGAACCATATATAACTGCAGCACTCAGACCTTATTAAAGAATTTCTTTGTTCAGTGGACCACAGGTTGTGCAGAGCATCATAACTAGTCAAAGCACAAAGAATAAGTGTGTGTGGATTCCTCAGCCACAGATGATACATCAACCTAAAACCACTACCTCCAAAGCAGGAACCATGGCAGAGAGGAAAAGAAAGGTTATAAGAGGCAGAGTTTGGCTGGTGGAGATGGGGCAGGGGTGAGGGTGAGGTGCATAGGACAAACCAGAGTGAAACAGTGTCTTCTCTGGCACATACAGAACCACTGTACACAGAGTTTACAACGGTTCTGGTGACCCCCACATATCCTATGCAACTTGTTTTCTCCATATTTTATAGCCAAAGTGTGTATTGTCTTCAGCAATAGGGTCCCACCATCAAGTTCTGGTAGGCAAACAAGAGTAAAGGCAATAGCCTATAAGGTTTGGGCGATCTCTGAGACATCCCTGACCAACAACGTGAGAGTAGGTATCACATGTATGGCACTGGGCTTTTTATTTAGCAAACTATAAGTAAGCTGTTGGTCTTATGCTTGGTGTGGAGCATGAACAAATCCAACAGTCATATTGCTTTTTCTCATACATTCTGCACAGATGACTGCAACCTTACTTATTCTCAGCTTAAGGACTTTTCTAAAAGAAAAACAGAAAAAAAAGCCATAAAAATTGTAAAGTAAGTATTTTCTTTCTATACAATCCTTTGTAAATTTAATTTTTTTCTTAACAGATTATATCTGATGTATCAGAAATAGTTATTTTGGATGATCTTTTCTAAATAAAGGGATGATTTTATACCCATTTTCTTCTATCTCCTAAAGAATAGCTATGTATTTCAACATTGACTTTACAGGGAACTTATAACAGATTCATACATCACTAAATTTTCAGTTGTTTTGTTTCCTGATAAGCATTTAGTTCATGGCATGTACAGATACAGTAGTCTTAAATTTTTTAGTGAAAAAATAATTGACCCTATGTCATCAACTGAACAGTCTGAATTCACGAATCGTCCCTCTGTCAACCCATGGCTATGACCTACCGTCCCACCACGGGTCTAACCTTTATCCACATGGGGTTCTGCCCTGCCTTAGTTCTGCCCTGTCTTTGCTTTAGATATGTCTGTGTTCCATGTATTTCTGCTGAAACAAAATGTTAGATTTTAAATGGAAGCCCTTTAATGGCAACTTCTCTATTTGTTATGGTAGATACAAGCAACACATACCTGATTTTCACCAGACATTTAAAATGGCCTTAGTTAGTAACTTGATTGGTATATATTAGTTAAATAAAGTTTACCTAAAGTGCCAAGTTGGCCATCTCTCATATTTGTCTTTAGTATTCCTAGGAATAAACACTAGGAATACTAGAATCATATTTCTAAGACAACTGTTCAGTCAAAGACCATTTGGACCATTAGATAAAGCCTTACAGTACTCAGTCTGTGAGCTAAGTCCTATTTTTACCTTGCCATAAATTAATGAGCTGAAGTTGCTGACAAAACATTTGCGGACATCTGAAAAACCCAAAATTATGTTGTACTATAATAAAATTGAACTTGGAAGAGTGACCATGCTTTATCCTATAACATATTTTAGAGAGGTCATTACCCAGTAATTGTTCTGTCTAAAATACCTGTAAAGTCTGTGAAATACGACAAAAATGGAAAGAACAGAGCAGCAAATGACAAAAGGCCATAGACTCATAGGCTGATATTTTTCTGAGACTTTCTGTCCCTAACGAGTATTAATGTAGAAGAGCCTGGTTCCCAGACAGATGAAAGTGACCCATAAGTATATTAAGTGATAAATAATAAACGAATATTTATTAAGGATGTAATATGCGAAGCATCGATAGCCTATTTTTTTTTTTATTTTCACAAAACCATTCTTCACCCTGTGTTTTATAGATGCAGAAACAGAGGAATGAAAAGGCTCAGTAATTTTCCCAAGGTCACACATCTCCAAATACAGAAGCTAATGTCTAATTACAGGTACAGAGACACCAAGATACTAGTGTATTATTAGCCGCCATCCTCCCAAACTTAAATAATTAAGGAAACTCTCAAGGTTGATATTCGTGAATAGTTTCCTTGCCCGCTGTAATGATCTCATGTGTCTAAATACTGACTCTGAACCTAGCAATGCCCTTGTCTGTGTCCACAGTCATTGTGGTTCATCTTAGCTCTCACATGAGGATGCCACAAACACTATTCACTGATTATTTCATGGGACATCAAATGATATTTTAGACATAACAATTTTGCACATCAATATTTTACACAGAAATGATGCTTTTCTCACAAGTTTATTTTATTATTCAATGAAAATTTTAATACATTAGTACTTCATATCAAGACACCTTAGCATGTCACAATTTTCTTAGTATTTTCATGCAAAATACACATTGTATTTGGGCTATACACTTAATATTTCAAGTATGTTTAAATGTCTATATTGTCTAACACATACAAGATGTCATATTTTTTTCTACTGCTAGTTAGGTTTTCAAAAAAAAAACTCGCTTATTTTGCACATATAACATGGCAAGAGATAACCAGGAAAGAAACAAATTCTATGTTCCTATAGTCTAACATTTTCTAGAAAGTACCGAAAGGAGGAGAAAGACAGAACAAGCAAGAGAACGGAAATCTTTATTCATCCTAAGGATAATATTTACTTATCGGTGACAGTCATTGTGCCAGTCCCACCCACAGTCTTTCACTTTGAAGGTCATGTTTGGGGGTATTAAATATTAAATATTAATATGAGGCGTGGTTCTAATACGAAAACACAAAAATCAAATAACTTGGAGGCTGAGGAACTCCACCAATACTAATTCACCTCTAAGCTGATATAGCCCTCAAAAGTAAAAACAGCTCCCAATATCACCTCTCAGCCAACATGAGACTTTCTTTAACTAATTAAGAATTTCAAAAGTTTGTACAAAGCTATCATAATTGTTCCAAGTCATGAAATTTTGACTAAGATAATTTTGAATACCATAGATGATACAGCTGTGAGCACAGCTGTTCTGACCTGGAGGTGCTGAAGGTGAGCGGAGCAGAGAACAGGCCTCGAATGAACTTCAGAACAGAGTCATGTAGTAATTTCACAGATGCAAAAACGTTATGTTGTATTTCCGTAATCCTAAAACAATAATCCTTCTTATCTTTTAAATGTTACAAAGAATTAGCGGTCAAGGTCACACACTGAATATTTCCTGCTGCAAGGAAAAGTACCCTGTGTAAATAAATGTCTCTTTACATTGATCACCAAGGATTTTCTCTGGGTTTTCCAGAAAGAAAAGCCGGACAGATGAATTATAAAGGCAATTCTACGGGTTAGCAAATTTCTTTTTCACCCCTCAGGACCTCAATTACTTTGGATATACATAGCCTGTATCAAGGAAGCAGAGCAAAGAAAATTCATTGAGAAGAACTCTGAGAATGTAGCACTTCTTCTCAAAGACTGACTTAATGTTTTTGACAGGGACTCAGCACTCGCAAAACCTCTGTCTGTCTCCCTAAACTTGATGAAGTCATGTAAGCTCTCTAAGCCATATCTGTAAATCAGGTAGGAACGAAACAAGCCCTAACCCTGCTTCCAGGAATTCTGGAAAGAGAGGTTTAAATAAAAAAAAAAAAAAAAAACAAAACAGAGGGATGGAGACAGAGAGGAGAAGACAAAAGCAGGGTAATGCATTCAGTGACTTTAAAATGAATTATTCATGAAAATAATTGCTTTAAATAAATTTGTATGTAGAAAGATATATAGAGAAGAAACATATTTAAGGTTTTTTATTTCCTTGAAAATTTCATAAATTTGTATGGTGTATTTTGATATGTCAAGTTTGAAGTGAGAGTAATTTTGGCTTTCATATTTGTTGCATTATAGAATGAATATTAAGCAAAATTTTTATATTCAATAATGACTTTCTAAAGCTTTGGATACAAATAACTGTGTACATAGGAGAACATGTTTCTCAAATAATCGCATAAGAGTAATAGGTTATTGTTTTACATATATATAGAAATGAATGTTGAGGAAAGTAGCTGGGAATTCACAGTCTATGTAAGTTGATACATTATTAAATTCAGATACTGTCCATATCATAACAACGCACACCACTGCTATCTAATGCAGTTTCATTTATAAGATTTTGTAGGCATCCATCTAACAGTCAACACACTGAAGATTTTTTTGGGGGGGTTGGTTGTTTTCCTTTTGTGTTATAGTTTGCCTACTTTGTATCCCTTTCTAAAATCACAGTAGGTAAAAAGACTCTTATCTGATAATCCACACTACATCCCAAGTAGATGTGGAGTCTTTGCAGCAGTGGTCTTGACTTGATAGGCTTGCACCATCTCACTCCAGTATCTGGAAGAAGCATCATTGCCCATTATTCTATACTCCGTATGGCTACTGAGAAGGTTATGTGTATGTTTAAATGTCCACATTGTCCACCCGAAAACCAAGCTACCCCTCAGGGAGATAGCCTTCACTCAGTGCTCAGATGAAGAGAACAGATCTTCAGTCACTAAGCCATGCTGTTTGAACTCAAGGTCTCTGCAGGGAGATGCTGATCTTTGCACATTTAAACTAGGCGAATAAGCCATCTTTCATTTGGTGGCAGTCACTTAAATTACAAGTGGAAAAAAAGTTACCTGCTGGAAGTGACCTTGTGCTTGTGAAATAGCTCCATGATACTGTGAAGACAAGAACCATACATTCATCTTTAAACCTTGGGAGAGTTGCAGGATTTCTACCCGAGCAGGCTTTGTTCTGTTCTGCCATAGACCCCCTCCCCCCCAGGACCATGTGGCACCACTGTAGAGACCCAACTCAAAAGATGGAATCTAGAAAAACTGAGTATTTTCCAGGGCATTTACCTGGGAACCGGAAGAGCAAGTTAGGCAAGACAAACCTATGAGGAGGGTGCATGAGCTCATATCCCTGGGGATGTCTTTCAATCACCTTTTGAGGAGAGTCTGCTTTCTCCTTCCCCCATTAGAATTCTGAACTTTTCAAAAGCTCAGACCGGAGGAGGCAGCTCTATATCCCAGGAGCAGTATCTGAATTCTAAGGATTAGCAGCATTTCCCTGGGTGGACAACACCCAGAATACCCAATCCCTCATCTTAGGTGTCTGTTGTAACAGTGCAGACTTACTCCAAAGTCACAGTGAGCTGTTTACAGTCCATGCACTACCCAACCCCCATTGACATAAACAGCTGCCTAACTGACTGCCTACTGCACTGTCAAGCCCTGCTTTCTTAAAACAAAAGACCACTCCAACCATCTGACTTTGCAATCATGTGCTAGCTGTAGTATTTTAACAAACTTATGAATATTAGGTATCAATTGTATAATATAATAAAAAATCAAATTAGGTAAAGTTGTTTTCATTCAAAAGCCGAGGGAAAGAATCTGGTTCATAGAAAATGAATAGTTGATTTTCTTCACTAACTGTAAGAGTAAATACCATCGTCTCATAGCAAAACAACAGTCAAAACAAACTAAATGAATAAAAAAAAATAAAGGAAAATATTTAAAGGAAAACAGAAGTATGCACACTGTGCACCATGGATACTCATTATCAGTTAAATGCAAATTGACGGTCCTGTTTATAAATAACATATTATAAAACTGAGAAAATATCTCTCTTAAAAAGCTGTGGTGTTGGTGCCCCGACCCGAAGAATAGAAAAATGTGGTATATTTACACAACATAACACTACTCAGTGATTAAAAAAAAAAAAAAAAAAAAAAAAAAAGCAACGATACCTTAAAATTTGCAGGCAAATGGACAGAACTCAAAAAAGCCATCGTGAATGAGATAACCCAGACCCAGAAAGACAAATATAATATTTACTCACTCAAAACTAGATAATAAACATAAAGTAAAGGATAACCAGTCTACACATCACAACCCCAGAGAGCCTGGACCCACCTAGGAAGGGAGAAAAAGACAAGGTCTCCTGAGTAAATTGGGAGTGTGGAGGGCAGGATGGATGGTGGAAGGGAGGAGGAAAGGAGGGAAAGGGAGTGAGAAAAAAATGTATAACACAATTCTGTCTAAGCAATTAAAATGAGAATAAACAAACAAACAAACAGATACCCATCACAGAGTCAAGAATTTGACTCAGGGGCAAATGTGAGAGCCAAAGTTGCATTTGAAGTTTTAGTTACTATGCCTAAGAGATCCATGAAACAAAAGTGCCTCTGATCTGCAAGTCACTTGCTCAAGAACATATAGTTCCTGAAATGCTGGAGGAGGCTATTGTTTATGGGAGATAAGAAGCCACATCCTCTAAACAAGTTTGCTTGACCCATCTGCACTGGATGTGCTTTATCGCATGTGGGCGGGAGGTACGTAGACAGGAAATAATCAGGGTGTGTTTGCCCCTGATTGGACACGATGGGATAAATTGTAGGTTTTCCTTCTTCAACCTTTGCCATACTTGATTCTGGGCCATTGCCCAGGAACATGAGCATGAACCTGAACAGCGATTATCTACCTGGCCAGTATTTAATTAAAGCTTGCTACAAATTTGCCTTTAAAAAGAAAACAAAAAAAAAAAAAAAAAAAAAAAAAAAAAAAAAAAAAAAAGCTGTGGTGTCATGACATTCTGAAATTAGTGTAAACATTTTGAAATTGTAAAATAATAATAATAAATTATTCCCTTCTGTGTCTTTTATCTATATCTCACTGAACACTTCAGTTCTGGACAGGAGTCATTATATTTTTTCATGAGACACTTAACAGACACAGAAACGAGGTGAAAGGTCGCTCATACTTAGTTATCTCAAGAGTGACTGATGGAATATGCCTAGAGTCACAGACTATAGTCCTGTTAATTTCTGTGACTCTCCAGTATTTTTAAGTCACGAGAACTTGATAGAGAGAAATTCCTCTACGTTGAACACACAAGTCATAAAATAACATCAGTTTTACCTGATAACACTAGATAGTTCTTAAATTCAACTCTCTGTCATTCTTGACCAACCTCGCGGGTTTAAAGACACCAACGCTTTTTACTTTGAATACATCAGGTATCCCCTGATACACAGAAGACTAATATTGAGGCTGACACATCCCTGATTACTCTGTCCCCTTTTGGGTTCTGATTCCTGCCTACACAACTTGCCTAGCAGCCTCAGTCTAGCGAAACAAGCTCGTTGACATCAAATCAAAGCCTGTCTCTTTAACTTTCCTTAAGGCCAATGCTTTGGCTCTGGACCATGATTAGAAATCACCTGCTTATGGAAGTATATGGTGTTTTCAGATGTACAGACCTGCCTGAAATCAAAGTATCATGTTCACACACACACACACACACACACACACACACACACACACACACACAGGAAACAGCAGAGAAATAGTTTAGAAAAAAATGAACTTCCAAATATAGAAAAAAACTTGCTTCTCTGATTCATAAATTTTGTAGCTGTGCAATTTGAGGCATACCTCACTGACTTCTAGGAACATGTTCCTCTGGCTAGCTGCCATGCAAGAATTAGACTTACAGTTGGCACCCTCACGATTTTCAACAGCTTACCCACAAAGAAAGACAGCTTTATTACACACAAATCTATTGGTCAAGTCTCTATCAGAAAAGAAATATTTTTGAAATCATTAGGTCGACACAAGATTCTAAAAAAAAAAGAACACGTTCTAACCTGTATTGTTAATTAATATAGAGTAGAATGGTCACAAAACTCAGTACTCTGTGCATTAAATGTCATTTCTCACAAACATAATTCAAGCTCATCTGCTTCCCTACCTGCCAAATGTTCAGAAACACATAGCACCTCTCAGAGCATAGCCTGCATGCACACAGACTTGTGTGCAACTAACTGTCTTTAGCTCCACTTGTCATATTCTACAGTCACACTGTAGCCTCATTTTACCCACATTTTATATTTATTTTATGTGCAGCTATGTGCAGGGGAAAGTCGCATGCCACAACTCATGTATAGAGGTCAGATGACAACTCTGTAAAGTTTCATCTTGACAAAAATCTCTTCTTCCAAATGTGGGCTCTGAGAATCAAATTCCAGGCAATAGGCATGATAGGAAGCACGTTTACCCAGAAGCCATCTTGCCAGCCCTGTACTTCCATTTTAAAAATATTAACGTGAACACTTTCAATGCTAAGGACTCCCAAGGACCAGCGGGGCACCTGTGAATGAATACTATACAACAGTTTTATACACCTTGATTGCATAGTTAGAAAGAAAGAAAAAAACCAGGAGTTAGCTTTCATCACTTCTAACTTTCTAAAATGAAATAACTTTGAATGTGATATCAGGAGTGGGTAGCTAAATCATTTTATGGGCTTCCTATCATACTTTTTATACCTTCATCACTAGTCCACAGCCACTGGTGGCAGGCAGCTCACTCCCACGGTGATTCTCGATACCATCCTGTGGACACGTGGATAGAGCTTTTCAGTCAAGACTTTTTCTGAGAATGCCTCTTTAAAAGTTTGTTGTTTCTGTCTCTGGATTCCGGTTTTGTTGACCAGGAGTTATAAATCTGATTGGTTCTAAAATGCTGTGTTTCAGTGAGCACCAAACCCTTTAATGCCCAAAGATTTTCAGGTTTTTGCTTCCTGTTCCACATCTATTTATTCATTCAGACTTGTGAAATTCTTGCAAGAAAAGGCAGTTGTGCATTCCAATTCCTACTCGCCATTCTGGTTCCCCTAACTCTTCCTGTGGATGAACCAAAGCAGCAAAGACTCGTGATGTTGGGGGTGCAAAAATGCCCAGCTGTGCCATGGCACAGAGGCCCTGCTGGCTGTGCACTCACTGATACTGTGTACTCCACTCAGGGCAGGCCTCAGTCGCCCATGACGTGAGGAAGGACAACTTAATTTTCAATTTTCTTTATTTTTGTTTGAAAAATTATTTTACAGGAAATGAGGAGCAAGCATACACTCAAAATCTATTTATGAGTTTCCAAAAGTTCTATATATAACAATCTGCGTAAAAAATTACCTCAGAGGCAATATTTATTAAGAGTGTAATTTATAAGAATCAAATATCTCATTTATTGTAGAAACTGATTCCACAAATAAAACAATAAGACAACTTTAAGAATGATTTTTATAATCCAGAACTAATGAGAGAAGCATCTACCTGCCTTTTCTGATTCTGTTTTCTCTTCTTAAAATATTTGAATTTTTATTATATTTTTATCATTTAAAACAATGTGTAAATTTGAATATATTTTTATCATATTCTCCCCCTCCCCCAAGTCTTTCCAGATCTTTATCTCCCCAACTTTGCTATTGCTCATAAAAACACACAACAAAACAATACAACAACAAAACCCTGCAAAACCAAGAAAACAAAACAACGCATAATCAGAAAACAAAACCAAACTATCAAAACCTACCAACTGTAACCAAATAAAAGCACTCATAAGACAATTTGGGCTTAGTCAACAACTCCTAAACATACATGAGGACTGTCCTGGAGTGGTTGATATACCAAGTGTTACTACCTTTGAAAAAACAATTTTCCCTCTCCCAGAAGGTATAAACAACAGTTCACTTGTTAACCTTTATGCTAGTGGCTAGTTCTTTCATTTATTGATTTATTCATTATTTTGTTAAGTATAATAAAATAAAATCAGATTTTAAAATAGAAGAAGAAGAAGAAAAGAAGAAGAAGAAAAAGAAGAAGAAGAAGAAGAAGAAGAAGAAGAAGAAGAAGAAGAAGAAGAAGAAGAAGAAGAAGAAGAAGAAGAAGAAAGAAGATCCCAAGAGAAGGCTCAAGAATCAGAGATACACTCATTTGTACACTCAGGAATCTTATAGGAACACTAAACTGGAAGCCATAATATATACACGAAGGACCTGGTGCATATCTATACAGTTCCTATGCATACTGCTTCAGTCTCTGTGAGTTCCTATGAGTTTTGATCATGTTGATATCGAGGGCCTTGTTTTCTTGGTGTCCTCCATCCCCTCTGACTCTTAACATGCTGTCCCTGAGCTCTGAGGAGAAGGATTTAATAGAGACATCTCATTTAGGGTTGAATGGTCCAATGTATCTCACTCTGTGCATAGTGTCTGGCTATGGGTCTCTGTATTTGTTACCATCTACTGCAGGAAAAAGCTTCTCGGATGATGACTGAGCAAGGCACTGATCTATGAGTATAACAGAGTATCATCAGAAGTCCTTTTATTACTACTTTTTTAAGACCAATAGTATTTACCCAGGGTCCCCGGGCTATCTAGTCTCAGGTCTTGGTCACCCAAGCAGTTTCTAGTATGGGTTTCATTTCATGGAGTGGAGTTTAAGTCAAATCAAATACTGATTGGCTTTTCTCACAAGTTTTGTGCTATCATTGTCCCAGTATATTTATCACAGAGGATACCTTTGTAGATCAAAGAGTCTGTGGCTGGTTTGGTGTTCACGTTTCTCTTTTGAAAGTGTGCAGAATACCTTCCCATACCAAAGATGCTAGAACATAGGGGTAGAGGCTCGAGGTAGACATCAGCTCAGCCTCTCCATGTTCAATGAGTCGTGTAGGTGTTATCTTCAGCAATGGAGCCTGGATGTCAGTTTGTAGAAAACTACTTATAGTCTCAGCAACACTGTGGTTTGTTTGAGGATTCCCATGGGACCCCATTGGACAACAATTCAATGAGATGTAACCCAAATCTGGTACCAAAAGTTTTGTTTGATGACAAAAGATGACCGGTTTGGACTCTGTCTCCCTCATTATTTGGCAACTGCATTTATAACACCCTTAAATGTATATATTAGAGAGTTTCTACCATATTAGGTTTCTGTAGAACCCCTTAAAAATCCCTTGATATTATCTGTCCTTCCTTGTATCCCTTCCCACAAAGCTCCCCACCATGACTTGATTCTCAGTTCCAGTACCTCCTGCCCATCCATCCATAATTATCTATTCTATTCCCCTTTCCTAACTAGATCTGTTCCCTCTAGTCCTTTATACTATGCCTACCCTCTGTGGTTCCATAGTTAATATCCACATATAAGCAAATCCATACCATAATCGTCTTTCTGAGTCTGGAATCATTTAGAATGATTTTTTTCTCTGATTCCACCCAGTTGCCTACAAATGTCATGATGTCATTTTTTAAGCATCTGAGTAATACTCCATTGTATAAATACATCACACTTTCTTTTTTCCCTTTTTCTGTTAAGTGATGTCTAACATGTTTTAAGTTTCTGACTGCTTCCCTGGCAACAGTGACCTGTATCTTTGGTGATTCTTAATAACAAATTAAACAACTTGAATTCTCAACTTTGTAGGTCATTAAGAAAAGCTTTTGAAATACATTTATGTAAACTGGGCTTCGTTTTTCAGCTAATAGAAAAAGCTGTCTCCACTAATGCCACAACACCCCTCAATAGAGTTCTTATAAGAGTAGGTACAAAGCTAACTCCTTCTGTATTAAGGAAAGGAAACAAAGTTTTTGAATGAGCTCTCTCTGTAGAAAGGAGGGCCAATTAAAGAACTGCACGGTATTCACTTGGGTTGAACAAGTGTTGTGTCAAAATAATTTAGCATTTAAAGTCCTCTGCACAGGATGATATAGTCTGGTGGTCAAATGCTAGCTCCTCTGCGTACATTGAACACACTTTTAAATAGCTGCTTTCCATGGCCGATAAATAAAATTTTGCTCCTGATTTAAGAGATTCCTTTTATAAGTCTGTGTGCGGTGATACTTCCTGCTTTTAAGGACATTTTGGAAACACTGGCTGCATTCCTTATTTTAAATAGACTTTCAAAGACTGTAGTTTAATGAAGTCGTGTGTGCCTATCCAGGCACTTCCTAAACTGCAGTTTAACATTTTTAAAAAATAAAAACAACAAATTAATTCACTAAAACTGTCATCATGAAATTTATTATTGGCCCGATAGTTGCTGCTACACTTCATTAGAGGCAAGGCCTAAACCTCTGTCCTACTCATTTCTTAAATATTTTCCTCAGCACTCTGTACATACAAAGCTCTGATAGTGCTGCACACCGCACCCCCGTGTCTGCGCTCTGTGCACTATTACCCAGTTACCGAGCTTCGGGCAAGGGGCTGCAGGTTAAAATACACAAACACACACAGACAGAGAGACAGCGACATGGATCATCCTTGAATTTCCCAAGAATGCCCCCTTTATTGTGTTCAGGGGCAGATTATATAGAGATAGCCACACCCTAGCCAAACCCACCAGAAACCACTCTCCTGCCATCAGGAACTCCTGAAGGTCTTGTGCTCAGAGCAGCTGTAGGCACTCAGATAAGGGGATTAGAAGAACTACAGGATCTGGGGTCTCACTACTCCCAACATGATAGGACATGTTTGCTAAATGAATAACTGAACCCTTTTAACTTGAACTAATTGCCTGCGTTACCTTACCCTCTGTTATGACTGCAGTTCTATAAAGGGCACCTTATTGATGGTCTGAGGATGTTTGAACACATCTCGATTAACAGCAGAAATTTAAATTTTAATCAATGCTGCTTCGATTTGGATCCTGGGGAGATAAAGGTCACAGAACAAGGGTTTTCTACATGTTAATCTTTACCTATATAATGAATTGAGCCATTAATATTTGACGAGTGCTTCCTACAGTGCATGAAATATGCACTGAATATAGAGAAATGAATATTTTAAATATTCCAGATAAGATTTTTGCCTTCAGGAAATTTTAGTCCAGTAAGTAGCCTTATGATTCTTACCTAAAACTACTTTATTGTTATTATGTATTCAATATACTTGTAGAAGTACATACTTGACCATGCTCACATCGAGTTTAGTGCACAATGTGTCATAAGCTCATGAATAGAGAATGTATGTGACACTGTCATATTGCAACAAAATCTCAGAAGCCACTATGTGACTTTCATTGCATTTTCCCGCTGCCAGCAGATTGGTATGTCACAAAGAATGGCAGCAGTCTTATCCTGACCCTAGAAAAAAGATCGGTGATCAAACCATAGATAATCCATTGCTGCCAAAGCCTAGACCTAATAAAAGCACTAAAAGAAACAGCCACTTTGGAAATAGACCACAGAAATGTGAATGTCTGTTTTCTTCATGACACGGCCTGCCAAAGGGAAGAGGTATTAAGGCAAACTTCAACAATAGTTAACCAGGCAGTTGTATAGTCTGGGAGATATGAACACCAAGTGATTTTCTGTATTAAGAAATGTAGACATTGTTATCAGTTACACTGAAAAATATCAACCAGATTATAAGATTCCATGCTAAGGAACTCTGCTGCTGTCAGAATGAAAATGCCCCCATAGGCTCCAGTATTTGAATATTTGGTCCCCAGCCGGGAGAGCTGTTTCAATGCAATCTTGCTGGAGAAAATATGCCACTGGAGGTAGGCTCTGAGAGCTTTAAGATTCAGCATTTCTGCTTTGCTTTCTCTGCTTTCTGCTTGTGTTTGAAGGTGTAAGCTCTCAGCTTCCAGTTCTTGTTGCCATGTCTGTTGCTTGCCGCCATGCCTTTGCCTCTCCAAGATGAACATCCCCACCCCTGGAACCATAAACCAAAATAAACTCTCTTCTCTTCGTTGTTTTTGGTCATGCTATCTTAAAACAGCATCAGAAAAGTAACTGTTACCAAAGGTTCGTGGTAATTATTGGCACATTTTCTACGTACTTAAATTGTGGTTTTGTCCTTAGTCACTCTGTTTTCCAACACTTTACCCCAATCTGCACACCTGCACCCAAGATCACGAACAATCAAAGGAGCTTGGACAGAAACAGAGACTGCCAGAAATAGAGTCATAATCCTCATTATGAATAATAATTGATATTATGTGAGATTATCTAAGGTAACCAAGTTCACATATCTGTCAGTTCCATAGGATATTTTATATAAAATATGTATTTATGCATAGACTTGGTGAAAGTCCCTTTTAACAAGACTAGAAGAAGTTTGCATTTTCCAAGGATAACTTTGGCACTATCACTCCCGACCTCCGAGCTCGCGCTAATGATCCATCAAGAAGGGCAGTCTGCTTCTCTACATCCTTCAAAAGGGGGAAACCTGCAGCTCCTTTGATTGGAAAAATACATGAAAGGGCCGATGCTTGCCCAGGAATTGTCTCACTGGTTTATCCAGTTGATTCTGCCTTCTGGCTCCTGCAGAAATGTCGACGGAACATTCAGTTTTGGATGTCTCTTCTGGAAATGTAGGCATCTTTCTCTGAAAATCCCAACTCCCAGGAAGGTACACAGAAGGAGAGCAGCCAAGAGCAGGAGCCGGCTTCCTGACCCTTAACTAGCTACAGCTGCCAGCAACAAGAATGGGTCTCCGTGGGAGGCCAGCCCTGTCCTGCCCTCAGATGTTCTGGGCTGCAGGATATAAGCTGGAGCCCACACACCCCACACTCAGACTTACACCACAGAACTATAATAGTATATTGTTTGGGATCACTAAGTGTTTTGGTGAACTGCTGCGCTGCAATAGATGTTGACAGTACTATTTAATCTGCAGCCTGTCTTGTCCAAATGCAACTGTCCTGTGTTTCTTCTCCCTGAGAATGCTACGATTGTGACCGAAACCACCTTGACTTTTAAGTAAAATCCTTCTGTGGTTTCAGCATATTGATACAGTGAGTTTTTTAAGTTCTACATTAATTTTATAATATTTTTCATATGTCCTATAATTTCATCTGAAAAACAGCTCTTGGAAAAGCATTGACTATATACATAAAGACTAAATTCTTGTTTTACTTGATTGTTTGTGTGCAAACTTATAACCTAATCTTAACAATTTTTTTTTTTTTTTTTTTTGGTTTTTCAAGACAACAATTTTTTAAATAAACTATTTAGAGGGGTTTTTGTTCATTGATTGCTTGCTTGCTTGCTTATGTGTTTAGTCAATGTGTCCCTATACAACTCAGGTTGGTTTCAGACTCAGATGTTCATCCCAAGCCTCCAGAGTTTTAGAATTATAAAGATGTGCCACAATTCCTGACTAAAAGTAATGGATTTTGAACGCTCTGTAAAATGGATTTTCAAACGCCAGTTCTCTTACATTTTAAATTATTATCTCCAGTAAATTACAGCCAGGTGCTTACAATTGGTTTTTGTTTTTGTTTTTTGGCAAAGATCATTTTTCCCCAGATTTTTCTATAATTACAAAAGTAGTACACACAACTTATTAAGGTTTCTTTATTTCCTTAGTCTGTGAACAGAGCAAAGAATCCTCTGAATATTCTTTTCCTTATGGACATATCTATAGAATGAGGACAATAACATACAATCTTGACTGAGAATCATATAGGATGATTTCTACTAAGCATCTGGAAGAGAACTTGTGAGCAAATAAATATTTCACAAGAGATAGTTTCAATTATAATCTGATACCAAGTGCATATCTATCTAGATTCTAGTCTTTATATAAATAATTAATGCATATGTAAATTATATGTACTTCTCTTTAATAAAAATAATCACAAATGCTTAAGTTTCAAAGCAAGCTTTGAACCTTTTGCTATTCTATATGGACATGGTTTATTTAAAAAATATAGTTATATCTCATTGGTTTCCAATTGATGCACCATAGTTTAATAAGTTATAATATATAATACATGTGACAGTAAGGTTCTATTTAGTTTATCATATAAAGCTGCAATAATAACCCTTATTGTGTAAATTATGAGCAGAATCCCATAGTTAGGGAAAATAATCTGCTTAAAATATGATAAACTTGTTTACTCAAATACATCAGAATACTTGTATCTGTTATCATTTGGTAAATACTCTCTTGACTCTAAATTATTTTTACAAATATGAAACTGCCAGTAAGATTGCTAATCTTTTTTTTTTTTTTTTTCGAGGCAGGGTTTCTCTGTAGCTTTGGAGCCTGTCCTGGAACTAGCTCTTGTAGACCAGGCTGGTCTCGAACTCACAGAGATCCGCCTGCCTCTGCCTCCCAAGTGCTAGGATTAAAGGCGTGCGCCACCACCGCCCGGCCGAAATTGCTAATCTTCATGCTAGTGGGTAGACACTGATGAAAATAACTTTAGAGAACCCAGTGAAGTGCAAAAAATAAATAAATAAATAAATAAATAAATAAAAAGTAAAAATTGCATAGTATTATCAAGACCAGACCCCCCTCAACAATGCATTATTTCATGATGTCATACATAGTTTTAATAAAACACAAAGTACTACAGTGCAAATATACATATTTATCTATAGACAGAATTTGGGTCGAGAACGTCACGTTGCATTTGCTAAGAAGCTGATTGAAACTGAAGTACCATGACACACAAACATTAGGTTATGACTAGGAGCCAGTGTCTGTGGAAGTAGGAAAACTGTGAAGATGAATTCACCCCTCGTCTTCAGTGGGAAGGCAACCTGCATATTACTTGAGATTTCTGACCCCCCAGAGCTGCAAGTTATTAAATTTATAGTTCTTGAAAACAGTAAATTGCGGTAATTTGTTTTATCAGCAACAGTAAGCATTTCGTCCCCAGTGTGCCGTGCTGTAATCAAGAATTCCATAGCTCGTTTCTCTGTACTAGATCTTGGTAGAAAATAGAAAGCGATGGTCTGAAAACATTTTTCTTGCATCTACTTAACACTGAAATTTTGTTTCATCTTTTTTTTTTGAAATCTTCATTCTTCCTCACTTGCCTACATGATTCCACATCAGCTTCCATTTCAATTGTTTCCTACCAAAAATGGCACAAGACTTGCAGAAAATCGTATACATAGACATATACATATGCATATACATATATTTTTATGTATTAGTTATTTTTCTATTGCTATGATTACACATCATGACCACGACAACTTATAGATAAAAGTGTATTTGGGACTTAGAGCATTAGGGCCCATGGTGGCAGGGATAGCAGCTGGCAGACATGGTGGCTGGGGGCTGAAAACTGACAGCTCACATCTCAGACTACAACCAGGACAGAGAGAGAACTAACTGGGAATGTCATGAAGCTTTTGAAACTTCAAAGCCTCACTTCTGTGATACATTCCTCCCATAAGGCTCCATCACCAAAACCTTCTCAAACAGTGCCAATGACTGAGGACCAAGAAGTCAAATGCCTGAATCTTATGGAGGACATTTCATTCAAATCTCCACATTTTTGGTTATTTTTCTGGGGTAATGAATTTGATATACATATACATGTATAGATAAGTCAGACACTAAACAGCTTGTTACTTGAAGCTATGATCCCCAAGGTAGGAGTGAGCAATATTCCTTGAGAATCACAAATAGAGTGTAAGTAGGCCAGCAAGATGACTCAGTATATAAATGCACTTGAAAACAAGCCTGACGACCTGAGTTCCAGCTCCCAGCTCCACATAGCGGAAAGAGAAAACTATAAGTTGTCCTGGGGCTTCCACATACATGACGTGACACATGCACAAGCACACACCACACACACACACACACACACACACACACACATAAATAAAAATGAACTTAGAAGTAAGTCAAAATTGTCTAGAGTAAATTTTCACCTATATTACTCAAGAGGATAGAATTATGGCTTGTATTCTTGGAAGGGCTTGAGGCTTCAGACCAAAGCTCAGAAGACAATCTTAGAGATGCACATTGAAGAAAGGCTGGGCTCTCAACTTAGTCAAATTCATCCCTGGTGAAAAGAAAAAGTCGAGTCAGAAACACCCAACACATTGCTCTGGTTTTAGCAAGCAATGCTCACATTCTCCCGAAGGCATGGAGAAGGAAAGGGTGAAGAGAGATCAGAAATATTTCAATGATATTCTAACTTTTAGGTAGGTAAAGAGATCTCAGAAAGGAAATGTGTCTACTCTGTGGTCATTTCAATTTTTAATTTTTATAACTTCTATTCAATTTCTCATATGTAGGATGAATTTGAAAATGTATTTTTAAAAATAATATCCTGCTATTCGTGTTAGTTTCTCACTTGGTGACCTTGTCTCTTACTCAAGAATTTCTTGGTAATAGTTAGAGCTCTTCGTGGTATTGGGGGAAATAATCTTTTCCCCCAAGATCTTTTGCTTGTAGTTGGTTTCCAACCAGAATATCTGCTTCCTTTTGGTCTTCTGAACAGTTCTATGCTAAGTCAGTGTCTAAAGGGAACAATGAAAATGTCCCATGTAGCTTTTTAATGAATCATAACTGCTGAATAAGTCTCATCCATCATTTTGCAAATATCACCTGGATTAATGTTTCCTGAAGTGTCTTCTGCCCACACTGAAGCTGCTTCTATCAATCATTGTAACTGAATCTCCCCGTAGTGTGTTCCCCACAGATCAAATTTTATGTGCAAGCAAAATATAATCTTACCTTTCAGGCGTCTACATTTTAAAGCATTTTTTCTTTTTTATGTGTAAGTGTGTATTCATGTTTACTTGCGTGTGCTTGTGTGTGTGTGCTTGTGTGAACACACACAATAGAGAGAGAAAGAGAGACTTGCACATGGAAGTCCCAGGTTAATCTTAGAATTAAGATTAATCTTAGAAAGCTTGCTAGATCGCTCCTCCACTTTATTGAAGTCAAGGTCTCTCAGTCAAAAATGAGTTCACCAGCATGACTAGTCACACCAGCCAACTTGCTCTGGATATTCCTGTCTTTGCTTACCAAGGCTGGAATTACAGGTGGGCGGGCAAACATGCCTACCTAACCTTTACATGGGCTCTGGGGTTATGAACTATTCTTCTCATTTTCGTGCAAGTGCTTTAGGCCCTGAGTTATCTCCCCTCCACCTCACTTGAATCTCAGAAAAGATAATTTTTGAAAGAGTTTTACTGAGTATTAATTTTCATAGCCACGTGGTGGCATTCAGTGCAACAACAGCTTTGAAAACGCCTATGTACTAGCTCAGAGATTTGGCGGTCTGCAGTTTGGAAATAGTGTTCTTGGTTCGTTGTTTGGGGTTCTACAAGGTAAAAACCCACGTGGAAAGCTGCAATTCTCATCTGGGCTCGCATGTGCTTTCTTAAAACTGCACTGGTTGACTGTAGACATCACCTCCTTTGATTGCAGATTGGAATCTCCAGGGTCCCTGTCACTGTTCACAAAAACCACATCTAGTTTTTGGATCTTCCCTTTTCATTCACAAGTTCTCACATAGATGTCTGATTTCTCCCAAACTAGCAAGCAAACATTTTATTTCCTATCCTCTAACCAGCCGTTGAGAAATCTCAGCTTTGAAAAGTTTCAATTAGATTAAAAACTTTTAAATAATGGCCCTCTAGTGTTCTTTCATTAGCATTGCTATTGTCTGTTTGCCTATTGTTTGTTTTCAGAAAGGATTACCCTTCATACCCCACAATGGCCTTAAACCCCATATCTTTCTACCTCAGCATCGGAAATATTTAGATTATAGATGAGAAGCGCCACACCCAGCTGATAATCTTTTGCTTAAAGTTAACACTCCACCTTATAACTGGAATAATCATAGGAATCTTAATTGTATAATATTCATAATTTTGACATATGCTGTGTGGAATACCAAGAACTTAAGATATGAAGGGCACTATAGAATTCTACATGGAAAATATTGTGAATTTCTAGTGAGAGAAAACCCTGTTTATACCAATTATTGTCCATTATTTTTTAATTGAAGTCCTTTATCTTTCCAAACACTATGTTCATTGAATTCATTCATTGTGATGGAATGTTTAAAGCCCTCTAAAACCCATCAGAAGTATTTGCAAATTTTTTAAAAGTCTAAGTAAATTAGGGCAATCATCTGGGTACTAAGAACGAGGCAGATGTCGGCAAGTGTCTGGTTTCTACTTCCAAACTGATAGCAGACTACAGCAGATTAGCAGAGTGGATAGGGGCCCCTTCTACTAGCTTCCTCCAGAAAATGGCAGCAGTAATTCCTTCCCTTGGAAAACTAAGAGGCCCAGAATGGTTTAATAACAGTTGTCGTCAAAGTCCTGGGTTCTGGCTTTTTTTTTTTAAATCTATTTGGATTTTATTTAATTATAATCACCTCCAATACACAAAAGAGACCAGATTTTACCTTACAGGAAAAAAATATGTGTATATCACCTTTTCACCAACAAATGGTTTTTTAGCAGCCTCAGAATTTATTTCTGTTGCCAGTCACTAGCTGGTCTGAGCTGTTGTTCTCTTAAGTGCTTATTATAGAAATCACATGGGCCAGCACATTGATCAGTAGAATAATAAATTACAGACTTAGGGCACTAGCACCAAACTTGGTGCACTTTAAAAATTGATTATGGGGAGAGATTTATTTTTACTGTTTTGTGCAAGCAATTAATGTGATCTACTTTCCCATTTTATGGTTTTTAGGCTCTTCCATGTCTAATACAATGTTTGTAGCTGGCTTTCTCCTGATACTGAGCACACTTTCGGTGACCCAACATTGTTCACTGCCTGTTTTTCTTTTAATGATTCCAAAAATAACTTATCATTTTAATTCATGACTTAGAAACTATTTCCTGTAGCTTCGAATTATTAGTTTTGGTTTTCTACTTCACAATGACTTTCAATACTTACTCATTTCTTTACCAGCATTTACTATTTCTTTGCCTTTGGAAATGCTTTAATTTTTGTTGTTTTTGTTTTTTTTTTTTTTTTTTTTTTTGGTCTTGTTTTGTTTTTTCCTTCATTCACTTGTATTAGCATCTCCACTCTATCATGCAAGATTTATGGTCAACTTCTTTTCTCAGAAATCCAGTGTGATGGTTTTAAAATAGTGCAGGATTTCCCACCAGGGTTGGTAATGGGCAGTTTCTGAATAATTTAAGTCTTGTCAGTGCTGAAGTTGCTTTTCCTTCTGCTTTTGTCACTGAGTGCTCGCATTCTGATGGATACCTTCCGAGTTCCCCTCGCTTTCATTAGGATGTCGAATGTGCTCCTGGAAAATTGCTGCCTGGTAATTCGCTGTTCTTCTGAACACTGCACTGAACTAAAACTTCCTCTTGAAGTTCTAAAGGAGGCTTAATCTTAGAAGGTCATTTATCAAATCTAAAATTCTGGTACTGGCATTTGTCTGATTCAAATTCTTCATGGACAGAGGTGGGGATGCGTCATTACTACTCAGGAGTGCTTTTGCCTTTAATAACATACCCATCTAACTGAGTCTCATTACCAGAGTATGTTTCTCTAGATTTACTTTTTAAATATATTGTACTTGCTTACCAAGATTCCATGTCTTTGATTTGTCTGGTATTGTTTTCATCTTGTATGAATCAAGATTTAAAAAAAATTAAACATTAAAATTGGGACATTAGAGCTTTCATAAAAACATAATTTATAAACACATGGATACGTTTAGGGAAGCAAAAGATAACTCAAGGAGAACTCTAGAAAAGACGAGCAGTGGGAATGGTTGATATGCTGAGCACTGTACGGTGAGTTTTTGTGCAAGATAGAATTAGAACATAGTAACACCACAGGGCTGAAATCTTAGAAATAAACAGCCTAACCATTTTCTTCCTCCCTCCCTCTCCCTGTTTCTTTCTTACAACCACCACTGCCTACAAACCAAGGGGAGAGTGGTGGGGTGTGGAAGGTTAACCTCAGAAGCATGCTGTGCCCTTTATCAGCAGGAGGAGAAGGATGGAAGACAGTCTGCAAGGACAAATGGATGAAGTCCTGCAGGATGACATCAGCATTACATCTCAGTTCCTTCTTTCAAATCACAGCGTAAGAATAGCTTAGGACACCAATCAATTAATTTTCCTGAAGCCCAGACTCTGAAGAAACACTCAGTATCCTCATAGTCTGCCATGTGCTCCATACCATCTTAACTTATAAAATTTGTTTGGAAATATTCTTACATTAAAATACAATTTGGTTTCCCTTCCTTGGGATCCTCACACAAAACTCACAGGATGAAACGTCATACCATCTTAACCACAGTTCCAAGAGGAATAAGAATTTAAAAATTTATATATATATATATATATATATATATATATATGAACACAGTGTGATGGCACTCACCTATAATCCAAGCCCTCAGACTGCTAAAGCAGAAAGTTTATCAAATTCAAGGCCAACCTGAGCTATGTACCAAGGTTCTGCCAGCAAGAGAAATTGAAGAGGAGAGAATATTAATGAAATTAAATTCAATCAAACTTTGAATATGAATATGATCAATGATATGAAATTATCAAAGACTTAATAAAAAACTTAGTCAAAAGAATTTCTTGTCAAGCTGGGCATGGTGATGCATACTTTTAATCACAGCATTCGGGAGGCAGAGGCAGGCAAATCACGGAGTTCCAGGCCAGCCTGGTCTACACAGTGAGTTCCAGTATAGCCAGAGCTCCACAGAGAATTTCTGTCTTGAAAGAAAACAAACCAAAACAAAATAACAAAAAAAATTATGCCATCTGACATTTTAGAGCAAGACACTACCATGTCTTTCTAGTGTTGTTATTAAATGACCAAATTCTGTCACATCCCTTTGTTTTTATAAGCACTGATACTATAATAGTATATCTGTTCTTTGTTCCTAAGAGTTTACAGTAACAGAGAGAAAGGAATGTAGGAAATCAGTCCCTTTCATCTTAAATCTTTAATTTCTCTTCTCAAATGTAATTTATTATAGGTCAGCCTTGCTACGCTTTCATACCCATTCCAGTCTCACCTGCTCATTCTTTTATTTTTCTGTTCTGTATTATTTGAGATATAATAAAAGTCTCCACTAAAATAAAAAGCTCTTTAAAAAGTTTACCTAAGTGTCTGAAATCTCCATCATTAGAGACACATTTTATTTCCAGAAAGTTCTTACTAAATGAGTTAGATTATGTACAGAAAATCACACATTGACAATCAGCTTCAGAAACATCAGATGAAAAAGGCCATTCATGCCCAGATATACAGTTTAGTTTAAAACAGCAAAAGGCTTGAATTTTACATGATGCAGTTCGGTCTAAGGATTATATTCACATATTCCTTGTTATGAGTAAACATCAGAGAGACACAGAAATTCCTGATCCAAAAAAAAGGGAGGGAGGGAGGGAGGGAGGGAGGGAGGGAGGGAGGGAGGGAGGAATCTACCCAGAGCTGAGAAGTACCCTCTTATCTGAACACAATCCTTCTGTGCCTTCTGAGGTCAGCAAGCTTTTAAGCAGTATTTGATGACTGCACACACCAATGGATTTGTAGAGTTAAACACTCTGGAGAAGTTGAAAACAACAGGCAAGGTCTAGAAAGTCAACAGTGAAGCTGTAGGGTGGCTGCCTAGGAAACACAAGTGTTTTCTCTCTAACTCACCTCACTAGCAACAGAACACACAATTATTATTTTCTGACTTTTCTCTTTTGGTTTTAACATACATTTTTTACTGTACAAGGTGATACTATAATCTTTCTAGTGATGTTGGACAATTTAGTTAGCACAGTATCACCCCATGAATTTGGTTCTATTACTGTTTCCATTTATAAATGAGGATAAACTTCTAGAGCCCCTAAGTAATTTACCCCAAGATTAAACACTGATAAGTGAGAGACCCAGAAGTTAACCCTTGGGGAGCTTTAGCTTGTCATCTACACTACCGCCTCTAGGGATGTAGGGGATAAACACTACCACTCAGAGAAGTGAGTCACATCATGTCATCCTGCAGCTTCTCCACAGTCTCGGTGAACAGCTGGACCACAGTGGTCAGTCTCCTGTCAATCTACAGGATGATAGGCTGCACAATAAATACAGATACAAACTAGACACGAAGCAGCATTAAATGTGGTCCCCTTCCTTTGCTGCCTTGGAAACACACATCCAGGGCAAGATGAAGCAGTGTAACGTAACCGCTGCCAGCAGTCGTCTGCTGCGGGCACATGCTGCATACATCCTTAGGGAACAGGGACATCTGCAGCACCCACATGCCCCAAGGCCTGGTGTCAAAGCCTGAGGGGGAAGGGGTGATTCTCAACAAGGTTAGTCATGCAGAACACCCATAACAGGAATTTCACCACAATTCTCTCACATGTGTTTATCTTCTTACTGCTACTCAGTAAAAACTGTGTAGGCATATAAGGGAAGTTTAGACTCTAACTTACTTCTAGTTTAAACAGGGTAGGATATTTTATTGGCTTATTTGAAAACACGAGAAGGTCAAAGTACAAAATAAAACAATTATTAACACTTCAATGTTGTTTTTTTTTTATTTTTCTCCTTTTATTACATTTGTTCCTAACATACCTAAGGACCTTAATGATAACCCAAGTATGATCTTCTCCCCTTGCTGGGGACTCTCAGCTGAGGCCAGAGGTTGTCAGTGATGTGTTTGCTATTTTTCAATATACTCCTTTGCAGTAAGGGATAAAGAAGAGAATCCCAAGGATGTGTGCTGGAACAGAGCTGCAGGGAAATATGGAGCCTTGAGAGACTTAGGCCACACCCAGCACCCATGAGGAGGCCGGAAGGAGCCTCATTGTGCTGTGAAATACGTCAGCGTGAGTCGACCCTTGCTTATAAAATCTGGACTCTCCCACAGAACTGCGTACTTCAGGGGATTTCCTTATTCTTCTCGTGCCTGAAGTTTCTTGAAGGAATGGGATTGTTTCATAGACTTGGTTAGGGTTCTTATGAGGATTCCATGTGTCGTGTTAAAATAAACAAACAAACAAACAAACAAATAAATACATAAATAAATACATGAATAAATAAATAATTACATGAATAAAGAAAGAAAGAGAGAGAGAGAGAGAGAGAGAGAGAAAGAAAGAAAGAAAGAAAGAAAGAAAGAAAGAAAGAAAGAAAGAAAGAAAGAAAGGAAGGAAGGAAGAAATAGTTTGTGTAACTAGTAGGGAGCAAATACTTGACAAAAGCAGCCATTATCAAAAGGAGAAATACCTGTCATGGGTCAATTCAATTAGCTGTCTGGAATCATTGCCTCTCTAGAACCAAATGGATAAAATTAAAATGGGATACTCTCCAGTTAGAAAGTGCCTTTTTACTCCCAGGTAGCAGGAGAAAGGAATTCTGCCTATACTGAACCACTACAGATGAGAGATGTGTGAAAGATAAAGGAGAGGAAATAGGGCTTGGAAATCTCTACCTTCATTTACTCAAACCATGCACTTTGTCCCAGGTCACCATAATTTTTCACTGCTTATGCTTTTTCTCGGCCAGAAACATCTCCCCTCCAAATTTCTCCCTGGGGTCATAGTTGAGGATGCAGTCTGAATGATGTTTTCTGTGTGAGCTTCCCTTATCGCTAAGAGGAATTACATGCCTGTCTCAGATACTTAATTCTAAGAAGTGAGGTTTTTTTTAAAAAAAAAAAAAAGGAACCCCTGTTTTTAGGCAAATGCATTATTTCTAGCCATATCCACAGTTAAACCCATGTATTTGATCATGTTTGTAGCACTTCCAATTTGTAAAGCAGTAGTTAATAAACTGTAGGCAACTACTGCGTAGGTACTTGCTAAATTTGGCGACATTAAATGCATATTTACACATTCTAAGAGATGCTAGCATTATTTTGTTACTTTGGTCTCTGTTCTAATGTTGCAAGCACAAGAGAACAAAGCACAAATGCAAAGCAGAATAGTCTTTCAATAATCACAAAAACTCAATGGACAGAGCTGGCCATGTAAGATCAGTTGGCAATCACATATGTAGAGTGGGTGCATGACCCCTGGATCTTGCTTATATTCTGGCCATGATAACCTGTGTACATTCTGTGATGTGTGCCTTTGCTTATATTCTTAGTCAGTTCAGATTTAAAGCAACCTGACTTAACAAATGGCAGTTTGGTATTTTGGCCAGAGGAATGTTCTTTGTCTAAAGTAGTTTTAATTAAAGAAATATTTATCTAAGTAGAAAAAAGCACATAACATTTAAGAAGTCATCACAAACATGCCCTAAATTTTCTCATCATAAATATAGGCTGGGCATTGCAGAAGAATGAAAATAGCATTGAGCATCAGTCCCAGCTTGTTCCCACACTTGTATTATATACTATACTGGCAATGTATAAAACGTCCAGATGAAATGGAGACAAAGTACATGGTAATATGAATAGCTCATCCTAAAAGATAATCTTAACTGTGTCAATGAGAGAAAATAAGATGTTTTCTTTCTATTTCAACCATCAAATCATTTATCCTGGACTGATCACTAATGATATAAATTAAGATTTTTCAATAATCAGATTTGCAAGTTGATTATTAAAGAGAGCCTAACACCTGAACTTAAGTCTTGGTAGAAGATTTATCAGCGTCTAGGAGTGATTCAACAAACAATTATAAATTCCCATAGACTCAGCCCTGAAAAAGAGGAGGAAATGACACCTGATTAAACACAATGAAAGACATTTCTTTACATAGTTTATGGCTAGTTCGTGTAATTTCTAATGGATTCTTGAATTAGCGCTTTCATAGGATAAAACTTGATCCCTGTGGTGAGATACAAATTGGGCATAGGATGTAAAAAGGCTATACTATAAACTTAAAGCAAGCTAATGAGAAATCACTGGTGCTATATACATCTAATATGGTGCGATCTAACGTGACAATATGATTTAAGTGGATTTTTGAGAGCTTGGACAAGAATCATTACCAAGCAAAATATATCAAACAGGTGCAGAGCATTTGGCATCATCCATCCTTTCCTGACCCAGTGTTTTGCTCTCCATAGATTGCTCTCTTCCAAGAGCACCTTAATGATCTATGATATTTACTTGCTTCCCTGTCAAAGGCTGTATGTGAGAAAGAGGGCATTACACAATTTAATATTTTCCAATGACACTGAGGACAGCTAGACTTTAACCACAAATTTATCTAAGTCAGAATTTGAGGGCTAAGGATGTAGTTCAAGCTTAGAGTCCTGGCCCAGTATTTGTGAGACACAGAAATAGAGCCACAACAACATTTCACAAAAGGAGAGAGGAAAAGAGAGAAGGGGAGGGGGAGAGGGATAGGGAGAGGGAGAGAGAGAGAGAGGTTGCCTTGTTAGAATGTATCTAAGCCTGTAAACTTCTAAATCTCTAATATAAATAATGGATTTCAAGCCTCTACTATAGAAGGACGCTTGCTATACACTGGTTACAGAAATCTCTTCCTAGAATCATCTCCACATCTTTGGAAGACACAGATGCAGGAGAGAGAATGAAGCAGGTGGTGTTTGGCTCTTCCTGAAGAAAGGTGAACAAACATCTATTCAGATAGGATACCAATGTCAGACCAGAGAAAAGATTCCACCTGAGTCTAGATTAATGAGCCAGTGAGTTTCCTGGGGTTACATCAAAGCATAGGAGTGAGGAGTACACAAGGACTGCGCATCATTGAAAAAGGCTGCCTCAGCATGAGCAAAAACTCAAGAATGCTGCCTCTCTGAAGCTCCCCACAGGATCAGGACTCACAGGCAGCCACTCTCCCAGTTCTTACTCCTAGACTATCCTTGGGGAGGAATCTTATGAATTTTGTAATTTTTAGGAACTTCCTTAACCTCTGAGTTTTATTTCCTGTGGTTTACAAGCCTTCTTTCTCCTTCCAGGTTTCATATATTTTATTCCAAAAGAGAATGTTTCAATTCCAGGGATGTCAATTCTCAATTCCCAGTCATGTCAGAATTCAAACCTCTGATTCTATTGCTTACTTGAAAGACTTCTCTGTGGTGGTAGCTATGGAAGGATACAGGCATCAGGCTAGAACATGCTTATTCCTAAAAGGCCCCAAGGCAGAACCATTTGACCTCCAAGAAAAAAAAGCTTGGAACCTAATCTATCTAATCCAAGGACATTGTAAAAACATGAAAGCCTGAGAAAAGATGTGAAAGGGTTTAATTTTCAGCAAAGTGCTACAAAAGATAAAAATCTTTTTGTGTACACCTGATTTGAAAATCCTGGAATTTGGAGTCTTACTATAACAAAGAACTCAGGAGAACAGCATTTTGCCCAAGTTGTCATAAGGGACAAAGTGTCTCAATATCACAAGAGAAGAAAACGATATGCATAGCTGCCTTCATATTTGGGATGATGGCAAATGACAGCATTGTCTGTTATTATGTTTTCCTGAGGCTGTAATGATATGAAAGCTTTCAAATCCATCAGTACAGTGTCTGGAACACAATAAATATTAGAAATTAACATGAGCATCCCACCTAAAATGTGCTTTCAAGTGTTAACCAAAGTGTTTCTAAAAATTCAAAATAATTCACATGTTGCTATTGCATATCAAAATGTTAAAAGTATGTTCTTGTAGTCACCTAATATAGTGTGTGCATTCGGGGACAATTTACAAAGACAGGAAGAATCTAAGAACTAAAGCAGGCTCTCATCACTACAAAGTGAAAGGCCCTGCCTTGGACATTAGCTGATGGAAGGTCCATCTTCTGGGAAGTTGGCACCCTCATCTAATAGCTCTCTAATGCACCTGCTCAGCAAAGCTAAGGGATTGAGTTGATAAGTTCGTATCTGAAATTCCTTAGGAAATAAATGTCTCCAATGCACCAGTGAACCTTTGGAAGATGCTTATTTACTATTTTCAACTGAGGAAATTACTTCTCCATGTCAGTTAATAACAAAAGAATCCCTTTATATTTCACTTCTCATATGCCAACTCCTTGCTGAGTGCTTTGAATGCGTGATCTCATTTTGTCTTACCAATAACATTGTGCATATTCCACTGTCTCTTTCATTGCCCTCTACAGATGGGCAGTGCAATTCTTGGAGGCATTTACTAATAGACCTGTGTAAGGTCCTTTGGCAAATGACAAGAGTCAGATAAATGGTAGTTTTACATGTATACAGAGCTACAATGTCAAATATCGTACAACCTTGTCATTTTGAGTATTTAAAATTACTTAAGACATAATTAAGCACAAATTATTTTTCTCATATATGAGACATTTATCACATAGCAGAACATGAATGTTATATAACCAATCTTATATAACATAGACAAATATTCCATATGTTTTAAAGCTGGCAGGCAATGAATAGGTAATATTTATTTAGAAAGGTCTGGAAGAACAATTGTAGTTCCTTGTTACTCTAGTAGGGATATAGACTATCTATATTTGGTCATGATTGCACCCATTTAATTATGTTGGGGAACAAATATATTTATTATGTTAAGGAGCTTTTCTTAAAGCAAAGGTATCACTGGACACACTGACTTTTTGGGTGCATTTTTATTTATAATGCACCTACAAAAAGCATTTTTATTAACTCATGTGAGTTCCTCCTGTTTGTTTTCTGCATGCTCTTTTAGAGTTAGCAAGGTGGTTGGGAAAATAAGAAAAATGGCCACCAGTCTACTGATAGCTCCATACCTCCCACAGCAGTCAAGTCAGACTCAATCAATCAGAGCAAACATACTGTATTGCTCACTTGAACTGACTGCTTCATTTATTTTTGTTGCTATGATGTTGGGTAAGAGTTATTTAATGGCCTTTCTAAATGTACCTCTGTCTCTTTAATCAAATATATAGCTCCTACATCTTTGAACTTATGTTTTCTCTGTGGCATCACTAATAGCTACAGCAGCCTGTGTTGAAGTTCCCTGTACAGTGAAGAATTTCTTCATGAGATGCTCCCCTCCTCAGAACAACTTGTCACTTCCATAACACCAACAGACTACATTTCTAAAACACCAAGACAGGATCTCCCACAACCCTCCTTCATCTTTTCCGGGTAATAACATTATTCTAGCATGCGGTTAGTCAGTGTAGACTTAATAAGCACAATAACCCTTTACTCCTTTCTGATTCTGTAAGCAACCTTAATTAAACGTACACGGTCCCCAAAAGAAAAATAGAAAGAAGACATGAAAATAGAAAGAGGAGGTGACTGATTAAAATCCGCTGTGCACTTGTAGAAAAATGTCAAAAACTTCACACGGTCAGACCTTTATTGCACTAATATGCCAGAGTCATCATTTTTCCTCTCTATTCCCGCAGTGGGTTCACAGTGTCAGCCCAAGTCATTACAGTGTACCCCATCTTCATCTGTTTCAGCCACAATGTCACCTCCCTGGCTTCCCCAGGTTGAGGTTATTCTATACATGCTGCTAAAACAAAATAGCAGAGATCTGTACTTACATAATAGAATCTTCCCCTTACTGGTCACAAAGCTGGCAGTTTGGGGTTGCAAATGCTTACACTTTATTATGCCCTTAAATATTCTTCTATGCCAGGGGCACCCCTGGCTCTCTCTGTATTTATGAGGGAGTTCACTGAACTAGAATTCCACTTATAACCATATATTACTCCTTGGAAGGACTAGCTCCAAATAGTCACACCATGGCCTCAGTACAGCACACAGATTCTGAAGGGACACAGTTCAGTCTACGGTGGGGCTTCTATATGTGTTGTTGACCTTTACCTGCCCTTTCTCCTTAATGCTCACTTATTTCCCTACTTCTTTACTGAGATGTGCTTTCTTCAGCAAGGTCTTTCCCACTGAGTAAAAAGCTGTAACTTTCTCCTACCCATGGTCCTCACTGTCCATTTTCTTTGCTTTGATACGGCATGCTTCTCACCCCAGAGAGAGAGAAGGCAGAAGAAAAGCTCAGTAATATAGCAGGTCCAGAAGCAGATATCTCGTGTCTCCTGACTCCGGATCCTGTCTTAAAGCTACAGGCTACTGCCCACTTGGGTGCAAATGCTCCACTGTCCCACTCATGAATCCCCTTCTGTGGACAATTTTATGTGGACTATCTCACCATCAGGAAGAAGCAGGAGGAGCAACTATCAACTCAACAAATATTTATGGCACTCCCATGGTGTGTCCAGGCTTATGGGTGTGTCTGGAAGTGTTTACCCTACAAGGGGAACACTGCACTGCTCTATTCTTCTTCAGATGTTGTGTTGAATTCTGGAATGAATCATAATTAGGGATGGACAAAATATTGTTATGTGCAGTGCCAAATGATGTCACATAAACTCTCCAATCATTAATTTCTCCTATAAAATCAATAAGTTCTGTTCCAGTACTTCAACACGTGACCCTTTCCTTTGGGTCACAACTTGTACCATGGGGACATTGATATTGGGAGACAGTTCAAAATGGATTTGGGGATGCCTAAAATGTCCTGACGACAAAACCAAACATTTCTTCTCATAAAGGCTACATGAGAGCTGTCGATTAGGTTGCTTTAACTTTCAAGATTTTTAAAAATTCCCCAGATGGCGATAATCAATTAAGTCATTCTCAGTTCCAAAAGAAATTAGTGATTTTCACAAGTCTCCCTTTTGAAGTGTAAACGCTTGTAGTCTTTCACCTTTGAGTGGACATGCCAGGAGAGAGAGCAGTGGAACACTAAAGAGTTCATGAAAGAAGGAAAATGAGTGTTACAGACAGAAAGTCAAGCACCAATTTCATTTGTTTGTCACATTTTTCTACCTAATTCTATCATCAGTCATTAGTCACCAGATACTTTCTTCTCCTGTGGGAAGAGCAATCCCCTTTGATTTTCTAACATGTCTTTTTATTCAAAATTAACAGCCCTGCCTTTTAGATGAGGCCTTTTCCTTCCCTAGAGATTGCTGTGTTTTATTTTTATTCTAGAGCCAGCCTTTAATGACATTTTTTAATCTTCAAAGGCCTTCCAGTCTACTAAAGAGAAAGGTATAAAAGATCCCAAGTATTTGCTAAATTGATTAGTCCAGAAAAGAATATTCTCTATTTGGTGTCCCAAAGATAAACATTGTGATTCCATCTCTAAGAATGGTAGAAGGTTAGAGGAAAATGCATACAGAGTTTGAGCAGTGAGTTTGAGGTAATAGTCAGGGTTCTCTAGAGGAGCAAAACTATACATCTATAGCAATACCTATATGTATTATTAGATGTTTTAGAGTGACTGTCTGTGATTCAGATAGTCTAGCAATGAATGTCTACCAGTGAGAAGTCCAAGTATCCAGTAATCCAGTAATTGTTCAGTCCACGAAGTGGGATATCTCAGCTAGGTCTTCAGTATATGCTGGAATCCCCAAAAAAAAGAGGCTAGTGAAGGAATGGACTTGCTAAGGCAAGACAGGCAAAGAACAAGAACTTCCCAGTTCGATGCCCGTTAGATAGGTTGCCATGAGAAGGGGTGGCCTAGATTAAAGGTGGATCTTTCCGCTTCAAATCACTCAAGAAAATTCCCTCACAATTGGACCCAGACACTTGGGTTTTAGTTAATTCCAGATGCAGTCAAGTTGACAGCTAAAAATAGCTATCACCCTTGCCCTCTGAAGATCCGGCAACAATAGGCAGATAATAGCTCATAGCTAACGTTATTGAATTTTGCTTCTAAGTGTTCTCTGTGTGCCCAGAAACTGTTGTATACTGTGAAGTTTGCAATGTGATGAAAATGCTGTTTATTTTGTCTGTCATCATCCCATGAACTTTACTCACAGGGGATAATCAAGTACTATTTGGGTAGGGGTTTGACAAGCATGTCGTTTTATGAATCGCTTTCAGCCGTTGGACTTCTGTTGACTTTTTATTGTACAAACAGATCTAAAGATACAACATCTGACCTTCATTAAACAGTCAATGGTGTGCCTTGAGTAGCTCCCAGTAAGCTGGTTTCTATTGGCTCCCCTTGGAGTATAAAGTAAGAGGGAGGAAAGGTTGTATAGGACAGCAGTTGTCACTTGGCTGGCTTGTTGGCCTTCTGTGGGATTAGCAGATGTTCAGAGTTGATATGGCCTTTCCCAGACAGAAGGATGTGCTCTTCAGAGGCTATGCTGACCTTACCTCTGGTTAGCTGCCTATTCCTGCATGTTTTCCTCCCAGTTCAGATGGTCCTTATTGTCTAGGGACTTGCCTCCTACCGCTTCTTCTGGAGTCCACTCATCTTTAGCTCCATGAAGTTCTTAGAGTAGTGCATAGGTTCTTTTGAGTGGACATCACCCACACCACTGCCCTGCCCATACTCAACTGTGGTATGGCTGGCTCTGTGGAAGAAGAGACGTTGTAAATGCTTTGCCCACTATAACTGCAGAATTGGGGCCCCGTGCCCACAACCTGGCTACTGTGCATTTCATTATCTTTCAAACACTGGCCTCGACCTCAATTTAAGAAATATTTTTCATTAGAGAGTACACTTCAAGGGTCCTCGACCCACAAAAAATTTATATTTTATGGAGGACCTTAGATGTAAAGTTCCTGAGATGGGACACTCACAGTCAGCTTCCCCATTGAAATCTCTTCCTCAGTCCTCTCTATCACTCTCTTCCTTATCTCCAGGTGCTTTGTGTCCTTGGAATAACAGTTGGATGGCTTGTAAATCGGGAGAGAATTGGAGCTTAGTCTCATCATGGTTCTTGATGTACTGGCTAGGTTTTCCAACTAGCTACAAACTGAGAACCCTGGGAAGAAGGAACTCAGTTTAAAAAAAAATTGCCCTCTCCATTATGCCCTGTGGGTATGACTATAGGATGTTATCTTTGTTGCTAATTCAGGGAGAAGGGCCCAGGCCTCTCTAGGCAGGGTGTGATCACTGAACAGCATGTGCTGTGTGGTGTAAGGAGGTAGCTGAAAATGAGTCTGGAAGCAAGCCAGTAAACAGCATTCCGCTAGGGACTCTGCTTTATTCAGTCCCTGCTTTGTGTTCCTACTTGAATTATTCCCTGGCTTCCCTCCGTGATGGACTGTAATATACAAGTGTAAGCTAAAATAAAATCTCTTCTTCCCAACTTGTTTTTGGTCATGCTGTTTATCACAGCAATAGAAATCAAATGAGAATAGACTTGACCTATTAGAACATCATGTTAGCATGGTATAAAGAGTTCTATCCTAATCCCTGGTTGCACAGGTATTCACTCATTTGATTCCAAGAACAAGGACAGAAAAAAAATTATTTAGAGGATACAGATAAGTAAAGTATGAACTGAGCTGAGCCATTTGGTAGAGCTATCAGGTTGCTCAGAAAATAAAAGAGTGGAACAGGGGTCTCTGAGACACACATTCCAGCTCCAAAGCTAGCTCTCTTCAACAAGAGGAGCTGCTATGTTCTGGATAGGTATCGTGTGCAGAGGAAATCAGTAAACACTGAACAAGGCAAAACTAAGAATAATGTCTCAAAATATAATTAGACCTTTCTTGAGTTTAAGTAATTAAAGAGCTTAATGTGAACAAATTTGGATAGAGTTATTTTTTTTAAAAAAAAATTCAGTGTACTTTGTAGAAGTGTAGAAACATACAACCATTTCTCTATCAAGAAAATATAGCTTTAATGTCTTCTAGCTACTGATCTGTGCTAGAACTGTGTGGCATTCATCCATTAGTAGAACAATTCGAAAGAATCTTCTGTTGTCAGATGTAATTCCTGCAGTTCATTCACTCTTGAAGGCATCCAAGCAGCTTCATGGCCACAGTTCTATGAAATATTTCTTAAAGAATTGCATGTATGCTAATGTCTCGTGATGCCTGTTAGCAAGAGCTCATGGAGTCCTCCTAGGGAATAATTTTGGCTCTGAAGCCCTGATGGCTCACATCTTGATTCCCCTCCCACTTCATTGTGTGTTCCTCCATGATCACTATGTGTTTCTCCATGATCATTATGTATTCCTTCATGATCATTATGGGGTCTTGTTCATCCGTCCTCTGACTCTAAAGTGCCTCTGGAATAAGGCTACAAACTTTCTCTGTACCTATCTACCCCCAATGACTTCCAAATTCATAACTCTGGCTTAGACTAATACATAAACTCAACTTTACTGCTGCGCCTTGTGTTTATCATCGCCACTTAGATATCCAAGCAATTTCAGAGTTATCTTATTCAAACGCCTATGAATATACACAATCTTCAAGGCCACTTCTTGCCTCACTCTGTCTCAGTTTAAGAAACAGTAAGCCATTCTTCTTGCTCAACACATGTTGAACTCCACCTAAGCACTTTCACCCACACGACCCTAGTGTAAACTATTATACTCACGCCAGTTTTCTGACAGCGTTTTCCACAGTGCTTTCTTTGTTCCCATCCTAGCCTTCTCAGCAAGCTATTGCTTGCATACACGTGAGAATGATAGTTTTAAATCAAATGAAGCAATCTGTGCATGAAATGCCCCAGCACTTTTCCAACAGAAAGAAGTTCCCAGTTGGTGTGCCATTTTGTATATCCCTTGACCTACCCTCCACACCCCAGACCTTCTAGTCACCATGCTGGTATAGTTACTCGGGCTTCCCTGATGTTCCTTGTGTGCACAAGATGCCCTGTGAGTACACATTACAGACCAAAAAATACTTTCAAAGAAGTTTGTGCAGAAAAATCATGGCCTTTTATTTCGTTTCATAATACAGCTGAGTATAAGCCGCTGATTTATGAATAAAGAGGTATTTGTTGTATTATTCAAAGGACCATGCTTTTCTTGACTAATACCAAGAGTTTAAAAGTTTTAAATTCTGAAAAAAAAATGTATTAAAATAAGCACGGTTTCTCCCAAGTAGCCTTTTTCCACTTCGGAAAGCTTTTCAATCAAGAAACAAAAATATGGAAATGAACCCAAGTCTAACCAGTATTAGTGCAGCATAATTGCATGCATAACTGTATAAATAATGGATAATGTTATTGTAAATATTCTGCCTCTTAACAAACACTATTAATTTCATTTGAATACACTATGTGCTTTAACAAGGCTTAAATTCTTTCTTGATTTAATGCTATTTAAATATCATTGAATAAGTCTTTCTTTTCTTCATTGTTAAAGTAGTGCTTCACAGATTATGTTTCAGTTCCCTTTGCTTCTACTACTTCATTCAGGGTAAAAAAAAATATTAACAATCACAAAATGATGACTCTGACAGGAATGTTGCTTTACAGAAGCGGTAACTCAACAGTGCTTGGAGGTTGCAAAATTATGCAAGCTAAAATACATTTGTATATGCTCCTCCTCTGTATTCTGTGTCTCCCCTTTCACTGTGTGCTTTCCAGAGGCTACACAAGATTGAGGGATATGTCAACCCTCCAAACTAAAACAGGAAAGAATGTAAGTGTGAGTCTTCAGTTGACTGTAGAAAGGATATATTATTTAATGGAAGCATTAGGAAGCAATAGTGGTAAGCAATAAATCTCATATTAATTATACATATGCAATGAGGTGTGGAACTGATATACATGCATTGAACTGTTTTCTTGGAGCATGATGATTATGTGCTTTTCAGTACTCAACAGTCAATTTCAAGCATTTGTATGGAAGGGTATGGTTTTCCTTTTATTAGTCAATACAAAGCAGCTCTGTTCTATTACAAGCCTACTAGATCTCCATCCTTGCATCTTTTATTCATTGATTTCTCAAAGACCTAGTTTATGTTTCTGCTTCACAATCAGCAGTATACCTCAGATGTTGAAAGATTTCAAACTTCTGCATAACAAATCTGTGAATTCACAATTATATTCTAAATGGTGTAGGAAATGTCATTTGAAGTGGTAAAATCAATATGTATTTTGACTCATTAGGAAAGTGCGTGATGGCTATTTCTCACGTCTCTTCAGATTCTGTTTAACCAGTTTGCATTGTGATGCCTGGCCCATGGCACTTCTATATTTAGTTCTAATGGAGCACTCTTAAATTGCTTATTTTGTGTTTACTAAAGTTGGCCTGTTTGTTACCATGGAAACTTGACAAGAGCTCTAGCTAACTATTTTATTAGATGAATTGAAGATACAGCTGAAGACTGGATGTGCAGCAAATCATTCTTAAAGCATGCTTTTTAGCATCTGTGCAGTGTGGACTACTGATATATATTTGACATTTTATTAGGGTCTATTCCATTTGATATTTTATTAGGGTCTATTCCATTTTAAATATGGAAGGATATCAGTATTTAGAAATCTAAATTGTAACTAAGACTTTGGTATCTCTAAGATACAAAGAGTAAGTGCTCTAAATGGGTATTTGTAACTCCGTTCTGTAGAAATTAGAGATCATTGGAACAATTTACCACATGGCAAATAGCTGTCCGGCTGCATTCCTCAAAGCTCAGCATCCTCCATCTACAGCAGTATCAGACGCAGCTTCTGTTCTCAACTTTGATAGTATGAGCCATGGTACAGGACTCTGCAGGAAGGAAAGGGCTTTATTCACTCCTTGTTTTGCTTGCAACAGAATTTGCAACGCCTCTTCAGGATGTCAGCAGTCTGTGGTTCTTGAAGTTGCTGAGGTTCTTGGTTCAAACCTTCTGCTATCTGCCTGTACCTTTGTCCCTTCTTTCCAGATGGCCATCATTTTCTCACAATTCATCAAAATCTCTTATCAGCCTTGCCCTCATACACCCCTCCCTATTTTGTCACTGAAACATAATTCTTGGGGTAATATTTTAAAAAAACAAGAATAATCATAATACGCATTATCATCTGAGAGATCAAGATTGCTTTCTGAAGTTTTTGCATTTACAATTGGCTGAAACAAATGCATAGCTTTTAAGATTAATCTCACTTTTACTGAATAGAGCAAATATTCAGAAGATAAGGATGGAAGGGTGTAGCAAGGAGGCCACTTGTTGGTTCCTGGCTGCTCAACCCCAAAATAATCACACAGAAATTGTATTAATTAAATCACTGCTTGACCAATTAGCTCTAGCTTCTTATTGGCTAACTCTTACATATTAATTTAACCCATTTCTATTAATCTGTGTATCTCCACATAGCTGTGACTAACCAGCAAAGTTTTGGCATGTCTGTATCTGGCCGTGGTTCCATGGCTTCTTTCTGACTCCCCCTTCTTTCTCCCAGCATACAGCCTAGCTTCAGTTCTTCCCTGCCATAGGCTCAAAGCAGTTCTTTATTCATTAACCAATAAAAGCAACACATAGACAGAAGGACTTCCCACACCAGAAGGAAATTGTTTGAGGATTACTAGTTGTCAGTTCCAAGGAATCAGACAGAAGGCAAGTAGTTTAAAGAAATTCAGCTTCTCAACTGTATATCATATAGATCATGAATGGCAAAGATTATGTTGGTGGATTCACAGAGGTAACTAAAGGCAATGCAGAAAACAATAATTCAATAATATAGACATTTTTCTACTTCCTGACCAATTAAAACCAAATAAAATATTGTCATTTGGATGCTTGCATTTTTCTCATTTATTGCAGCACATCTAAAATATACAGTAATTTATTGAACATAGAAAACTAAGAAAAAAGATATAATTTTTATTTTCAAAATCATGGTAAATAAAATGAATATCTCATCACTCTTTATACGAGTATATTTCTCGTAGACATAGACATAATACAAATATGTAGGGCGTGGATGATAGTGTTTTCTAAAATCTTAAAAATACTTTTCTATACTAGCTGTTAAAGTTGTTGGTAAAAGCTAATAGGATTTGATACTGTGTTTTTCCACACTGTAGTAACTAAATTACATTCTAGACTCTTTATGCGTGTCTATAAAGTAAATGTATATGCAATAAATTATTTTATTGATTGTCAGTGGTCATTTAAGACAAGCTTTTATAGGAATGCATTTCAATTTCGCCATTACTGGTAGTTCACAGAGAAGCTATATGTTTGATCTAACACTCGTTTTTTTTTCCTCCCCTTAGGCTCCACTTTCATTTGTAACACTCACATAATCCCAGTGAAGAACCAAGAGGGTGTGGCTATGATGTTCATCATTAATTTTGAGTATGTGACGGATGAAGACAACGCTGCCTCCCCAGAGAGGGTAAACCCAATATTACCAGTCAAATCTGTAAACCGTAAGTACAAGGCCACATGTCCATAAAGTCCGAATACTCTGCTGCTGCTGCAGGCATTGCATGAGTCAGTTCTCCCATAGAAAATATTACTACTTTAGTTCAAATAGCCATGGCCGATGCTACTCTACAGACTTTATCATCTACTTTGACAGTCATGTAGCTGAGGTATTCCGTGATGCTAATGCCTTTGTTTTTTTTCTTCTGGACAGGGTTATGCTATGTATCTCTGAATGGCCCCTGAACTTAGTATGTAGTCTCGGCTGCTCCCAAACTGACTGCATCTGCTTCCACAGTACAGAGATTCAAGGTGTACCCCACCACAGCAGCCACTTTGCCAATACTTTACTGAACAATGAAAAACACTTAGGCTGTTCTCAAATATTAGGTATTAGTAATAATACTTCACATGAGGTAGACCAAAACTTGTAATGCTTGATAAGCTATTAGCTTATAAATTAAAAAAAATAATTTTATTTCAGTTAATGTAAAATAATGGGGCAATAAACTCATAAAAGATGCTTTAAAAAGAACTAATACTTCATATAAATAACTTTATATTGGTAAAATAAAGCAGTTCATACTGTTAGAGGATATTCGGTTCACTTCATTTACTGTTTTTTTTCCCAACTCAGTCTCCTGTACCTTAATCTATGACACATGAATCCTTTTCTCTTCTGTTGCTGCATTTTAAACTACATTTAAGATTTGTTTTAAGTTGTGTCAGTCCAGCCATTTGGAATGCTTGTTTCTTGATGCCCACTAAGAAGTTATATTTCCCTTTTATTTGATTACAGTTCCAGTGGGAATGCATGTTTATTGACAAAATTGATTGTTTTTTGCACAGTGATAGCATTCCGTGTTGATCTATTCCATCTAATTGTTTTAGTGTTTGCTTGTTTCAGTCTGCATATCTTTCTTCTTATATTTGGTAACATAATTACTTTTCTAATAGTTGCCTAAATAGTTGTCTAATAGTTTACAAGGTGCCATTTATCTGCAACTATACAATTTGTTGACTTTATAGATTAGGTCCTTCTTTCATCCTCATCATACAGTGGATTTTGATTCCTTACGTTGAGGGAGGAGAAAATTAGCTCAATGGTCTTTTTCTACCCTTCCCACCATACAATTTTAGTCAATAATATATTTCTTTGAGCTTGTCATTGTGTTCTTAAATATCATTAATCATATGCTACTTGACTTTTTAGTTTGGATTGTATTATTAGATTTCTATATATTGTCTACATACTTAGTCTGTCTTATGATTTTTCTCCCCAACCCCTGCCCCTTTTTTGATGTCATTGTCCAGTCTGTCAGTTTGGGAACATTTTTATATTTTTCACTTTTGTTTTAAATTTCTAATAAAACAGAATCAGTATTCACACAGATCTCTTCAGTTTCTCTAACATAACATACTAAATCAAACTTATTCTTGCAAAGTTTTAGAACACTTTCTTATTCAACAGGGTAGTGTTTTGAATGAAAACTGTCCACCCTAGTCTCAGGCATGTGAATACTTAAGTCCCCAGTTGGTAATAGTATTTGGGTAAATTCAGGGGTATGGATACGCTGAATTAAGTATGTCGTGGAGGGTGAGCTTTAGAGTTTAAAATCTCAGGTCATTTCTAGGTTAGTGTCTCTGCTTTGTACCTGTGGTTTAAGATTTAAGCTTGCTACTCCTGCTGCCATGTCTATTTCTTCTCCACTATGGCAAACTCTTATCCCCTGAGAACCATGAGCCTGAATAAACTATTCCTTCTAAAAGTTGTCTTGGTCATGGTTTTTTATCATAGCACTAGAGAAGTGACAAATAGAAATACTGTTCTTCTATAGCCTCAATGCTTCAAGGCCAGCATTGGTAGATAATAACGAATTTGGATATTATTTTGCATTTGCATTGGCCTGTGACTCCAACAGACTCTCCATTCTTTTCTTCCTTTAAGTGCTGCTGACAAGGAGTCTAATGCTAGTCTCCTTGACCACACTAGTAGTTTGGGATCTGGGGTCTTACATAACTAGTCATCGGGCCGTTTTCATCTCACACTCCTATTTTTTCTCCAGTGTGCACACTCCTCTGCAAGGGTACTCTTCAGAGTACAGTTCATAATTCCAAAATTAATGTCTCCTCTTTCCTTACATAGGTTGTGTGGCTCTGTTCTCTGATCCATCCTGTGCTCTCCTCAGCAAATTCTGCTGTTCTAGTTGTAGGTGAACATTTCGAGGTGTAGACGAAATAGAAGCCTGAATCTATTCCTGTAACAATATGCTGTATGCCCAGATTATGGGTGCTTTGATTTGACATCTTCCTATGGATTTATTTGGTTGAGAGAAGATTCATATGAAAACTGGTGTTTATATATCTGGTATTTCTAATGGACGTTGGAAAACATCACAAAAATTTTAATAATAAAAATTTTAAACTCCTATACTTTATGTATATCAAATAACAACATATATAAAATAATAATTATGCTCCCAAAGCATATGCTGCCTAACATGTCCAAACCTTGAAGTGGTATATACTTATAGAGGCCAGAGGCTGACATTGATAAAGTTTTCTTTGTCCCTCTACCTTATTTTGAGATCAGATCTCCCACTCGACCTGGATCTTACTGATTCAGATAGACTGGAGAGTCTCCTGTCTGCCTCCCCGGTGTTGGGAGTCTAGGCATGCACTACTGCAGCCAGTTTTGTGTTTATTGAAGCTTTATCATTGTGTGTGTGTATGTGTGTGTGTGTGTGTGTGTGTGTGTATTGGTGGATGTGTGTGGGTACACGTCCAGATCCACATGTATATGTGCATGGGAGACCCTGAAGTTGATATCACGTGTCTTCCCCAATCACTTTCCTCTTTATTTTTTTTAACTCAGTAAACTTGGAGTTCATCAGTTCTGGCTACACTAGCTAGCCAGCTTGCCCTGGAGATCGTCTGTCTCTGTCTCTTGAGTATTAAGACTATTGTGGCCACCATGCCCACGTGTTTCTCACATGGGTTCTGGGATCAGGAGTACACAGCAAACCCTTTATTCCCAAAGTCATTTCCCGACCTCTCTTATCCAGCTTTTTCACATAAGTTTTTGGGGGTGAAACTCAAGTCAACGTTCACATGTGTGCAGTTTTCTAGATAGGCCTTCATCACATGTGCAACCTTTTGACATTGAAACACAAAACTGTTATCTACAAAGTTCAAGCTTGATAACCACATAATGGATTTTTTTTTTTTTTTTAGATTTCACACACACACAACACAAAAACAACTGGTAATGCTTTATGGTAGGTTGTGTTTTTGTATTTTTTTTTCTCATTACCCTTGACTGCATGGTGTTTACCGTCCATGAGTTGCAGGTTCCTCCCTGTAAGCATACACCTAAGTTTAATACTAAATCAAACAATTAAACATTTTTATAGTATCAGGTACTTCATGTGCCAAGCCTAAATAGCAGTAGAAATTAAATTTTTCCTAAAGCAGAGGTGGACCAAATATATTATTAATGTACTCTAATGACAATATCCTGAATTTTTTCTCCAAAAAATACATTTGAGAAAATTTCTTGAGAAATCTGCAATTTATAAATCTTACAAAATATGAAACATAATTTTGTTATGAAACAAAATTAAATTACTATAAAAAATTCTGGTCACAAACATTGTAGCTTTGAAGTGATACCCACTTCAATTTTGATATGTTCTCTTCTTGTCAAATTCAGTCACTATAGGATGGTCTATGAGAGTGAACCTCAGTGGCATCTGCCTCTCTCTGCCTTGAACATCTGTGAATATTTATAAATATCTGTAAATATTTGTTTGTCCACAGAGGGAATTCCTAGTTTATTTTCTTAACCATCTTCTCAATTGCTTCATTTTACCCATGTGATAGCATCTGGTGTGGCCCTTCATCTTAATGAAAGTAAGAAATAAACAGTGTGCCCACACCATAGCAGAGGATGGAACTTAGAAAAAAAAAAAAGATAACGCATTCATTTAAAACAGAAATACAAATGTTGAATTGATACCTTGGTTTCCTAAAGAGAAAGAAATCGATACACATGCTCTCAGAATATGAACACAGTCTATGGCATTTGAAATTTAGTTAGACTGGCATCTCATGGGAGAGATCCTGACAAGGCAAGGAGAGATTCTCCTCCTTAATTTGTGAATATGTGTGGCTCCCCTATGGTGTATCTGTCACTCACACAGGAAATCACTGGAGAGAGTAAAAAATATGCAGATACAATTGTTTCCACGGCTTTTCAATGTCTTGTTATTTACAGCCAGTCCTAGTGGCTTAGCTTTGTGTCAGAATTTGAAGAACTGATTGTTAAATCAAGCAGAGAAGTTTAAAAGACCCAAATTTTGCTTGATAACATTTCACATTATGTCTCATCTCTGACAAAATGTGCTGATTTGTTTCTCTGAGAGTAAAATTTTACTGTCAGTGCAAAATAATGGCTTTGGCTCTTTGGTAGAGAGCCAGAAAAAAATACAAAAGAGGGGGGCAAAGGAATAGGAAGAAGAGATGGAGGGAACAAGGGAGGGATGGATGGAGGGAGGAAAAGAAAGAAGAATGGAGGAAGGAAGGGAGGAACAGGGGGAGAGAAGGTGAAATTTTAATACATTTCTTTGGAAAAACATATTGTTATGGAAAGTCAACCAGAGATGTCCACTGAAACACAGTTTATAGCCAATTGAAAGTCTTCATTCCAACCCGCTGGGAATATACACAGATATCCAGGACTTAAGCGTAGCACTGAGTATTTAGAGCAAGGACCTTTTAAAGGCAAACTCTATCATAGTATCTTGCTTGGCAGCAGCAGCTGCAGGGAGAAGTTTTGCTTAAGCAAGCAGTTAAACAGAAGCTAAGATAAGCAGTTAGCTGGAGGTAGAGGTTTGCAGAAGCAGGCAGTTTATCAGAAGCCAGGTAAATTAGCTGGGGCATCTTTACCTCAGGTTCCTAGAATAGAGTTGAAAATTTCCCTTGGGATTCTCCATCAAGGAGATCAAATTCTAGTTAAACCAAAAATGGCTGCAGCAAGAATACAAGAAGCTAGAACCTTTGCACTGTCTTGCCCTGTTACAATGCTAACCCTTGACAGACATATTACTTTAAAGTCTACGATCCAGTTGAAAGCTTGTGGGTAAATTAAACTAGTCATAAATAAAGTTTGGTTACATTGATTATATATATATATATACACATACATACATATATATATACATATATGTGTGTGTGTCTATGTGTGTGTGTGTACGTGTGTATGATAAATACTTTAAACCTGATTTTTTTCTCTAGTCAATGCTTAATCTCTTATGAAAATATGGTATGTATACCTCTGAGAGATAGAATGAAAGAGAGGGACAAAAGGGGAAGATTGACCATTTATTATTTATTAAAGATACATGTTTCTGTAAATTACCTGTCTCCCAAAAATGTCACCAACCTGAGCAAAAAAAAATCACACATGTGCATACTTTTAACTATTTAATTAAGATGACTAAAGAAAATAATATTAAATGCACAATAGAAAAGAGAAACTATAAAAGGGAAAACTTGCTGTGTATTGAATGGAATAATAAACAATCTCAGTAAAAAAAAAATCAGCTTTAGAGCATGGAACCCAACATAAGAAAAGTAAGCATATTATTCAGAAAAAGTAATTTTTTCACAGTATTATCTTTGAGAGTTACAAGACCAGATAAAAATAGATGACTTATGTCCCCCTAAATGGAACGTGTTCATAAGGAAGTGTTATTATTAATAGGTACAACTATCAAATTAGTAAATACTATACAATGGATCCATTGAACTAATTAATGTAAATATTAATACAACACAAATTCAGTATTTTATTGTTACTTTATATAAAATATTCTTAAAAATGGAAATGATCGAGTTTGTTAAGACTTTCTTGAGGACAATGGTGAAACCTAAATTGAACAAAATTCTTGATTGTGACAGTTAATCTCAATTTTCAACTTGCTATGAATTAAAGCTCTCTAGGAGACAGGCCTTGGGCATGTCTGGGGCATGCTGTCCCTCTGTTATCTAGATTAGGTTCACTGAGGTGAGAGGACCTGACCGGTGTGGGTGGCGCCATTCCCTGGAATGGGATCTGTACTACCTACAAGGAGAAAATGAGTAAGCACATGCACTTCGTGCTGTCTGCTTTCTGACTGTGGATCACCCATGTAAGACTGCACCCTTGAGCAGTGGGCCAGAATGAACCTTCTCATCCTCAACTCTCTTTTCCCAAGGCCTTTTGTCATAGCAATAGGAAAATAAACTAAGATAATATCCAAACAGAAAATTAATGCATATTTTTTATCTTGTTTGACCTACTATAAAACTTTCTCTAACATACCTCTCACCAAACAAATCTCATTAATAACATTTTTACTCCTTAATCAATGTAAAATGCTTTGAGTCTCAATTTAAACCTACATCACTTACTGTCAAAAGTTCAGGATATATTGAGTTTACACTATAATTTAGGGATTTTCTAATAAGCTACAAGCTCTAATTAAGTTTTATTCAATCTTAGAAAAATTATTTCAAGCTATTGATTGAATATACATATATATATTCAGATTTTCTCCCATTTCCCTTAACTAGTACTTCCAACCTCTGGTAGAGTGGTTACGACTCTGGCCTCAAGTCCATTCCTGTGTTACACCGCAGAAAGCTTTTCTTCCTGTGTCCACAGTAGAGGTGAAGGAAGACATTGGGTGGAAATTCCTCAGTAACTACATGCCACTTCTGGCTGACAAATCCTAAGGGAAACATATGTATCTATTCTCTCCTGTTCCTTCAAAATCCATCTTCCCCAGTGTCTCCCTCCCATGCCAATGTTTTCCTCTGGCTCCTTCCTCTGTTGCTCATACTCAAACTGCTGAGAATAAATAGCCTGCATTTCAACAGACACATTTTGTTTATATCACATCATATTTTTTAAAAGTTTTAATTAGTGGAATTTGTTGCCAGCATTTAAAATTTTGATATTGCACATTAAAATTAGGATATCTGGCGCTCTCGCTCTCTCTCTGTCTTGAGTATCTAGCTACACACCCCAAATGTTCGTTCTAGTCAGCACAGAATACTAGCGACCCTTTTTGCCAAGGCCTACGCTATTCCATTAACTGTGCTCAGCACATGTTTCCGTAAGTTTTATGTACACTTGGGTTTCTTGGTTCTTATTATTTGTTTCTCTCTGTAGATGTTTGAACCACACGTGGATCCCTGCTTCCACTCTTTCCTTCATCCCACAGAGCGGCATAATTGAGCTCTCTCCATTCATTCTCTAGACTGTCCTGTACAGAGGTGAGCTAGATCACTTCTTGCCTTCATTTTTACTTCGAGGCTATTACACTCACTGCGTCTTTAAAATGAACTGCTATTTCAGCAGCATTTGCTCTCTGCCTCCTCGTTCCCTTTCCTCCTCCCCCATTCCTCACGTTCCCATCCTCCCCCTCTCTGTGTCTCTTATCAGTGCTGCGGACCCAATCGGGTGTAACACATGCTAGACAAGCTCCTACCAGAGTTACACTCCAAAACCCCCTCTGATTCTATCCCTAAATACTCTTTATCTTCCGGGAGCTACTTTCAGCACTTCCCCTCCATAGATAGGAGTCATCGTTGCTCATCCTGCTTGGACAGTTTCATCTGTTACCGCAGCTTCAGGTCTTTTCACAAATCCGGATTTCCGGTCACAGTTTCCTTAGTCCTTTCTCATCACTTAGAGCCTGATGTATTCAATGGCCCATCGGGTGAGCTCTTTGGAATACTTTAGTACTTCTGGAACATCCCCCCCTTTCAGGTTAGATGTGTCTTAAGATCTCTATCCCCCCTCACTTAGACTTCTTTGATTATCACGGTTCATTAACCAAGTCACCCAAGCCAAAATATAGCATAATGCTATGCTTCTCCTTCCATTGAATCTTCTCATCTCCCATCAAAAAAGGTGGACTAAGTAATCCATCACTTCATTCAATATCTTCCTTAATATTTCATTATAATTATCCTACTCAGAACTATAACACATCTTATTTGATCTAATGTAATGGTCTCATAATTTTAATTCCCTCCTTTATCTTTTTTCTCCAATATTACATAAAATATTGCTCCGCCCAGATTACAGAAGTCCACTATTTCTATCCTTTATGATACGCTTTTGTTGCCTAAAACATCAAATTCCAAATTACTGTGTATATGCAATACGAAGATTTAAGTCAGAGTGACTTCCATTATTTTGTTAGATTCATCTTCTATAGCTTCTAGTATTTAGTAGAGTCACTGGGAGAGTCCTTTGTTATGTATTGTCTAGCAGAATGTTGTCATTTTTGTAGCATATTTATTCCAAAAACTCTTCTCTATGGAAATCTCACCTTATCCAAGATCTATGTGGTCCTGCTCCTGCTCCTGTGAGAACATAATGCTTCACACTTTGGCCTACTGTCACAATGAAAACATCTGTTTGCCCAGTAGACAATAATAAAAAATAAATAATTATATTATAATTTTAATTTTAAAATATACACTAAAATGAATTTTAAGATTCAAAAATAAAATGGAGGTGAGGACTGTAGGGTATTATAGAATAATAATCTAATGTAGTGTGACCAGAGACCCTTTAGCTCAATTTCAAAGAGGCTACATGTTCTTTCTTGTACCTCTTTATATCCTTTGCAAATAGTAAGTATCCATGGGTGTAACAAAAACATACATTTATGGTTCCACATGAAATTATTGATTTGTTATCTCCTGAGTAGACATCAACTGGATTGTCCAGGTCAATGATTCTCTGCATGGTAAGACTATCGCTATGAACAAGGCTACTTATATGGGATGTCATTCTCTATATGTATTGCTTTTATTAGTTAATGAATAAAACTGCTTTGGCCTATGGCAGGGCAGAATATAGCCAGGCTGGAAGAGATATATAGAGAGAGTAGACAGATTCAAGACAGATGTCAAGTAGTTGCCAAAGGAGAGAGGCTTGCCGGAACTTTTCCAGTAGGCCACAATCTCGTGGTAATATACAGAAAAATAGAAATGGATTAATTTACAATGTAAGTGTTAATAAGAATCCTGAGCTAATAGGCCAAACAGTGTTATAACTGACATAGTTTATGTGTGATTATTTGGGTCTGGGTTGCCAAGAAATGAAAGAGCAGCTCCTTCTACAGACAACATGCTTGACATTCAAATTTTTCATCTCTATGTCAGAACTACTGACTCAGAAACACAAAAATTCAATGCTCTGTTTATATTAAACTTTGTGTCATCCTGGTACTGTGGTCTAAGCTAAATAATATTCAAATAAAATGATTTTTAAGTTTAAAATAACTTTCAGAAATAAACTTCTTCATTTAATCTTGTTTAAAAGATCGCATTGTCCTTAAAAGATTCAAATTGTATCTTTGAAAGAAAATTTTACTTTATTCTTACTAAAATAAAAGTTTGAATTATCCTAAAAGCTTCAACTGAAACTAAATTTATACATACAAAATAACATTTGATAATTTAGGCCATTATCTGTCTAATTTAAGCCATTAAAATCTATTCATATGTTTTGGACTCACTCAAGATAATTACCACATAAAACATACATTTGTCTCAGCAGCTATATTACCTCTTCAAACCTGTGTCTGTTCTCTGACCCCAAGCAAGGAAGAAACAAAGAAATGTTCCACGTAGTTCTTTGCAGAAGGGCCATCACCAGGCTATTACTATTCTCCATTGGAGCTGAAAGTCATTCTTTAATTCAAAGATGAGAGGCTGCTGTTGTAATACAGAATTCCCTAATCAGCACACATTACTATAGAAACGGTCTGCTATTGAACAGAATTTAATTAAATGTTTTTCAATGTAACTAATGTTTACTTTCATCCTTCCTTTGAAAGTCTTTTTCTTTAAGGATTAAATTTGATATAGAGAAAGGAACCATGACATTGTTGCAAAAACAAATAGGGAAAACGTTCAGTCAAATTTATGTCATAGTTTCTCCATTATACGAGTAAAGAACATATATCTAAGATCAACTGAAATGCTTATTATTGGGGGGAAGAAAGTATGTACTTTGTTAATAAGGGATGCTGATCAGCACCCAGGTCAGCATAAGCATAGCCGGGGCCCTTTGTAAGCATCTTGTGGAATATTGTGTTACCTAGCAACATGAAAATCAGGGACACTCTCTAGCCTTCCAGCATTTGGGAAACAGGACCATTTCTCATTAATGCTTGGAACATTCTGTTTAGAGTTCCCATCAGCATGATGGCTGCATGATCACCCAGAATCAACATAAGTTAAGATGTTATTACGTCCAGGTGACCTGAATTGATTCTTTAACTTGGCATTTGGAGAAAGGAAACTATATATATATATATATATATATATATATATATATATATATATATATATATCCGAGAGAAACTTAATAATAGTATGGTAAAATCATGCATTTATTGATTTAGTGGTTATTTAAGCACATGGAGATGTAATTGGGCATATGTAATGCTGGTGCATTACATTCGTTTCGTGTCTCCTTAGTGAATGATTTTAACCTTGAGTGGTTAAAAGCACTCAATCTTGTTACCCTGTCTTCCTGCTTATCTCCCTGGACCAAATCTCTGCTTGCTGCCTCCTTTGCTGTCATGATGATGTTGCCAGAGTGGAAGCAGGGCTTCTCAGACACCAGCAGCAATCTTTAACAAGTTCAGAGGAGTGTGCTGCTGCTGTTGCTGCTGCTGCAACTGTCCACAGGCCGGGATGCAGCCCTAGCTGACCCCGGACCTTCACACAGCATCCGGTGACTCACATCACTTCAAGATCCCAATTGGTCCATTGCTCACTTCTCCTTTCCTTTGTGCCATCTTGCTTTTAGGTTGCACCATTGGAGACTTAGTCTTAATTGTCTCTACTGATCACATCTGCTCATTCAAGGAGCCCCATATTTAGCTTCAACTTTGCTGCCTGCCAGTGGACTTCAAGGAGTTTTGTTCTGTTTTGTTTTGTTTTGTTGTGTAGCTCCCAAACTACACTGGCTACACTGTTCCATTTATCATTCAGTACTCAGGATAGCCAGTTGATCAGAGCTAAGTACACATTGGATGTTATTTTTCAGAACTAAAGGTGGCTCTTTTTCCCAGTCTTTGTACAAGACACTATGCTCCTGACTGTAATAGCAAAATTACTGAAGGTATGAATTGTTACACACACCAAACTGCCTCTCAGTTGGTCTGCAGATACTGCTTATAGGTAGGAGTAGGCTTTCCCAAGGGCTGTAGCAGTGACTGGGTGATGTAGAGATACAAGAGGCTTCAAATAAGCAGCAGAGTTTAAGATCACCTTGGAATCCTGAAATCTTGAGTCTTAAGGTAGCATATGGAAGACAGGGCAAATTTAGAAATGCAGTAAGGCCTGAGAGCAACCCCTTCCTTCCTTCCTTCCTTCCTTCCTTCCTTCCTTCCTTCCTTCCTTCCTTCCCTCCCTCCCTCCTCCCTCATTTCCTTCCTTCCTTTCCTCCCTCCCTCCCTTTCTCCCTCCCTTTCTCCCTCCCTTCCTCTTCCTCTCTCTCTCTCTCTCTCTCTCTCTCTCTCTCTCTCTCTCTCTCTCTCTCTCTGAGACAGGGCTTCTCTGTGTAACCCCAGCTGTTCGATAATTTTGTAAAATGATAATAAATGGAATGAAAGAAACAAGAACTTGCAGTTATAAGAAAAATCAAATTGTATGAATATTCATTTTCCCCAAGAAAGACCATTTCTAATGTACATAGCTACCAGCACTTGTTATTTAAATTCTATTTAAAGCAAAGTTAGATTCATAGAAGTAATTTATTAATATTTATCCTTATCTGACAATGTATAAGAGTTGTGAAAAAATGTTGAGTTTTTTTTTTCCTATTTCAGGTTTACTATTTTAGTAGACATGAGACTAAATAAAATCTAATTCTCCAAATAAGAAAGTAAACTTAATAAAATCTGAAGACTTAGCAAGACATTTTGCAGAGTTAAAAGCCACAGCAGCGCTGCACTTACCGACGTTTTAAATTCCATGCCTTAAGGAAGTACGGCAGTGCACAAATTTCTCAATGTGCATTCTTTCCGCGTGAACTACACGGAGACAACTAAATCTGGGATGCAATACAACATGGTCATATTAACCTAGTGGTGTGGAAAAGACCATCTGTCCCACCTTGGCTGCGAATAACTACATGCGCAAAATAAACGCCTGTGTGGTCATTAGTTTAAGAGAGCTACTGGGTGTTCTTTTGGGTGGAGGGTGAAAAATGAGTAAAAGTAGGCATTGCCCTTCAATGCATTGTAATAAAACTTGAAAAATTGATTTGTAAACGGTAACTCAATTTCATGTGCATTAAGCACTAATCAAATGACTTTGATGCAGCTCACTGATTTTGAACTTGGCAAATTCCTTGAGCATATAAAACTGTTAGTAGAAATATGTAAAAGATGCTTTCAAAACACTTATAGTATTGCACTGATATCTAATCTTGTTTGTGCAGATTGGTTGCTCTCATCTTTGCATATTAACCCACAATGTATTTAATGTATTTGTATTGTGTCATCGCATTTTACCAGAGAAATAAATCCTATTTCCATCACTTTGAGCGTTATTAACTCCTAGACTACAAGTGAGACACTGGCGTAATAAATTAGCCTGCTTCATTCTAAATGGTTCTCCAACAAGCATTTTATCTATCTATATTTTCCTAGATGATGAAGGACAAGAAAGCGCTTCTGTGTAAACTTGGCAATCAGTATGGAAGCAATGTAAACCCTCATTAAAAGGTTAAAATTGGTAATAAGGGTTTTTTCAGGTGTACAGGGCATGATATAGAGCTCCCATGATGTGTTTAGTTCCACTCAATTGCAAAGTGCATAGGAGTCAATACAGTTCGAGGAGGCTAAGATTGCATAAGTATGATGATCAGAGTAATTACATATTTTAATCCAAACCAAGCACAGTATCAACTCAGTTTATTATGTATTTGTTTAACTCTATTGCCATACTCGGGCATTTTGTCTGAACTGAGACAAAATCAACAAGCTCTTCCTTACAAGGGTGTAGAGAAGTGTTAATTGGGAAATAACTGAGTCTATTATTACCTTATGCGGTGAAAACTGTGAAGAACTGTCAGCGTGGTTCAGAGGGAAGGAAGAGCCTCTCTGAAGAAACTCTTCTGGGCTATAAGCTGCAGGAGCAACTAAGTAGACAAAAAGAAACAATCTAACAGAAGGGAGCCCAGAATCTGAAAGAAGCATAAGCGTCCAAAGGCATATAAAAGACATCGTGGCTGAATTCTAGAGTCCAAGGAGAGGAATTAATGATGGGGTAGAGATTACATGTCTTCACTCTCTAAGTAAGAACTTACGGAGGGAAGAGAGAGTAGTCTACTTTATCCAGTGTGAATGTTTGACAACATAAAACTCATTGTCTTTGGGAGGCGAACAAGAAACGCTGCTGGGAGTATAACAAGTGACCAGCATTCTATACCAAGGGGTCCGCTGGACCATTAGACTGAGGGAAAAGGTGTAAACATAAAAAAGATGATGGGTGAGGTGAAGTGAAGGCAATCGAGAAGTTGATGTTACTGGATTCTAGAAGATGGGGCCAGAGAACAGTACTGAGGATGTCCCTCAAGTCTCAGACTTAACCAACTAGATGGATTACAGTGCCATTTGCTCTAAAAAATAGCTGACTTTGAAGGACTCAAGAGATTGGATTTTGCGCTAAGAATCTGAGATAATTTGCAGCTTTCTATGAGGGGATGTTGCCAGTTTTAGACACACAGGTTAGGAACTCAGAGTAAAAAACAGGACTGGAGACATAAATTTACAGTATTTGGGTTAAGAATGGGATTAAAAATAAATGGATATTAAAAATAAACGGGTAGCATCATTCGCTACGCATGTTTTCAAAATGGAGAAAAGATGCTGAGTTTAGAAGTGAGGTTCTCTTGTGTTTTAGGACCATCTTCAATGGATTGAGAAGTCCACGCACAAAAAAACAACAGTGTTCATGTTAATTAGTTTCCATGACTTTTAAAGAAGAAAATAAGGTGGAAAAAATTTGACTCCAGAGATATGAGCTAAATGCCCAAAGTGACAGTAAATAGGTCTGTAGATGTGGGAAGATACAGGCCCAGACTACTCTACTAGCATCAGAAATTTCGAACTTGGAAACATTAGAGAATCTTCAGATAGCAGATTGTTGTCTGGGTGCTTTCATCTTTTTATTTCCTCTGAGGATAGACATTTATTTGCATTATTAGCTTTTAAATTCTATTTTTAAAAAGCATACTTAATGTAATAATCAATGTCTATAAAATGATCCAATGCACTTTGTTTGCTTCCAACCCTCTCCTCACTGAGCAAATCCACTTTACAAGTTCAGATTGTGCTTTTCCATATTTTCCTCTGCTGTCATTCAACTTAAATAAATTACTGTTTTTTATTGAAAATAATATTATAAGTATATGAAGTCAAAACATAAATAATCTTGAACAACTATTGCCAGGTGGTGGTGGTGCATACCTTTAATCCGAGCACTCAGGAAGCAGAGGCAGGTGAATCTCTGAGTTAGAAACCAGCCTGATCTACAGAGCAAGTTCCAGTACAGCCAGGTCTACACTACGAAATCATGTCTCATTTGAAAACAAACAAACAAAACATTTTAGCAACTTTTAATTAGAGCATGCTTATTTTCTAGTATCATAAGCCTCTCATAAAACACTTTATTTTTTTTCAACCAGTGTCCTTTTATTGAAAAGTCAGATGGTTTCTACTTCTGTGTCTTTGAATCTTAAGTGTGAACTGCTGCATCACATGAAACGTGTACTTTCTTTTTTTATTTCAGCAGATCGATATAGGCAGATATGTTGCAATCCCAGCAACACACACTCAGGATAGTCAAGATAGTCAAGATAGATGATGGGCTCTCACCCCATTATTTCCTGCTAAATTGAATAGAGAAAAGATAATTTCTTACCATTTTAATTTACAGCTTTACTACTAGTGTGTTTATTTATTTGATATTTTAATGCTGGATTCTTTAATGTCTGCTTATTTTGCTATTATTTAAAAGTTTAATATTCACTCTTTTTGATGCATCATCTATGACGCACTGATAAGTGCCTCACATTCTTAGATTTTGGAACAACAAATGTGACAAATATACATTAGATAGGAGATAGATAGATACATAGATATATAGACACATAGATACATAGATGATATAATAGATGGATGGCTGGCTGGCTGGCTGGCTGGCTGGATGGATGGGTGGGTGGGTGGATGGGTGGATGGATGGATGGATGGATGGGTGGGTGGATGATAGATAGATAGATACATACATACATACATCTTATCTTTACATCTCTTTTGGAAGTTTATAACTTTTCAAAACTACCAGATGGATTGAGAGCCTTTGATATACCATTGATCTCCTTCTTACCACTCAGACTGAACTTACAACACTATTAAAGACAAAACTACAAGTGTATCAAGCCCGCTTCATGTACTACTCTGCTACCATCAATACTTTTACCACCCCATGTATACCTTACAAAGACCCACTCATTCCTGTGTGTGTCCCTTGATGTAAGACATAGGTTCTTTCTTTTCCTATTTAAATTATGGGTTTTTACTGAATACATGTTTTTAATCTGTTATAAACTAAAGGTTTTTGTCATGTAAATAAGGTTTTCATTTCATTGAGCTGTTTTATAATTATCAAAAGCAAGATATATATATATATGTATCTTATTATACTCAGAAAACTTTTTTACAATATTTCTCATGAAATCAGAATTAATTAAATACAGGTAGTTATTTAATAGTATTAAATATAGCCATTCTTTCATATGATATTCGATATGAGTTGATTGTTTTTATTAGTTTTAAAATATATATTCACAGTGTGAAAATACTCTTTTCTGTCTTCCTTTGTAGGGAAACTCTTTGGGTTCAAATTTCCCGGGCTAAGAGTTCTAACATACAGAAAGCAGTCCTTGCCACAGGAAGACCCGGATGTGGTAGTCATTGATTCATCCAAACACAGCGATGACTCTGTGGCCATGAAACACTTTAAGTCTCCCACAAAAGAAAGTTGCAGTCCCTCTGAAGCAGATGACACAAAAGCCTTGATCCAGCCTAGCCAGTGTTCTCCCTTAGTGAACATATCCGGACCTCTGGACCATTCCTCTCCCAAAAGGCAATGGGACCGCCTCTACCCTGACATGCTGCAGTCAAGTTCCCAACTAACACACTCCAGATCAAGGGAAAGCCTCTGCAGCATCCGGAGAGCATCTTCAGTTCACGATATAGAAGGCTTCAGCGTCCACCCCAAGAACATATTTAGAGACCGACATGCCAGTGAAGGTATGTTTGATTATTTTTTTTAAACATGGAAACATTCTTTTGGTTGGGTGATGGAAGTTTATTTTTGCATTGTTTCAAAATTGAACAGTAATCTGCTTTTTCAAAGAAGAATTATGATTAAAAGCTATTAAGAACGTGGATCTTGCATTAAGCATCTTTTCTCATTTCCTCTTTGAACCCCAGTGAGTAATTTGGTTTCTTCTGGCTTCTTTATTGGTGTTTCTGAAATAGTATAACCATTATCAGCCCGCTTCCTGGGGTGTTAATTAATTAGTGCTTAATTTAAGATGTGATTAGGTGGTGAATTCTTTTATCTTAAGCATAATTAATTTTGTTGAGTTTAGTAGATGATCAGACCCTGAATGAAAGAACAGCATGCCCTCACAAGACTGTTACTGACCATCAGAGGTGGGAGCAGGTGGGAAGGAGGGAATAGGTGAGTGGGGAAACTCACTTGGCAACTTGGAAAGCAGGGTGAGACTTTCTTCTCTCTAGCCTCTTGGCTCACATTTCTAAAGTAGCCAGAGTGAAAAGTGTGCTTTGAGAGCCACCACAGAAACCATCCATCTTTAGCATGATCATGGGTAACATTGAGCAGTTAGGATGCCTTAGGCAGTGTAAGTGTTTGACACACAATAAGTCGCATTTAAACCTCAGAGCAACTCTCACAGGTTAGGAGACAGTTTGAATCTCCCTTTATGTGGCACCAGCTGCCGCAGGGCAAGGTACTGCTTCCTTCGCTCATACTGCAGAAGACTTCAATATAAGTGAATACAAGGGAGTCTGAGAGTCAGTAACAGGCCTGATACCTTTCTCCACCCCTTGTAGAATTAGATTCTTGAAAGGTCCCTTTTTCCAGATCCTCGTTCCTTCAAGTGGCTTTGCCACCTAAGCTGTTGTCGGCTGTCTTTTCAAAAGCATAAGTCTGCTCCTGAGGTTCCTTATTCACATCCTAACCGTCATACCCAAAAAGCAAAGTTTCTTTTTAGGACTCACTTTTAGCTCCTTTGGAGACTGTTGCCACTGAAACACTTTGTAATTCACAAAACTCTATCATACATTTCCCTCCTTGGTTACTTTGCTCTGCCTAAGATCTCTTAGCTGTCTGTTCCCTGTTCTATTACTAAGTTGCAAGCTCTGCTATCCCCCTTCCCAAACCAGAGAATCAAATAATTTCATGAACAGACTGAAACCTGGTTTTTTTAAAGTAGCACATAAATTAGCATTTATTAATTCTATAGTTGCCAACATATACAGATATAGACATACATGTGTGTATAAATATGCATATATATATACAAGCACACATGTATAGATATGCAGATATAGATCAAATGTGGTTGTAACTGAACACAAATAAGATGTCATGAGCCACTCTTGACTGGCGCCTTAGTGCCTACAGTTCTACAGTCTTAGCACCCAGCCCAGGATTCTACTTAGGACAGATACTCAGTACCAATGCCTTGACTTTGAGAGGACCCTGCACATGAGTCATTTTCCAATATCATACTCATGAGGATATAATGAGCCCCTTCCTCCACATACACTGATTTAAACCAAAGCCTTAGCATTGAATCATGTGGGGAATTTTCTAAAGAGCACAGCGAAATAGAAAAGACAGAAGAGCTGAAAGAAAAGAAATTGATGGGGAGGTGAGGAAGGAATTCAGAGATAAAATAAAAACACAGAATCTGTCTCAGAACAGAAAGAATAGTTTGGAATAAGACAAATTGGAGAAACTACACTACAAGACCAATCAGTACATTCACTTGAATTCATGGTCTGAGGAAAGTCCAAAGAAAACTAAAATCAAAGATAATTCCTATGCTAGAGGATTAGATAACTGCGCTCCCGACCACCTAGGAATGGTGAGTTCAGGATTTTCTGACTGAGTGGAACCCGTGTAACTGGATGTATGAAAATGACTCCTGTGGACGAATTACAATAAATTCAGCAGTGTTTCAAATGAGCAGCATATGCTTTAGTTGGTCCCTACCAGTTAGTATGCTCATCTTTAACAAGCATACAGAATCGTCAGAGCTTTCTCCTAGGAAACTGAGTTTATGATAATAAATTTGAAAAGCCAACATCTCAGACTCAGCACATCCTGCATCCTTCCCCTGTGCTTCGATGGAACTTCTCAATATTGTGCATCAGGTTTGATAACTTATGTCTGTCATTTTCCTCTCAGGTGGCCTCCATAGAGTACACAGTTACTAAGACAGTTATAGGAAAGTGTGACTTGGTATGTCTTAGATTTCTCAGTACAAGGTCTGAGTATAGATGCTTGATGATGAGATCACTCTCAATTTCCCTCCCCTCTTTGGGCTGGGCCCTTTTGGGCAGTATTTCTCTCCTACCAATACTGCAGTCCGTGCGTGCCACAGCCTGGTAAACTCACAGGGCATTCAATTGCAGTACTTCAACCTTGAAATGATCTTACCTAAAACACAGTGATGGGCATTAAAGGAATTACCATTCCGGGGGCCATATAATTCTATATATATTTGAGAAACTGAGCATGTGCAACAATAGATGGAAAACCTTCACATTTGATTTTAGATTTATAAACCCTTGAAAATGATTAAGATATAAAATCCTAGAAGCTCAAGAGTTGGAGCTGCGATGTCCTCATTCCAACACAGTACTGTGCTCTTAAGTGTTCTATCCTTAGAGTTCTGGAAATATTTTATAGCATATTGCTAGGCGATATTTACATAATCTTCTTATTTATGTCTATTGTAAAGTACCTTGGCATTTTTCTTCCTACGGCACATGTTACAAACAACTGAGTCTTTTTGTGATCTGTTATAAATTAACACTATCAAAATTCAGGAAAAAATGTAGTATTATAAAAAGGAAAGTAAAAGATAGACATGGAAAATATAAACTTTAGTTTATCATTATATTCAGTAGCCATGAAATTAGTCTGTCAAAATACTACAAAGGAGTCTTAAGTAGTCTATGTTCTGCACGTTCATATCGTTGGTAATACAGATGCCACAGTGGAGATGTGACTTCAAATTAATAAATGTATAGGGCATTTTGTATTTTAACTTCAGACCAAATTTAGCCAAAAACCAATCAACTAATTAAATAAAAATACTGATGGGCATAGAAGAAATAGCAAAGAAATGTTGACTCATTTCCGTCTTCAAACTTCTCATTCTTCCTCAGTACCAAAGCTTCACTCTGCTAGCTTTGTTCCCATGTGTCTTTAGAGGATCTGGGCTTAGCGAGTACACAAGTGTATATGTGCACATGTGTTCGGGCATGTATGTGTGTGGGTGGGTGCGTGCGTGTGTGTTCTACAATGAGCATTTTATTAGCAGAGTTCAGCAGTGTTGGGGATCAAATCCAGCCCCGTTTATGATTTTTTTTCTAACTATTGGGAAAGCAGTTACTACTTTGCTAATGACTGCAGACTACTTTGAGGGGGAAATCATCTCTATGTAAAAGCAAACTGTCCCACAGTCCTTTTTAAAAAATGACTTGTGAAAAGAGAGGAGAAAGCTACCACTGCAAGTCACATTTTATGCACATAGTATTGTCCAAGGCCATGTCTTCTCTAACAATTTCATAAACCACAATATTGGAATCACTTTTAATATAAGCTTGGAGAAAATTATGGTCTATCTCAAGGTTTTGAATACACATAGATAAGATAGATGGCAACAAATGTATACATTTATCAGATCTTGAACATATTTGAAGGGTTTGTTATGACTTCATTTATTTTAAGCTTGTGTATTTCAAAGCTGGTAATACATATTAATACATATTTTTAGTACCACATAGAAAACAGTTAGATTTCTACTTTCAAAATAAATCTGAGCCGGGCGGTGGTGGCGCACGCCTTTAATCCCAGCACTCGGGAGGCAGAGGCAGGCGGATCTCTGTGAGTTCGAGACCAGCCTGGTCTATAAGAGCTAGTTCCAGGACAGGCTCCAAAGCTACAGAGAAACCCTGTCTCGAAAAAAACAACAACAAAAAAAAAAAAAAAAAAAAACAAAATAAATCTGAAAACACTCTATGCCAAGATTTGAAAACAGCCTGCTTTAAAATATAAGCAGATGTATAAATATTCTAGGTTTTATGCTACATAGCAAAAATGCAAAATCTTTTTATACAATAAAGTGTTCACTGATATGTTGCAATTATTTTTTGCCTAAGAATGACTCATTAAACCCTGATATTTTTAAAGCATACAGTAAAGAACAGTTGAGGGTGAAGAAACAGCTAACAAAAGTATCCTAAATAATTCAAATATTTAGTATTCCATTGTCTTAGAAACTTCTGTCCATACTAATATACCTAGGTTTAAGTATATGGAAAAATTTGACATACAAAATGTTATATGGTTTCCTTTGATGTGTTACAAGCTGCAGTTGAGGAGACATCAAGATTGACTTTTGACAAGGTTGTAAATTACCACAATTACCAGCAACTGTGCAGATCTCTCGCTAAAATGCTGTAATTATAGAATCTGTTACTTACAATTTGTTTAAATTAAGTCATGTATTTCAGTTATTTATGATGTTTAGTATAACTGATATTTCAGTTTGTGTATTTCTCCTTATTAATGATTTATAATATTCACCTCAACCAAAATTCCATTTTCTGTATTTACATCCTGGTTTCTCTGATTGTTTCTACTAAGCTAGTTTGGTGTGCTTAACATAATTTTAGTCTTCTGTTTTATATTTCTCTCTCTTTTATCCTTATATGCTCAAAACAGACAATGGTCGCAGTGTCAAAGGTAACGTATAAACTCAAATTCACCATCTGATGCTTAAAGTGCCCTTTACTTGGCATGTTAACTTGCCTGCTGTATGCCCTGTTGATGCCACATCTCCATGCTGCCCTCAGCTAGTCCAGGTGCCTGGTGGAGACATCATGGCTTGGTTTTGCTGGAGACATGATTACTTTCTCTGCTGTGCCGTCAAAGTGATGATGAACACCTTTTTTATCCTGAACAAAAGGATGTAAGATTGACGGTGAACACTTCATAGACATTTGGAAAGAAACAAGTGTCAAGATGAATATATTCCAGTATAAAAGAAGCACATAAACTGTTGCAGGGACTCTGTCTTTTCTTGAGTACAAGAATAAATAGAATGATCAATGCTCTATGACACCATCACTTCACTTGTTCCTCTTTTGTTTCCTTAAAACTAGTTTCTCGTTCCTGGATGGCAGGGGGTATGGTTTTAAGCTTACTGTAGTAGTATACTGTACTTGCATGAGAGTCATTTTCTGCTTTTTTCTCTATTAGACTTCAATCATTTTAAATTGTATTCTATATTATTCTAATCATTGGCATGGTTTACAGCTACCACAGGGTAATATTTAACTGGGGGATACTCTGAATAAATTTGGGATTGGCTAAAATTTGAAATCCAATTCCGTTTTGGCTGTCTTATCACAGTAGATGCAAGGATCAAAACTTTTGGCCTGGTGTCTGGCCGCGCATGCTGCTGTGGGTGTGTAAATGATGTCAGTGATGCATCTCGTGCATGTTTGTTGCATGATCATGTCTCCACCAGTAACCATCATTCCTCAGAACTTACTGTCCGGGCCTCTTCTTTACATCACGGCTACTCTGACCACTGTGCAGTTTGTGTAACTGACGTCTTAATTGCTTCCATAATTGATTCAGAACGGCTGTTGCTGATGAATGAGCAGCACTAGAGCCTGTAGGTGTTATGTGATCAAAATCCCAGGATAATTTGTAAATCATCAAGATTGTGGGAGTGTTTCCTTTGCCTTTCCTACTATTTTGTAAGCACTTCAAGGAAGATCTGTACGGGAGACCTCTAATAGTGGGGTTGGTTTTGTTTTTGTTTGTTTGTTTGTTTTGTTTTGTTTTGTTTTGTTTATCTACATAGTTATTCTAATTGGGCATGGTAGTTTTAGTTGACAATTCAGAATGAATCCTCAGAAAGATCTGCTGCCTGCTTGGTCCTTGGAAATACTACTAGTGCTTAAGATGAGTAAATGCGTAGACATTAATTTTCCTGTGTATTTTTTTTTTGTTTTTTGTTTTGTGTTTGAAAGTCAAAGTGAGAAATGAATCTAATTTGTTTAAAATATGTCTAAACTAGTTGTCCAGTAATAAGGATATAATTCAGGGGTAGATCCCTTGTATGTGTGAGTTTTGATCAGATCCCAAGCACATGAAGCAAGAAAAGGAGAGAAAAAGAAAGTAAGGGAGGAAGAAAGAGAAAAAGAACCTACCACCAGTTCATTTATTTTCAAAAATAAAGACATTTTATTTTAATTTTATCAACTATTCCATCAAACCAACCTTTATCCTTCTTCCCTGTGTTTTAGGTACTAATCCCAATTGCCTAATTGAAGTTCATTTCTGTTTGGTTTTTTTTTTTGTTTTGTTTTTGTGTGTGTGTGCATATATTTCAGATGCACATCAGTTTTATAACTGCCATTTTCATAAAACTACAAATAGATACTGGATGATCCATCAAGTGTGCTTATAAAATAAATTAATACTGACTCTAAGCCATAATAAATAAAATATTAAATAAAAGAGAAGTATATTTCTACCCTGCTTTGAACACAAACTGTATCACCCACTTTGACCAAAAATCATTTCCCTACAAAAGAGTATAAATAACCTGGTAAAGCAGACATGGGATTTGCAGGTTTGTCTGAGTGATCCCCTTAAAGCTCAGGTGCCGCCTAATTCCTTGGCACAAGGAGTAGTGACATCTTTTTTTCAGAAAAGGCCATGCGTTTACTATCTTGGGAAGTCTGTTTTTTAGTTCCTGTTCCACAGAGAACCAGCACTGGCTTAAATCCTTCTTCCTTCCATCTGTCCCCAGTGGACAGAGATATATTCTCTGGCATCAAGGACATTAAGCATAAAAATCTTACCAGCAGAAGACAGTAGGCTGGCACTCAGCCTTTTCTCCCAAAACTAAATAAGCCTACCCCTTTCTTCAGATCAATTCTGCTTCCCTTCGATAAGTTTCTTTAGCACTCTAACACTTAAAACAACAGCTATGTGTTATTTTTAGAAACTGTAACCCCTGTATGAGAAGGAGTAAAGCAACTTCTAACAAATGGCATAATGTATGTAGATAATACGATTCGAGGCCCTATCTCTAGGGCTTCAGAAGGATTTCTACTGGTACTTCAGTCCCTCAGTTGTCACTTCACACCTTGTAGTTTGTTCATGTGTCCTGCATTCTAAGTCACAGATACATTAGTCCTCTCTTCCTATGTAGTAAGTCCTTGAAAATGTTGTGCCCCTATGTTGTTTCCTAAGACTCCAGAATTCTATTTCGTGTTGACCGCTTTCCAACTAGTACAAGATACTATCTTGAGTCAGAAACCAAAACTGCTCTCAAGATTGCTAAGAGCGATCACCTCCACTGTAGCCAGGAAACCTATCAGGTACAAAAATAAAATAATGACAGACAGAGAGAAAGACAGAGACAGGCAGAGAGAGGGAAAGAGAGAAGGAGGGGAGGAGAGATCTAACAGAACTTGTTTCTCATACTTTGTATTGGCCTTTTTCCAGATGCCTATGATCTTACCAAGATTTGCAAATTGATTCTTAGTGGTGACAATTTGTCTGGCAAATTATATGTCACACAGAGGAACAGAATTTGTAGATACTGAATGCAAGTAACTTGATGAGTGTTTCTTTCTGTCTTTTTCTGAGTGCTACAGCACTTTTTGGACGATGCTTATTCGCAGGGTTCTTTGGCAAAGCGTCATTGCCAATGCTACACTGGCATTTTTGCTAATGTTAATATGGATTAGCTGTATGTTTCATTACATTTAACAAATGTAATTCAATGCCCTAAGAAATACTGTACATGTCCAACAAGACAGCAAAGTAAAGGCCCTGGCTGCCAGAAAATGCAAGCCTGACAACCTGAGTTTGATTCCAAGAAACCTTGCTAAACCATGAAAAGAGAAAACCCATGCCATGAAGCCACCCTATGATGTACATATGCATATGCCTTGACATTTGTGCCCATAAATATAAATCACATACATACACAAACATACACACACAACAACAACAATAATAAAGCATTTTCTTACTCCTGATAAATTTAAACAGTCTCAGTGTACTCAATTTAAGTATTTTAAAATCTGAAATTCTTCTTAGTTATTGCTGGAACTCTATGCATAGTTGGAAAACATAGCTTATTTTACAACTTCATCAGGTACTGGTGCTAAAATCTACCCAACTGTTGCTGTAGCCTACCTGGTCCCCTGCTTTCTGTTTCCTAATCACACATTGGCATACTCACGTTGTTATCCCTCATGTAACCGTCCCTCAAAGAACGTCAGTCTCCTGGTACACTTTTGAGTCTTATAGTCCCCTCAACTGAATCCGTCATGTCCCCTTATTTCTGCCTGCTCCTTCTCTGTAAATTCATTTACTTTGTTTTTCAGGCTAATCTCCTTTCTTTCATTAGAATCCCAAATCCCATCTGTTCATGATCATTGTCAGTGAGGCTGCCTATCAACTCTAAATCCTCAGCCAAGGCCTCTCTGAATGTAGACCTAGGAGGTAGGAAACCTTGTACTTTGATTTCTGGTCTTTGACTCATACCTTTTTGGCCTCATATTCTGTCAGCTTAGTTTAGAATTGGTGAAAAAGAATATTATTAATCCCTGCCTTAAAACATTGGGAATATATTTCGCTGGAATTTATATAGACTTCGGAAAAATCTGTGAGGACTATAGCTTGCAGAGTCTAAAAGACTTCTAGGTATAAATGTTTGATTCAAAGTCAAGAGTAAGAAGAACACCACTTTCTGTTCTACAGGAGAAAAGATGCTTGGGATGCCCTATCTGAGTGAGGGCGCATAATTTATTTTAAAAACATTGTTATGCTGAATTCAATAAATATATTCACTCAAAAGAAAGTTTTCTTTAACTCTTTCAGACTAAAAATCCAAAGCAAACAGAATGGAATGACAATGTAGGGGATTTCTTTTTCCCATAGTAAACGAGAGAAGCTAAAATAAGGACTGTAAGGAGATTGCATATCCAGGGGTGTTTCTGGGGAAGACATTTCATCAAAGAGTTTCTCAGCTTCAGTTCGAACACTCCATTTCTCAGCAAGTATTTTGTTTTTCTCACTTGACCCCTGCAATGGAATTCAGAGATAATTAAGCATTCCTGAAATAATAACATGGTCCTCTAATTTTACTATAAAGGGCTCACAAAGGCAAAGCAGTTTATAATCAGATAATATGAATATTACTATGCTAGTGTTTATATATAAATATGCTGAGGACATAATCCTAGTTACAGTAGAAAAAGTTGACTTCCAAGAAATTAAAGACATGATTGAACACCCCATAGAAAAATAGTAAAGTGGGAGAGAAATCATAATAATAATAAATTGAGATTTAATAACTTTCTAAATGTGTTAAGTACTCACAATAATACTAAGAGAACATGAAAGGAAAATTGGGAAGTGTGATATTCTCACAAGCGAGCTCTCCTTCCCTTAAACATTCTTTCAGACTACTTCTCTATGTGATAAAATGTAATGACATTGACCTGCACAGAAGATAGACACATTGCTAAATGTTAAGGTATATTTTCATCAAGGTGTACCTTGCAAACCACATACTTTGTTAAGAATGAGCAGTGCTAGAAAGATAAATTCACAGGTGAAAGCACTTACTGCTCAAGAGTGCTGACCAAGCTCCATCCCCTCACATTAGAAGAAGAAAACTAGAAACTTGTTCTATAGCCTCTACACGTGCTCTCCAGTAATCATAGCATATGTACTCACACACGCACACACACACACACACACACACACACACACACACAAATAATTATAAATAAAAAAATAGTGAGTAACAGTAGGTAGAACTAACCATCAAAGCACAACAAAGAAGCTGAGGAAGGTCTCTACACTGCTAAGATACTGACACTGAAAACCACCCCAGATGTTTAGCGTTTAAAGTGTGGGTTTTCTTTCCAGTTGGCATTTTGGAAGAAATAACGATGTTAATTTTTTTAAGAGGCATTTTATTCAGAACGTTAGTGTAATTCTGGTAGTTACCTGAAAATTTAACTTTGCTTCTATCAAAGAACACTCCAATCCTTTATTTTACATATTTAAACATGGCAGGTGTAGAAGCAACTGAGACCAGAACGCTAAGATTTCTGTGTTGACCATTCAAATGCTACAAAGATTGCGGTTCTAGATAACATAATTTTCCAAAATAGTGACATACTCCTAATACAATTACGTAAGGACATTATAGTAGTGTACAATATTCGATGGTCATGATAGCTGTAGCTCTAGAAAATTAATACTACTGCAATCCTATAAAGCATATTGTGTGGCTTTATTGGGAACTCATTAGAGATTCAGATCATTTCAAGCATTGTCATTCTATGAATGTCCCTTGAAACACACGCAGCAGGTTGTCAAAGGAGGAATAAGAGCTGTGGCATTCAAATTCTTCCATCGTTATGACAGCCAAAAGGCATCCTGACAAATATCCCTTGGGGCAATATTCCAAACCACTATATATATATATATATATATATTTCATATTTCAGACCATAACTATAGCTAATTCCAGAATGTGATCAGAAATAACCATAAGGGCAATAAAACTACACTAACATATTTTGCCTACCTATTAACATCCTAGATCAGCTGTGAAGTCAAGTTCCTACAAAAATACAACATAAAGAAGGGTGATCCAGACATAAATTCAAAAGGCAAACTGTAACGATTTTTAATACAACTTCTCTGTATGAATGTTACCACGTACATCTCTTATTCATATCCCTAGGTGCAGATAAATTATCCAGGCCAAAAAAAAAAAAAAAATACAGCATTTCTGTGGGGAGGAAGACAACAGTGTCTACAAAGTCCGAAATCCTAGATGAGTTACAAATGTTAATAAATGTGCCTAAAATTGAGGCCAAAAATATACAAAACTGGAAAACCCCATCTGAAATACATTTTTATTGTGCTTTTTAATTTTTTTAAAAGACTTCAGGCACCAACACTGGAGCGCTAATTGGAGGCACCAGCAGACGATGATGATGGTAGAGCAAGTTCAGATAACAAGACAGGCAGAAACAACTGAACGGGAGTCTTCCCCCGCCCCACCCCCACTCTCCCAGTCAAAACTACACTGTGTAATACTCATGCCCTCAGGAATTTGAAACAGTTCTTCATGATGCTAAATTTTAAGATCTATAACATGGAATAAGCAACACATAAGAACTCCAGACTATTTCTTGACATCCTAAATAGCAGATAATAGATTCATCTGTAAAGAAAATGGCACTGCGTAGGCTCCTCATCTTCCACAAGGGAACCAGGGGTCTTGACCTCTTCCCAGCTGTGTTTGTAGGAACAGAGTGTTGAGGGTGTTTGGCAACTTCCAATGCAGACATGCTCTGTCTCCTGACTATGGTTATGTCTAGTTTAAGCTGTGTTTGCCATAGCAACATCCTTTTGTACTTTAGTTACAGGGGTTTTTTTTTATGTAACTGAAAATAAAATGGAAAGATATCAAGACCCCAAAAAGAATCCTGAGGATCTCAACAGAGAACATCAGTACACACACACACACACACACACACACACACACACACACACACACACAAAACACACACACACACACACAGGACACTTAGTCATTTTCAACATCATCTAGGCATGAACCTCGTAGAAACTCCATGGATCATCTCATGTCAGTAGTAGAACATCTGAAGAAAGCAAGTGGCTTGTCCCTTCTCTGTGACATGGCAAAGAGAGGAACGTAAACCCAGGCTGTGTAAATGAAACATGCACAAATGTCAAGACCAACATGATCTTAACTAGGCCAATGCTTCCCTAAGTCGCCCCCAGAATAGGAAATAAAATCTATAGGAATACTTGAGGTAGAATCCAGCCAGCAGCAGGGCATGAGGGGCTTTTTGTTTATTTTGTTGTTTTGTTTTGTTTCTCTTTTTTTTTTTTCAGCCTTTAATTAAAGAAGCCAGTTCACGACAGAGGCTGGCATTCGTACTTCTAGTACCAAAATTTTCCCTTTGATTCTCACATGTCCTCCTTTGTGGCGAAAGGTGTTCACACATAAACTGACTGCACTTAGTCATGTGACTCACACAGTCATGGATCATTAGCCAGGCATCCGAGACCATTGTTTATTTTTTATTTTTTCTATTTCTTCTGATACTATTTTTACAAATACTTTCCAATTTTTCTAGGGCCTTTTAATCATATCAAGTCAAGTCTGCTGGGGTCCACATCGGATTCAAACCTCAACAAATACAGCACCATCAACAAGATTCCTCAGCTCACTCTGAACTTTTCAGATGTCAAAACTGAAAAAAAGAATACATCCCCTCCCTCTTCAGATAAAACTATTATTGCACCCAAGGTCAAAGAACGGACACACAATGTGACAGAGAAAGTAACCCAGGTAGGACATTGCTTTACTATACTTCTCAACTACTATGGGGTTATTTATTTTCCATAGCGAATACTGTTCTCTCTGATGAATAACAGTAAGACATTTATCTCAATGCCTTGAGATATTGAAAAACTCCTAAGGAAAAATTAACAAAACTACTGCAGTGATTTTTGCCTGCTACTAGACTGGGCAAAACTGAACTAACTTGACATTGTTTATTGCTCAGAGGTAATTATGATGCCATTTATCATTCTTGAACATTTATTGACTTCCTGTCAACCCTGACAATATAAAGCATTTTTTTAAAGAAATGGATCAGATGTGTGTAATGGAACTTACAGGTCTAACGGAGAATTATTCCTAACTGCGTCCTCCCCTTTTGCACTTACTCCACTAAATTGAGCTGTATGAATGTTGAAGGAAAGAAGACGGGCCTGAGATGACAAAATCTTAGAGCGAAACAAAGCATGTCACAGCGACAATATTTTATCAGTTTTCAAATAAATATTGCAACCTGAATTGTGATAAAAAAAGACACTGTTCAAAAGTCTTCCCTCAAAAAATAAATAAAGATGATTTGTATTTGTTATGTCAAAATAACCACCCAAGCAGTCCCTAGCTTTTGCTTACAGTGCATTTACCATGTTAGGGATTCATGGCTCTAAAATTTGTCTAGTAAGCAATTCCTCTAATACAACTTTGTGTGGCAGCAGATGTTTGTATAAACAACCCACAATTTCAAAGAAAGGTAAATTTGGCCTGAACCTCTATTGGAAGGACTGAAAAAATTTGAATTAATAAAAAACTTTTTCTGAGTAGTAATTACCACAGATAGAACTTTGCTATCTGCCCAGAACCTCTTGTATAAAATACATATGACAGAACTGTGCATATTATGGCTTATGTGACCAACTTATATTTGTTGGAAATGATAAAATATGTTTGCCATTTATGATAGCATCCCTAGAATATACTTTTGTATTTTTATGTAAGAAGGCACACTCCTATTGGTCTTTCCCTCTTCTCAACTAGCATAAGTAAATTCAATATAATAGAATTAAATAAATATTTTATTATTATTCATATTAACTGATATCATCTTGGTAGCTTTGAATTTTACCGACAACTTTTATCTTTATCTTAAAAATTCCTTTATAAGCAGCAACTAATATGTAGCTATAGAAATTAAGATAAAAGATGGAAGCAACCTTAGCAATTTTAGGGGTGTGGCTATACCAGTGGCATGAGGAAGTAAGGCTTGGAACACAGCAAGCATGATGGGAACTGTCCAAGAACCGTAGGGTGGGACTTCCAAACCAGCCACCTATGGTCAGGCAGGAGTGTTTGACCAATGGATTTGTTCAGGTCTTCTCATTCCAAAATAATAATAAAACTCTAGAATTTAAGATATCTTTATTTCTGATATTTGAAAAATTAATTTGAAGGCTGCAATAGCATTCTTTCTTAGACAAAGAAAACAAAACAATACCTTGAGCATCCAAGGTATAATGTGTTAGTTTGCCACAAGGACCCTTACTCGACTCTACCACACCTAACCAGTCCAGTGTTAAAGGAAAGGTTGAGAACAGTGTGGAACCAAGATGGTACCTGCTTTAGGGAATTTTTTTAATCCTAGTGTAATGGAGATATATGCAGATATATGCATAGCATATGAATCTGTTAATAAAATGATTGTTAATAAAGAATCCAGGAACACAGTTCATGGAGGACATAATTGTGTTTTAAGATAAGACAGATCAAAGAAGAAAGGGAGACCCAGATGGCATACTGCCTCTGGGTCTCAAAATCTGATCAAACTAGGCAGTGTCTGATATTTAAATTCAGAAGTCAGAATCAAACAAGCTTGAGCTTGACTCTTGCCTTTTACTGTTTGGCATGGAATTAAGTAGACTTGTTTGTGTGAGAATAAGGTATGGTCAAAGGCTGGCAAATCTCTGTGAGTGTGAGACCAGCCTGGTCTACAGAGTGAATTCCAAGACAAGCTCCAATGCTACACAAAGAAACTCTGTCTCGAAAAGCAAAAAAATAAAAACAAACAAACAAAAAACTTCTCAGAGTTGGCCAGATGAGATGGTGTACATTTTTAATCCCAGCAATAATAATCAGAGGCAGATAGATCTCTGTGGGTTCCAGACCAGTCAGGGCAATAAAGTGAGAATCTGTCTAAAGCAAAACAAGCAAACAAAATTCAGATTTTATACAAGACAATTATATGTGGAAGGGTTCCTCCTGGTGCTAAGTGCAGAACAAGGAATGTGTTCATTCTAATTTATGGCTTTTTCATGGCTTTCCTTCTGTTCCATGAGTTAAGGGTCCCTTTATCCACATCCTTAGCTCTTCTAGAACAGAGGTAGAGAGGACACCATCAAGGGTCTGTTACAGGAAAGAAGGGAAGGTAAGAAGGCGGGGATGAAGGAACAAAGAAAAGAGTTATGAAGGAAAGGGAGAAAATGCCTGTATAGGAAAATCAGCAAGGACGTGTCGGGGTCTGGTGCCAGCCCCAACATAAACTATTTCTCTGGACCTGCGTGGAGGCGCAGGAATAATTGAGAGGGCTCACATGGCTTTATAGGGAGGGAGATTCTCAGTGATTCCTCATGAAATCCTGAGTTCTCATTCTGAAAATTTCCCTATTTATTCTCCAAAATATAAACCGAGGGGGAAATTCATTAGCATTCTATTTCCTAGGTAACCAGATGAAAGGTTTTAGTCGCACCCACACCTTAGACCACATTTTGTCACATCTCCCTATCTTCCCGCTCTGTATGCTAGCTCTGTCACATAAGCTGAATTAGCATCTCTATCCCTGGTGTCCTGCAAATTACAAAGAAGAAGCAGAACAACATCTTGACCTCTTGTTAGGGTAGCGACAGCCTGTCTGGAAGGCTATGTGACCACCTCAGGTGTGAACTATGGCTTGAGATTCTGGTCGCAATACAATGTAGAAATATGGGTCTACAAGGACGTAGTCACTGAAGTACAAAAGTCCATTATGTCTTCTGAGAACAAATAGATTCCTAAACCTGGGAAAGACAAGGCTGGGGATTTTCCCTTCTAGATGAGTCTTTACTAGGCTTTTTAATAAGTGAACTGGTAAAATGCCATCCAAAACAGATCCCATCAAAAACTTCACATTATTTTAAGATCTCATACCTCATCTTTAAAATTCCTGTGGCTTATACATTTAGTTCTATAATGTTATAATATTGATTTCAACATTACAGTATCTTTTACACCATTGCTGTTAGTTGTCTTTTTTAATGCTTGTGGATCCCCGTTTTTAAAAAATTAGAGACTAATTGTACTTTGGTGATCTTGTTTAGCCACCTGCATAAGCAAGACAAGTTGAATTTGATGTCTAAAAGCCACATGAAGTGAGAGAACCAACTCCATGACATTATCCTCTGAGCTCCATATGTTGCTATGACATATCTGTGTCTGTCCACTTCTACACGTTTCATATACTCACAGTAATACTGAATAAATAAATGAAGAATATTTTATTAAACTACTAATTTTATGCGTGCATGCACCTTGACTATACCCAACTCTTCTCCCCCTCTCCAACTCGTCTGGGACGGTTATCATATCTCCACTGTTCATGTCCCCTTTATTTTATCTTTATTATTATGATTGTTGTTGTTGTAGTTGCTATATAACCCAATGAGTCCATTCAGTGCTACCCACATGCTCGTGGGTAAGAGGTAACCCACTAGGGCATAGGCAATCTACCAGCGACTACATCCCCAAAGTGGCACTCCTTCATCCAACGGCCATCAGATGCCAATAGCTCTTCAGTCCATGCTGATCTTGATGCTGTAGAAGTCATCACCACATCTGTGAATTCAACTGTCAAGAACCGTATCATATCCATAGGCCACCATTTCACAGCCCCTCCAGCTCTTACATTCTTACTGTCCACTCTTTCACAACGTCTCCGAGCCTTTGGGGGTGGGAGAGTTGATATAGCACTCTCAGTTACTTGCTCTTAGCACTTTGAATAAACATTATCTCTTCATTAACCTCTACTCACTGCAATAAGAAGGCTTTCCAGGGCTGGAGAGATGGAGTAACAGGTAAGAGCATGGAGTGCTCTTCCAGAGCACCTGAGTTTGGCTCGCAGCATCCTAGTCAGGTGACTTACAACCACCTGTATCTCCACCTCCAGGGAATCCCAGATTTTCTTCTGGTCACCATGAGCACTGCACTATATGTATGTATCTCCTTACTTCCCATACTTGTACGCATAATTACAAATAAAAAATAAGGTCCTGTTTTTTAGGAGAAAAGAAAAAATTCTCTGACAAAGGTTGAAAGCAGAACAAATACACAACTTGCATAGTTAGGAAATGTGACTTCTGAGAGTTGAATAGGCTCTTAGTGTACAGCCTCATGAAACAGCTTAAAGACTAAGAACTAGCTTCTGTGTCCCATTCTGTTGATTATAACACAGAGAAAGGGTTGCTTGCTGCCTTTGACAGGCACTGCATCTGTCAGTGACATGATCTTGGACTTTTGAGCCTTTAGAATAGAAACAATAAAACTGAATAAATTTATGTTGTTTCTATGCTACGCAGTTACCAGTATTTTATATAATAGCAGTCCAAACAGAACAAATGCTTACTGCTCATCACAAGGGCTCATCTTTCCAAAAATTTTGCAGTACCTCCCTCTTACTCTCCAAATTTCCCCAGTAATAGAGCAGGTGTGGGTTTTTCAAGGGGGTTAGGAGGTTAGAATGGCAGCCTGCTTACAAGGGGCCACATTTTAAAATGTGAACTTCCAGTGAATGGAACTTACTCTGGAAGTAAGGACACAAAGTGTGAATAACCCTTATTGGGAATTGTAATTGGAGGCTTCTCTCCTACCTGCCAATTCCCAAAAAGCCACTGATATGCTTAATATTAATTATAAATGTTTGGCAGATAACTCAGACTTATTACTAGCTAACTCTTACATTTAAATTAATCCATTTCTATTACTCCATGTATTGCCACGTGACTGTGCCTTGCTTCTTTAATGGCTGGCTGGCATCTCCCAGATTCCCACCCATATCCTATGTCTCTGCTGGGATTTCCTGCCTGGCTCTATCCTGTCTTGTCATAGGTCAAAGTAGCTTTATTTATTGACCAGTAAGAGCAGCATATATGGACAGTGTACAGAAAGACCATCCCACAACATGGGATAGTTCTATACTGGCACTTAATAACACACCTTTATTATCTACAAGCCAAAGCAAACAAGGCAAAGATCAAATACAAAACAAATAACCTGCAATATAAGGTCTAATATTGCATTAATGTACTCTGAGATTATACTATGACTCTAAGATTATTCTAGTGTTTGGGAAGTTTCCTAGCCATAAGTGTCTTTGATATTTATGTATTCATTTGATGCAACTTCCTTTGTCAAACAGTCACTAAAATTAACGTGGTAATGCTCTAAAACTTTTAACTATTAAAAAAAAAAACACTAAATATGCTAGTTTTGTCCCTAGTCTCTTATATGCATTGAATTAGAATGTGTAGCTATTTTTCTCTCCAGCGAGACGAGTTTCTATACAGCAGAAAGCCTATTATTAGTCACTCAATTATTCATTCTCTCATGGAGTTGTTTGTTCATTCAACAAGAATTTGCTGAGAGGATATACGGCGTAATATCCTAGAAATGTAGACTTAAAGGAAATGCCTTTACCTTGGAGACATGAAGGAAATAGACAGGTAGATTACAGAGGTATTACAAGGCAGTTGAAAAGATTATACTACCAGGGCAGACAAGATATGGGGAGGGGGGGAGAGGTTCTAGGAGAGGAATCCTTACCTGTGTTGGGATGAAGGGATAATAATTAGGTAATATAGCCTCTTAGGCTAGTTACGAAGCTTGAGAAATTGCCAGTGTTTTGGAATAAGAATCTGGAATTTGCAGTATGTGAGGAAACTACAGAACGAAAATCATTTGCAGTGTTGCCAGTGTTTCTCGTAATATATGACAGAGCTGAGAAGAGAGCAGACTCCGCGCAGTCTCTTGGCCAGGCTTTCTTCTACTTGACTTAGCTCATCGCGAAAGGAAAACAAGTTCCTCAGAGTCCCCTGCTCCTCTTAGTGCTCACAGGTAGTGATCTAGTGGTAAATATCTTCCATCTTCCAGCGTTCCTATGAGTCCCAGAGCAAAAGGACCCTGGTCAGCCCTTTTGGGTTTTGTGACCATCCTTGAAATAATAGCGTAGTTCTTTGATGAAAACAACCCAAGAAAGTGTAGTAGATTCGAAAGGACTCTATTAAAGTTCATTAGAAAGCTATAGACAAATATAACAGCATCGCTGCCATTGAAGTGGACATAAAATACGATAATGTTAAATGCTGGATAAATTCTAGATTACAGAAGTATAAAACCCACAGTTGTAGGAGGAGGCTGCTTGTTTGTTTCCCAGCTGCCCAGACCTGAAAAAAGTCATATAGAATTACAACACTTCTTGGCTTATTATCTCAGGCTTCTTATTGGCTAGCTCTTATATCTTGAATTAACCCATTTCTATTATTTTATGTATTGTTACAATGTCATGGTCTACAGGCAAGTTTCCTGCAGGCTGGGTGTCTATCTCCTTCAGTTGCTTGTTTATTTTTCAGCTGTCCAGACACGAAATAATGACACAGAAACTTTACTAATTACAACACTGCTTGGCCTATTATCTCAGGCTTCTTATTGGCTAGCTATTATATCTTGAATTAACCCATTTCTATTCTTTTATATTTAACCACAAGGCTTGTGGTTTACCAGAAAGATTCCAGGACTACATAGTGTCTCTCTGACTCTGCCATCTTTCTCCCAGTATTCAGTTTAGTTTTCCTGCCTAGCACTATTCTGCCCTGTCATAGGCTCAAGCAGCTTTTCTATTCATTAACCAATAAAAGCAACATATATACAGAAGGGCTTCCCACATCACAGAGTCAATGGTTTGATACTAAAACATAAAATAGAATTCCATGAGGGAATAATGCCCAATATGAGAATAGAAGGTGTTATGAACTAGATGGAGAAACACTATATAACAGTATAGAATGATACTATTGACAAGAGTGATAAATACTATAATATCACTTTTGGGAACTAAAGGGAGTCTCTATTTTGCTTCAACTTAAAATTGGTCTGATGGTCTCTTTTGTTTATGAATAATTTTTGACAAGTTTAATGGAACTCCAAACAGACACTATCAGGAAATAAGTTGCAAGATGCTGCCTAAATGAATGAGAGCATGCTCATCTAGGGAACAATGAAATTTACTATTAATCTACAAGAATTTTCCTATAGATTTACTGAGGAAAGTATTCAATAAATTAGATGTAACTCATCACAAAAGACTTAGGCCACAATAAAATAATTCATCAATGTTTATAAGCCCGTGTATTCACCAACAGCATGCCTTTAATCCCAGCACTGGGGAGGCAGAGGCAGGCAGATCTCTGTGAGTTCCTGGTTAGCCTAATCTATATAGTAAATTACAGGGCAGTTGGTGGGTCTATGTGCATTCAAAGCTAGCCTAATCTACATAGTGATTCCAGGACAGCCAGGGCTATGTAAAGAGAACCTGTCTCAAAACAAAAAAATAAAAAAATCCATATAATATTTAAATCATCTATGTATATTTTAAGCCAAAGTAGAATCCTAATTATCAACACTCATTTTAAGTATGTTACTGGCATGAAAATAGACTTATGGTAAATTTAATAAGAGTTGTCAATGGTTGACTGTGTACTGCTTAAGAGATTCTGTGATAAAGTGTTTATGGCTGACCAAATTTAATCTACATGATAACTAGTTGGCAATAAATATTATTATACCCATTCCTTCCCAACTAAGGTTGCCCGACTCCACTTATGGATGCCTCAGTTTCTAAACTACACTCCATTAATCTACTAGTTCCCCGTTTCCATGCTGAACCTTTTCAGAAGACATCACAGCAACTGGATATGCCTGAAACATGTCTTTATGGTTGAGTGTCATGATCAGAAAAGCATTAAGTATTCAGAGAATTGAGGCTACAGAAACAGGAACAAAGCAGAGAGTTCTTTCTCTTAGTCTTCAACACATCTTGACAAAGAAACCTTATTCCCATTATCACTTGTTGAAGTTCATGTCCATCTATTTATGCTAGGTTCAGATGAAAACGATGGGATTTAGGATTCTGTCTGTGTGTGACAAATTACCAAAAAAATGAAATGACCATAATGTTACTAACGCAAATATGACTCAAAGATGATAGCATCTACTTTTTATTGAAATTTATACAATGCAAATTCATTTATAATCTCTTCATTGTTAACCATTGACCTCGAAGCAACTATCTATAAGAGTATTATTTATAGTAGAGGAATTTTAGTGCAAAAGTAACATTAAAATATTTAACATTATCATCCTGTGATTAGCCATACAAAATTTCTTAACATATTTGACATATTCCCTCAAATAACATAAATATTAAATACTCATCACTGATAATTTTTTTAAATTCTCCACACAAAACTACAAATTAAAAGTGATTCTATATAGAGCACTATTTTTCAATAATGCTGTTAAGTTAAAATTGCACATAATGAGAGATTCTAATTTATAACACTATTTTAACTAATATTCTTCATTTTTGATACTACAAAATAAAAGATTCACAATACTTCTGCCACATGAATAATGTAGTTCTTTTCTAAACTTCATTTTGTATCTAAACTGATATAAACATCATGCAAGCTTCAATAGAACTAAACAGATCATCATGAACTGCCAGAAATAGCAATAATCAAAATACTATAAATTAAATTTGAAATGCAACACAGGAGGAAAAATTGCTTCTGAATACTACCAATTGATAGGACATTTGTTTTGTATCCATTATCTTCCCACTATTTATAGAATACCATCAACTTTGGCTAAGCAAGATAGAAATCCCATCCAGTATTTTCTCTATATTCTGAGCGTGGTTTATAAATTACTTGTATAAAGGCAAATTGAAAAGAAAAAGGAATATCTGGACTTTTCGAGAAAGCATAAAGCACACTGAACACAGGTTCAGCAGCTGTGAGTACTTAACTGTAAGCCAGTGCCAGCTGCTGGGGCTGCAATGCTTTGCTTTGCCTTTGAGATTGAAGATACTAGATTCTGATTTCAAGCTTTTTCTCATATAGTCAATATAGTCTACAGTATAAATAATGATGATAAGAGTATCACTTAGGATTAAAAGAAAAGTATTTTATTAACAATTATCTTCTTTAAGCATGTACTATACTACATTTACATTTAATATAAATAAACCTGTTATTATCTTTAGAAAATAAGTATAAAAATTTTTAAAGCAACAAATTAATTTTGTCTACTTTCACTAAGTCATATGTATGTATAGGTGTATATATGTATGCCTAAGTATGGATGTATGTATGTGTATATGCCTAATATCACATATAGTCTAACAAAATAGGCCTTTGTTTTTCTAAAAGTAGTTTATTTATTTCAACAATCATCCTTCAGCACAGTTTTGATGCTGAAGCAACCCTGGAAGCGACTGGATAACAGCCATAGCTTTTGGTGAAGGATTCATGAATACCTGCTTAAAGCAACCACCTGTTTGATTTTATATATTCACACATTTAAAGAGGAGAAAAGGAAAAGAACGTCGTCTCCTTTAGAAGTGGGGTATATATACGAGTGGTCAGGAGAGACAGGTAAAGATAATTTAGCTTGGGGTTCACAGCAATAGCACGGTTACCATAGCAACTGAGGCACAGAAGAATGTGGATGTATTGCCAAGATGGTTTCGTTTTTTTCCGTCCCCATCCACCCTCCTGTTAGCCTGAGCTTTAAGATAAAAGTAAGGAGCTGGAACAGGCAGGAAATACAGAGGTAAAGTTCTTCGTTCCTTTGCCCTTCTAACCTAGGGGTTTTGACAAGCACATTTCAAAGGGAATTACCTAATGAGAGCAGGAGAGCAGGCAGAAGCAGTAGGGGTTTTTTTTTTGTGTGTGTTTCATGGGATGAGAATTAAGCTAAAAAATTATCAGCAGTGAACCTCCCACAGCATACGTGGTATTTTCACACAAATCATCTAAGGTCTTGAAATATATGACTGTGGTCTTCTCTTCCTTGAGTTAAGGTGTGGAATACATTTAAAAAGAAATCTAAATTAGGAGACTAAAACAAAATAAATTAGAAAACCTTACTAGTGATCTTGGTATTAATACCTTTTCCTCCCGGTCCTTTTTCTCTCTATTGTGAAAAATTCATTAAAAATTTGGTAATTTAAAATCCACAAGAATTTTATTTAATGGTGATATGAGTCTAAGGACTCCTGATTCTTCACTGTCTTTATCTCCTTTGTGACATCCACTTCCATATCATTAAAATCGGACAAACTTGGAAACATGGGTAGAATCCCACCTTTCACCCTGCAGTTGAAGCTGAAAAGAGAATCTGACATGGACCTGTATTTTCTAAGGATTCACTTGTTTTGAGAAGTTGCATCTCTTCATGTGGTTTTTTTAAGGAAGAGGACGAACTACAGAATCCTGTGAAATCCTCTTATAACACCTTTGAATAAAAAGGAAAAGCGTGTCCATTCTCATTTCAGTAACCCTGGACTGGCCTCTCGATTTCCCGGGGCAGCTTCAGAGCAGTGGGTGCCAGCAGTCCATCTAAGAAGCAGCTTCCAACCAGGATAACGTGCCTATGCCTATACTCTGAAGTGTGTTCTCCGTGACACTAGTCTCACATTCTTTGCATAAACAAACAAAGAGAAACAATTCTTTTCCTGTCTTTAATACTCCTGTTACAGGTCCATGTGTGTTTGAGACCTATTTCTTCAGAATGTGTTAAGTAGAAAGGGAGAAAGAAATATGTGATACAGAGCAATGGATAAAGGAAAGAATCTAAACCCCTTTAAGATAGGACCATGGTGAAAGCTGGCTTGCGGACTTCAGAAGCAAAAGAGATGACCTTTCCTTCTCTGCCCACTTCTCGGTCAGTGCTGAAGGTTGGCATTATTAAAGGGGTCACTTTCGTTGTCCCAGCAGAGGTGAACGGGTTGTGGACTGAGATATTTTCTCTTCCAATTTGTGTCCTCTCCCATGTGTTGCTCTTCCATTTATTTTCTAATGCGGCCAAAAAGACAAAAGGAAAAATAGCCGTTATCCAAGTCTCCTCCTTTGTGCCTGTGGATCTCTGTGACATGTGAACTGCAGTCCACATGACAGGTCCCCACACCACATCAGAAGCAAGTCCTTAATATTTAGGACAGAATACTAAAACTGAGTCATATTGAGGGAACAGAATCCGAAGAGGAATAAAAAAATGAATGCAATAAAAAAACAACACCAATGCTCCTTGGCTGCCAGCTGTCACGTCAACTGAACCACGCTGCTTTAGAGAGGTAATCTGTCATGTATAAATTATGCCCATACCTATCTCCGTTATTCATGAAGTTTTATTGAAAAATAGTGGTTTCTGACCCCTAAATTTCCCCACTTTCAAACTCCCAGAGTACTTAAAAATCTGTTTGCTCACCCCTTCCTCCTCACCTCTCTCCCTCTCGTCAGGTATTACTAACTCACCTGGTCTTTTAAATAAAGACTTTTTCTTCACCCCTGTTTCTGTCTGCACATATGAAATGAGTGCCTCCAGCTGGACACTGCGTTGACTTTAGATTTAGTAAATAAGCCACATGGACATGAGAATTCAGTAGAGTTAACAGGAAAACATATCTAGCAAAGAACGAGTATGACTTCTTCCCGGCCAGCACAACCTATTACTTGAAAATGATTGAAAAGGGGTGGCATTGCCCGCTTATCGATTGCAGCTTTGTGTTGTATCTGTTTTCTGTGATGTGAATTTTTTTTTCAGATTTCTGGTTTTATTTGTCAGACCTCCTCCTTCTAATCCACACTTAAGAGGTCAGGGGACTAAAGCTTCAACCAAGTCGTATAGAAGAAACAAGTCAGCGTCACATTTTATATTTGGTTTCTAGACTGAACATAAATAGGCTCCTGACAACGTTCGTAAGATTCAGAGCATCCTCCTAACTCTAATTCTATTCTTCAAAGCAAATATGCATTTGAAACAAAACTACTCCCGAGAATCGCTGGGGAAGGGAGGAGGAAGGTCATGAAAGGCACAGATACAAACTTCATTTGAGGACCTCAGGTTCCATTTGGAATTCCCCACAGTTTTCTGTTTAAGTTCAAGGACAGAAACACCATTCATTTTTTTTTTCTTTTCCATTCAGAGATCTTTTCCATCACATCTCACTGCCAAGAGAGAATCTGCCCACATCCTATAAATTAGAGTAGTTGCAGCAGTTGGGTTGTGGCTGTTCCTCGGGCTCCTTTTTCGTGTGGTCACCACAACAATTTTGGATGAATTCTGTGTCTGTGGCGGTAATCTTGATTGCCAGTTTGATGGGATTTAGAATCCTCACAAAAACAATTCTCTGGATGTGTCAGTAAGGGAGTTTAGTCGGGAGACCCAGTCTGGATGTGGGCAGTACCAACAATGGACTGATGTCTTAGAACGAATGAGAAGGAGAAATGTAACTGAGTGCCAGAACTCATTTTTTGCTGCTTCTTGACTGGACATACAACAAGACAAGCCACCAACACTGTGTGGCCATGCTCTCCCTGACATAAAGGACTGTGTCTTCAAACTGTGAGCCAAGAACTTCCTTCCTTAGGTTACTTTCATCAGGTATTTGTCCCAAGCATGCACAAAATTACAAACACATTATCCTTTTTAAAAGATATGAACATTTTAATAAAATCATGCAGTCCTCAGTGCCAATAAACAGCCTGGGGTCAAAGGTACAGAGAATAAGGACTGTGTAATACCCCTAACACTGCTGTTCTCAGTACCCTATATATCTGTGCATTTTCTTCTTCTTCTTCTTCTTCTTCTTCTTCTTCTTCTTCTTCTTCTTCTTCTTCTTCTTCTTCTTCTTCTTCTTCTTCTTCTTCTTCTTCTTCTTCTTCTTCTTATTCTTCTTCTTCTTCTTCTTCTCTTCATCTTCGTCTTCTTCTTCTTCTTCTTTTCTTCCTCTCTCTCTCTCTCTCTCTCTCTCTCTCTCTCTCTCGTGTGTGTGTGTGTGTGTGTGTGTGTGTGTTAAAGGAACTGTTTTGTTTAGGTTTTTCAATCTAAATAAACGTGTATATCTGTAATTTTGTGCTTTCATGTGTCCAGATATCCTAGACCAAAACTGATTCTGATCAAAGTGTATTTATTTTTACAATAAGTTTTGAGTCAAGGAAACACTCAGAATCTCACATCCGAGAATAAAATTTACTTCCTGGAAGTCTGGTGCTAACTGTATTTTGTGTGCCATTCAGTGGCAAGACAATTTTAACTCCTGTAGTTTTTCTTTCCCCTAACCGGGCTATCTCAAGAGTATGCTGGCCTTCCAACCTTATTCCTCCTAGCACCAATAATGTGCAGGGGCCAAACGCACAGGTGCTTGCACCAATGAGTTATCGCTAACTTCAATGGAGCAGGCAAACAGGCATTTTTTAACTATCCATTTTTACTTTACATTTTACTATCTGCCTCAAAAATAGGTCAGAAAATTAACTTTATAGAAAAGCATAGCTTTTTAAAAAAAACCCACATCCTTAAAAATTAGGTAGTTATTACTTTTTTTTTTTTTTTTTTTTTTTTTTTTTTTTTTTTTTTTTTTTTTTTTTTTTTTTTTTTTTTTTTTTTTGGTTTTTTCGAGACAGGGTTTCTCTGTGGCTTTGGAGCCTGTCCTGGAACTAGCTCTTGTAGACCAGGCTGGTCTCGAACTCACAGAGATCCGCCTGCCTCTGCCTCCCGAGTGCTGGGAGTTATTACTTTTTTCAGGGAACATTTACAGATAGAAGATGTACCGGCTGCCGGCGGTCGGAGGGGTTAGGAAATAACCAAGATAGTCCTTTTATAATAAATCAGTTTTAATAAAAGGGGAAATAAGGGAACTTACAGAACCTAGGGTCCAGCGGAGCAGAAGGTACGCAGGGGAGAGCAAAACGGGGGTCCTTCCGGCGCCCCGATCCTATTTAAGGGATATCCTACTCCGCTGGGGCAGCCACGCCCCTGAACGCAGGGATTGGGCCAGCTGCCCCAACAAGAAGAATCTGTAAATTTGTGCCAACAAGTTCTACTGAAGGCCTACTATAATTTACAAAAAGAAATGCAACATTCAGATATTAAAAAGGAAAACAAGAATTGTGTTCATCAAAAAACCTTTTGTTTAACTTACTTTTATTATAAAAATAAGATTCCTAAGTTTTTCCAACAACAGTTATACCATACACATAGCCCCTCTTTCATATAACCTAAAATTAAAATTCACATTTTAAAACCATATACCAAAACAAAAGTACATGCACATACTGGAAAAGATAGCCTAGAACTTGATTTAGCTTGTGTATTTTCTTGCCAACAGCATCTTCAAGAGATAATTTGCAAACTGTTGAAATAATTTATTTGAAATAAGTTCTTTAAATATTCCAAATGTATTTAATATCACATCTGTTTCCCACCCACTAGAAATATTAAATTAGTTGACTGAAAGAAATATAAAATTCAAGAAGGAAATTTGAGATCACAGATGGGAAATATGCCATTTATTCAATAACATTATACTTTCATTTCCTTAGTTTATGAAAACGCAAGTCCTTATTTATTAATAAAGATCCCACCTCTATCCTCAGCCCCAGAGAATAAATCCCGAACACAGTTTCTGCTACCTAACAGTTCCAGGAATTTTCAGTTACAACAGGAGAAAATTAACCTGCTAATAGCAGGAATATAATTAAATTCAGCTGTCACTTAACATTCAGACTCTGTTCCTGACAGCATCAGGTATAGATGTTAAAATGTGTAGTGAAACTGTTCTAGAGATATAGCCTGCCAGTTTAGGAAGAAAAGACTCCAAATTAATCTGTAAAGGTTAGGAGAACATACTTCTGAAACACTTTCAATTTCTCAGGGTTCAGTAGCCGTAGGAAACAGCACACATCAGTAATATCATTCTCTTCTCTTCCACGGGCTTAATGGGTAGCCTGGGTGACCTGATGCACCTTGAATCTGGCTCAACCAGTAAACTTAATATGGCTGTTTAAAAGTACTGGCATTGTTTGGAGTCCTTATTACCAGCACAAAGTTTTATTTTAGCAGGCTAAGTCCTTTGTTTAAACTTGAACTGTTGCTCACTGAAACCCTCTTTAATATTTTACCTAAAATCAATGTTCCCCACTCCCCAAAACCCTTTCTTTCTGGAAAACAAACAAATAAATACATACTGAAGAGGACCTTGATCTATCTCACCTCACAGTATTGCTATCTGACCCAAGCTATCTCTCTTGCCTGTCACTGTATTCTGGCTCCTTCCTCAACAGCGAACATTTGGGTGATCCAACAGTCTCCTTTGAGTCTGCTTTGACTACGACCTAGAGTTTTGTTTATTCTAAAGTTGACAACAGCAACACCCTCATGTCTGTCATATCCCGCCTGTTCCTGAGGTCTACATCCAATTTGGCAGTTCGGCAAGCTTCACAGTTTCTACCAAATATCCAGCTACAACTTGGTTTTGTGTGACAGGAAAACTTATATCCATCCATGATATGTTGTGTCTATTTGCAGATGGCTAGAGGATGGTGATGGGGAATAGACAGGGATGCAGGTGGATTCATATTAACTTACCTAAATGTATAAGCATGCTGGGTTATTTCTATTTCTTAACCTTGAGAGATAGGATTATAATTGGGGGAAACTTTATTCATTTGGCACCATCTTTTTTTAATTACTAAATATTTTCAGATTATAATCTAATTACATTAATCCTTCCTTTCCCTCCCTCTAAACTAGTGGTTTCAACACTTGGATCATGACCCCTTAGGGTGCAGGGGCCACATATGAGACATCCTGTATATCAGATATTTACATTATGATTCATAACAGTAGCAAAATTACAGTTACAAAATATCTGTAATATATTTTGTGATATATGTGACATAATTGTATGGCTTTGGGTCACTACAACATGAATATTAAAGGATCACAGCATTAGGAAGGTTGGGAACCACTGTCCTAAAACCTTCCATATTCTCTCTCCCCTACACTCCTTTGAGTTTAAGGTCTCTTTTCACAATAATTGGCTATTACATGCACACACACACACACACACACACACACACTCAGACACACACGTTCCTAGATATAACCTGTTACATATGTATAATGCTACATACACGTAAATATATATTTTGTTTTCATTATATGTATATATGTGTGTGTTTGTATGTTTGTGTGTGTGTGTGTGTGTGTGTTTTTTCAGGGCTGACCATTTGACACTGGATTACCAATTGATATACACTTCTCTGGAGAAGACCAACCCTCATGTACCAGGTTTCCTCAATTGTCCTTGTGTAGGGTTTAGAGCTTGTGAAAACCTCTGTCCAGTTTGGTATTATCTTTTTTTTAACATACGGCCCAAACAACTCAACATAGTGCTCACTTATAAATGAATAATTAAAGTAGCTATAGTGTCATTGTGCATAGTATACTCTTGGCAATCACAGAAAAATATAACGATGGAGTAGTAGAATCACAGTTCCATTCACGTAATCTTTACTGAGTGCCTACTAAATTGCAAGTAGATCCAATAAGGGCCCTGTAAGTTGATTCACCTGATCACTTCATTCTGTCCTTGCCTTCTTATTTTTACCAGTGAGGGGTGCCATAAAATAAGGTCAGATGCTGTTCTTTATGAGAATCTTAGACAAATCTATCCTGAGGGAATAGTAGAAGGGCTAGGATTGTGGCGTCTTTTGTTGTCAAATGTACAATACGAGCTCGACGACTTTCTTCACTCATTGTTCATTCTTTCTTTTCCTGTATTCCTAAGCTGCAAGCCAGGTATGTTGTCTTCCCTGTGAGAGATAGTCAATAAATCATTGGTTTGAGTCCCTGAGCAAAATGGATTCCAGCTGTCTACAGAGTGGCTCCTCACACGGGGATGTTTCCTTATAAGTGCCGGTTACGGTGGCGTGGCAAACCACTGCCATCGAGTTGACAAGACTAAAACAAAAAAAAAAAAAAAAAAGGCAAAAAGAAAATAATTCCACAGAGAGAGGGGACTCACGGACAGATAGAAAATTTTAATTGAGTCTGGCATGCCAGAGGAAGTAGTATTCACAAATGAGCCATGAACAGAGAAAGAAAATGGAAGGTCCTGCACAGCGTCATCCTCGGCGGGGAGACTTCAAAGCAGATAACAGCACAGAGATTTTCAGACTGAGTGACTGGAGGTAACTGTGGAAAGGGTAGCAAAAAGACGCATGCTCTTTTTTGAACCCAGTTTCTAATTCTGGACTCCTGTTTTTCTTCGCTGGTGCCCTTAGCAAGTCCTTGCTCTACAAGATAACGCATTCTTCCACGTTGGTTCTGCTCTTTAAAGCATCCCATCCTAGAAGTGGCCTCTTGAGAGGTTATTTAAATGTTTTAAAGTAGTCTAAGAAACTGTCAGTATACTTTCTATTTCTCTTTATGTCATTAATTCTTGGAGGATTTCATACCATTTGATGACATTCAACCTCTGACTCCTCCAAGACCCATTCCCTACCTACCCATTCTCGTGTATTCATTTTTGTTTTTTTTTTTTTTTTGAGGGGGTTTTTGTTTTGTTTTGTTTTGTTTTGATTTTTGCTGTTGTTGTTGTTTGTTGTTTGTTTGTTTGTTTCGAGCCTGGGTTTCTCTGTAGCTTTGGAGCCTGTCCTGGAACTAGCTCTTGTAGAGCAGGCTGACCCCAAACTCACAGAGATCCACTCAAACTCAGTGAGATGCCACTGTCTCACGAGTGCTGGGATTAAAGGAGTGTACCACCGCCTGGCTTTGTTTTTGTTTTTTAAAGCCCATCCAGTTTAATTTGCTCTTTCCCTCATTTTTCAGCCACAGCTTGCCAATAGCTCCTTAGCCACGGAAGGGACCTCATACCCACCTTCTTCCTCCATGCTGGGATTTTGTCTGACTTCCCGTTGTAATAAAAACTCACCTTTTCCTTAAGCTGCTAATTTGATTGAAGCATTTCATATAAAAAAAAATAAACCTGCATTAAAAATAGAATTCTCTTCTTGGCGGGATGTATCTGCATCGAGAAGGAGAAACTCATTAACTCAAATGAAGACTTTTATTCATGGAAACATGTAAAAGGGGAGGGGAGCTGATTGAAAGCGAATGATAGAGTTTAGAAGAAAGCTTCCTGATTCTGTTAACAGGCCCTCGGGTTCTCTGTCTCTCTGCCTTCTTCAGGTCATTCAATACCACAGATAAATTACCTTTGCTTTACGTTCAGCAGTTAAGGGTTCAGTCAATCAGTCTTCTCAGAAAAGCGAGTATTACTCAAAATTCAAACCCATTTATGAACATGTTGGGCTTCCTATGTTTACTAGACAATGAAAAATGCTCCAACGGTTAAGAAAACTAAGAAAATGCATAGATAGCATAGATATCTACTTAAATTAATAGTATTTCAATATGCTTTAGGTTTGAAAAACAGAATTCCTATTTTAAGCAACGAGAAGTCAGTTTTCACCACTTAATTTAGTGTCTGTCTTCAATTACAGGTTTTCTTTCTTTTCCTAATGTTTTAAAATAGCTTCATGAAAACCTTGGGAGATGTTGGGATCCTTTACAAGATAAATCTCCACAGAGTCTCTGATTACCTTTTCAAAACCTTCCGATACAATCCTGGATGACATTGTCATGAAGTTGAAATTAAACTAAATTGCTACACTTATTCTGCAGATCTGTGAGTCAAGACAAACAGGCAGAAGGAGAAGGGCCTGACAAGTCCTCATTAAAAGCACACCAGGCTGAAGAGAAAAGTCACTTCCCTTGAGTTCTTGGCATCCAGTCATACTCTCCAGCGATCCAGTCATCATTACAACACACAAACACACACACACACACACACACACACACACACACACACACACACTGGGAGTTGGGGCAGGGAGAGACCCCTGCATTTACATTGTCAGCATTTTATGGAAAGAAGGAACCACGATTGACAAAATGCTTCCATCAGAATGCCCTGTAGGAAAGTCTGTGAGACACTATCTTGATCAACAGTAATGTGGGAGAGCACAGCCTACTGGGTAGTTCCACCCCTTGGTAGCTGGTCCTGAGTGACATAAAGATGTAGGATGAGCAAGCTGTAGAGAAGAAAGTCAGAAATGAGCAATCTCAACAGCCTCTGCTTAGTTCCTGCCTCTAGGTCCCTGCTTGATCTCTATCCTGGCTCCCATGAGTGACAGACTGTAACCTTCAAGGTGAAATTAACCCTTCCATCAAGCTGCTTTGGCTGTGGTTTTTGTCACAGTAAGAAGAGGCAAAGCAGGACAACTTCTCATTTATAAAAATTGAAAAAGGAGCAACATTATTCAAGTCATGTTGAAGTTTTGAAAGTTAATTATTGTCTGGCTTGAATTTTTAGTTCTGCTTTAGGTACTGCCCCTTACTCTCATTTAAAAAAAAATGAATATGCTTACTTGAAACCCAAAAGAGTTTATTAAGTTCATAAACCATCCACCTCAAAAGAACCTTCCAAGTCCAATATTTCAACAGCATAAATACAGCTGACTTATTATGTATGGGTACTGCTTAGCTGATAAATAATGGGCCAGGTTTGTTTTCAGATATTAGTTCAACTTATCAAAAAGCATTTGATAAGCCGGGTGGTGGTGGCACACGCCTTTAATCCCAGCACTCGGGAGGCAGAGGCAGGCGGATCTCTGAGTTCGAGGCCAGCCTGGTCTACAAGAGCTAGTTCCAGGACAGGCTCGAGAAACTACAGGGAAACCCTGTCTCAAAAAACCAAAAAAGCATTTGATATGAATTCAAGAGATCAAATACATGTTTCTATCATGTAAAAGAGGTCTTGTGGGGCTTCATTCAGCTAATTCTGTCAGCATGGACTCCACTCAGGAGAATTTTCCAATAGTTGAGCCATTGCACTCGCAGAAATGTAGAGTGTACTTCTTCTTCCCCCATCCTCGTGATTTCTGTGACCAGATCTGAGGCTTTTATAATAAAAGTTCCCCCACGTGTTTTATTTGTATCAGATCAACTTCCATTTCAAAAGCGCCCGAAAAGCCCTGGGAGCCACAATGATTAACGACCTGTTCTAGGGTTTAAACTGCTTTCTAAACTGTGATACCTTCCAGATCACAAAAGAAAGGCTGAAGTAGGTCAGGAGCTTAAACTGCCCAAGGGCCTACCTCATGCCAGTGGCAGGCAGAGGGTGAGAAATGAAATTAGTTCCAGAAACTTCAATGGATCGTGATTCACTGGCTTAATATTGGATGGGAAGGGTAAGAACATACAGCCGTGATAAAGTCTCAACACTCGGCTCATTCAGAATTCTGTAATGTCGAATCTGTATTAATGCAGGTGGCGACTTGGCCTGAGAACATGCTGTGCATTCTGATAAGTGGATGATACAGAGAGAGAGAGAGAGAGAGAGAGAGAGAGAGAGAGAGAGAGAGAGAGAGAGAGAGAGAGAGAGAGAGAGAGGTCACTGAGTGCCTTGGAGGCTAGCCTCGACTAAACTTTAACTTGGGAGCTAGGGTGCAGAGTATTTATTCACGGTCACCCAAGACTTAACGCTGAGTTGGTGGCTCTGTGTTCTTGTCTTCATTTGAAAGAATGAAGTGTGCGGGCCACACAGGGGAGAGCTGAGAAAAAAGTCTTGTTGTAGGATTATAGCTGGAAGCTGAAAATAGAGACGGCCGAGCTTTTTCAGAGAAGTGAGAGGCTTTTCCTAAGACTCATGGCAGGAACAGCGGTGAGTCGGTCAGTCTTTTCAAGCCATCCATGTGGCATCCAGGTGTTTCGGTTTCTGTCACATCTTCACACACACACACTTGGCCTGTGACTCTCATCTCGGTGGTGTGAAAGGTGAGGAAATACTATGTCAAGCCAGAGCAAGAACCCTAGCCCCCTCTGGCACTCTTGGCCTCTAGTCAGAGCCGAACTAAGGACATTTCTGACAAGAATCACGTTCCCTGTCCCTAAAGGGACATGGCTGCTGTAGGAAGTCTTACAGTCAGTGGTTACCCGCCCACTGGGGCATGGCCTCTTATACTATATATACCATTGTAGAGCCTGCTTCCGACCTCTTTTTCGGCTGTTGGATTCGGTTTCTGATCTTCGTTCAAGCAGAGGATTTTGATTTGTGAGTCTACCCCTAAATAAATAGCGGTGTTTTTCTCAATTCTGAACTAGTGTGGGATTTCTTTTAAGCGTCCATCCACAAATGGCCAGACTACTTTCTATCTCCTGTTCTCATCAGTGTGGGTTCGAAGAGAAAGAACTTATAAACTACGCTAGAGGAAAGTTAATTATGAGATCAGAGACCAAGATATCTCCCAGATTTGCCTTACCAGAGTCAGAGTATGCTGATGACAAATTGATATCAAATCCTATGTCAGTAGATGGAATCTGAATCTACGAGGAGCTTACCAGTGAGGAACACATGATCCTCTACGTTCTTAAACAGAACCTAGCCTCTTGTTGGAAGGTTCATTCCAGATGTCTACCTACTACTATCAAGATGATTAAAAAGAAAGGGAGAGTTTGTAACTGGTAAAAAGAGAAGGGCATAGTTTCTTATAGAAGCCTAGTTTTCCCGTCAGAGGACCAATTCACGAGTCCCTGCCCAGGGCATACATCTGGTATCACATCTGTGCACCCTCACCATTGCCATATCCAGTCTAGCACATCTTAAATACTGCCCCCTAAAGGACGCTTCCTTCCCCTGAGGCAAAGGCACACCACGGCATACTGTATACTCTTCTACTGTTGCTTTTACTCCAATCATTTCAGCACAGTTAGGAGGTCTCTGTGGTCAGGCTGTGACTGTCTTCCCCAGCTACCTTAAAGGCTCTGTGAAAAGAGAAATATTCTAAGTTACTTCCTAAATCAATATGGAATTTTACTTTCAAAACCAGAATGGAATATTCTTTTCAGACAACAGAAGGAGACGGAAAATAAGAATCAGAACAAAATGGGTTTGCACCGTTTACTTTTATTCTTCTGTGTGTTTTTCTCTGCAAAGACGGAAGTGACAGAGATGGTTTTTCAGGGGCCCATCCGCTGCAAAATAGAAAATAAAAAAGCAAAACTTTCCCTTCTCCTTTTTTCCATCCTTTCTCTCCCTGAGGTCTACTGAAAACAAACTCGGGGTTCACTTTGTCTCAAGACTGCTCCCCGTGGTAATTTGTGTGAGTGAGTGGTGTGGCGCGCGGGGGCGGGGCGTGGGGGGGGGGGTCGTGCAAATGAATGAAAGGTGCTGGCAGTGCTACCAGTCAGTCAGCCTGCACACTAGAAGCTCCGCCTCCTCTTGGATTTGTCTCTTATGCTCCCTATGCGGTACAATGACTGTACTCTGAGCATTTCTGATGTGTAAGGCTTGATGTCCTTCAGGTTGAGTCAGAGGTAACAAAAATCTGTCGAATATCCAGAATGACCCTAGTTTCCAAGTTAACAGTTGCATGGGGTCAGGTAAGAGTCCCCTACTTCTTTGCTGTTTTGAATACAATTTTGTTTTTTAAAAATCAGGTACATTAGTACCACTGAGGGATGATGTTTATATGCCCATTCAAGCTCTAGATATCTTATTTCCATCTGAGGTACCAAACACAGATAAATCTGATGGTCTGCTTCAAACCCATGAGCATTTTTATTGCTATAATAAAGGGCTGTTACAAATGGGATGTTTTGTGCATAAAATCATTTGAACATCTTAGAAGCTATATTTTTCTCAGAGGTGAGAATGGGCTATTATCCTGTGTATCTTCAAACTTGCAAATCTTTCCTGGAAAGACACTCTCTTCTCAACTCACAAGGAAAAGAAACACTGTGTTTCACCATCATGACTTAGTCAGAATCATAATGGGGTTAACAATTGTCTCATCGATTATTTCAAGATTAGCTATGCTTAAAGAGTTTTAAACGTGTATTTAATAGAGCGCACTAATGAACCTATGCTATTAACGATAAAGAGCAAGTGATAGATTGCTTAGTAAAGTGGAAGTAATTTTAAATGAACTAGGAAGAAAATCTTTCATTAGTTCAAGATTTATAACTTTTTTTAAATATACATAACATTGAAAATATAAAATCTGCTTTAAAAGACTAACTCATTTTAGCATCTGTATTCATAAAAAGGAAAATGATGGCTCTAAGATAATGAAGTTTTTTGAATTACTGAGTGGATTAAAGTGCTGAGGGATTAGTTGACAGTAATGCCAAGAAAATATTAATATTTTGATGCAGCTTTTGACATCACAAATATGCTTCATAAAATTAATACTGAAAGTTTGTTCTATGTATAGAGTTCCAGTATAATTTGGATCAGAAAGTTTAAGAGATTATTTCAACAAGTTACACTCAAATGACTAAGGATTGATAAATTGAGTTTCATTAATGGGCAGCAATCTCCTTAATGAGATACAGTACTCCAAAGCCTTTTTCCAGATCTGGGATGTTCAGCTCCAGCTTCCAGGCTCACTGAAGGCAAACTGCCCCCCCACACACACACACAAAGGGTCTTCTCCAGTTTCAGCTCTTTTGGGTTAATGTATTCTTGGTGGAATTATCTCCCCCATTGATTGCTGCCCTGGGAATTTTAGTGTTCATACAAACTAGCAAACGTCCACCAGAGAAGCACCAGCAATGCCCAGCTGGCTCTTTGTCCCCCATGAGACATTTTCTCAGTTAGAGCCTCGTAATTGTTTAGCGCAGCTGTTCCCATTTCCAGGGTGCCAGCTCATCTGAGCCAACTGTATGCACACAGCCATGACTCATGGCTGAGAAAGCACACATCAGCGGTGGGTGGGGGACTTCAAGGACTCCATTTTAAAATTGCCTTCTTCTTTGTCTACGATTTGAGGGGAAAAATCACAGTGAAAGGTACTTATTTAAGCAGTATAAATATCCTATATACTCATGAATTTCAGCTATAGGAGCGCATTGAAACCTCGCTGTTTTTGAAAGTGCTCGCTGTATACAACTCATCAGTCACTTAACTCTACTGTATGTGTTACAATAACAACTATATTGTAAGAACTGTAGTTTCTTAAACACACACACACAGATACAGGATAAAAGAATCAGCCTAATATTCAGACTGCAGAACGATCAGGTAGAGAATGGATACAGAAGCCCGAATGACTGACTTCATGCTGTGATAGCTGGCCTGAGGGTTTGCTACACAGTTTCCAAAAATATTCCAGAAATACTAGAAATACATTTTTGTAGGGGGAAAAGAAAGATTATTACTCTGAGGCGATTTGATTTCATTAGGGCTTTATTGTCAATTAGAGATAGCAATCTCATCCGGCATATTACTTGCTTCAGTAGTATGTACGTGGCATAATTAGACAGTGTCTTCCTACTGCACATACACAAAGCTGTCTCCCGGGACCTATAGTGTATATGATGGGATGATAACTTTGACACATCAAGCACTGTTGTTGAGAAAGAAATTAGCCTCCATTTAAATATCTGGAACAATAAGCATGTGCAACCTTACATCACTGTGGGTCAGGAACTAAGGACAGATTTCCTTGGGTGCCTGTGGCTCACTCCAGGTCCGTTGCGAGGCTGAAAACCGTGTCTGTAAGTCAGGGCATCATTAAAGTGCCTATTGTTCATAACTACAGGTATCTCTAGGATGAGCTAGGAAACCATCTGTTTCCATGAACGCATCTAGGAATATAGGACTCAGAAATATTCTTTCTATGTTGTTCTTGAGATTTCTACCAGGAGTCCCTCTTGCCACCTTTTTTGTTCCTCTGGAGGCAGAGATGGAGTGAGTGCACACGATGCAAAGACACTGTCTGTTTGCCCTAGTATTAGAAGTAACACCCATACGATTTACCACACTCTATCACTAGGGTCACAACTATAAATGCAGCCTACGTTCTTGAGGACACAGTCACAAAAGGTTTGAGTATTAAGAAGTAGAAATCATTGGAGACCACCTGAGAGACTGCCTGCGATGTGGAGGTAGGGTGCTAGCATTTCTCCCCGGAAATATGAAATTCTCACATCAAGTTATTTTCAGGATCACTATTTTTGATACATTGCAATAACACTGCTTTTATTCTGATAAAGTGGTCCTTAGCAACTGAAAATCTGGATATGTAACAATTAACTGTCCACCAAGAAAATGTTTATTATCATTACGGCATATGATACCATTTACATACACTATATAGATATAATATTAAATAGTCTTCAACTTTTTAACATGTCTGTGTGTGTGAGTGTCTGTGTGCGTGTGTGCATGTGTGCATGTGTACGTGTGTGTGTATGTGTGTGTTTGTGTGTGTTTGTGTGTGTGAATGCACATGGAGCAAATGGATGGATAGAGCAGGCTTGTGGAAGTTAAAAGGAAGTTGTGGAAGTTCCATAGGATGTTAACCTATGGTATTTGGGTTTCTCCTCCCTTCGTGTGGGCAAAAGGGCTCAAATTCAGATGAATGTCAGGCCTGGATGGCCAGCCCCCTTGCTTTTTGAGCCTTCTTGTTGGTCCTAAACGGCCTTCAACATCTTGGGCTTTAAAACCATGCAATGTAAGTTCTAACCATGGTTCTGTCATTCATTTTATGACCCTGGAATGTTTATTCAACACATGGACATTCAGTTTCTTTACTGAAAACTAAAACTTGATAGAATTGCTGTAGAAATTGAGAAAAAAAGGTAATGCTGGGTATAGCTCTTTACAACACAGTGCCTAGCTCTTACAAAGAATCCGTAGCATTGTTTGAGGAACTATAGGTTCCTCATTACAGTCTGGAACTACTTCATAGGAAACTTTATAAAAACACAAACTAAAATTCTGAGTTTATTTTTTTTAACTAACTCTGATGTTATTTCTTCTAGAAAGCTTTATCCTTAGACCTCTTTATTACTGGTGTTCTCATAGTGCCTGTAAAGTGTTTTGATTAAATCCTACATCATTTGTTTCCTTCCAAGTTCTCCCCATCATATATACACTGTACATCAAGTGTTCTTTAAAAAAAGAGAGAAAGAAATTCACAAATCCATTTAATGCTGTTTCTATGTACGTAGGTGTAAAACCATCTTCCAGGGCATGTATAGCCTCTCAGAGGCTACACAGGACTCTCCTCCTGTTACCAAGAGCTTCCCATAGAAGTGTGGAACTTCATCTAGAATGTTTTCCTCATCTTATGCGGATATTGTGTGTGCAGTCCAAGTCACAGTGAGCTCGTGTGTTCAATGACCTGTGATGTCTCGTAATTACTATTTCACTGTAGATGTCTATTCCCTGTGCTTCTAACAATGATTTTCCCATTCCCCTTCTGCAATAATCTCTGAACCTTGGAAGGAGGAATGTCAAATAGATGTTCCATTTAGAGCTGAGCCCTCCACAGTCTCTTATTCTGTGCATGTTCGTCAGCTGTGGGTCTCTATATCAATTTCCAGAGAAGCTTCTGTAATGACGACTGAGATGCTTCAATCTCTAGGCATAATGATAAGAATTTAGAGGTCAATTTATTACTGTCTGTAACAGAATGAAGGGACTCAATTTTCCCGTAGGTCATATGACCTAAATAGCTATGAAATTTTCATCCAGTTAGATGCATAAGTTATATCTTGTGGAATAGGCTTTAGAGGGAATCAGAGAGTGGGTACTCACAACATTCATGCCACAATTACAACAGCATCTTTTTCTAAAACTTTTATTTGAAGAACTCCAATGTATCCTTAATTCAAGGAATCATTGTCCTTTAAGAAGGCTCTACACACTCACAGTTCTGCACCAGGGGACTCTTTCAGTCTTCCCCAGCCACTGTGACTAATTCTATCATGGTAATAAGCACATTTATTTTCTGTTTCTTAACTTACTTCAAATGCTCTTTAATTACAGTGTAGCCCTTACTAAAACATGAGTGTTTCGAAAGTCAAAGTGAATGTTTTATTTCTGTAGTCATGGAACCAAGCTGAGTGAGAGCATGGAGTAGTTTTCAATAACTATGAGTTGAGCAGTCTAATGAATGACTGATTTGAGAGATATTGATACAGACTTTCTTCTCTACTTGATTCTACCAGAGGTAAAAGCCACTGGAAACCAAGAATCTTGATTTGGAAGAAGCATATTTCTTCTATTTGTTTGGAAAGCCAGCTGCTTGAACAAGAATTGTTTAGGTCAGAGACCATGCACTTTACACTAGTAGTTCTTAAGATACAATTTAGATGAAAGTCAGTATTTTACTGACTTCCTGTTATTTTGTGTTTTGAAGTCTATAACTTCGTAATAACTACATCATTTCACAAACCTATCTATTGCTCGCAGCCTTCATCCCAAACCTGTTTCCAAGGTTTGTTTTTTTCTGCCTGTTCTCTAACATTTCCACACAAAAATGTGTATGTCTAGCCATTCATGTATACATATAAATTCATCTATTGTCAATCCTAAAATATAATAAGTATATTGATTTGTTACTGTCACTAGCTAAAATTCATATTTCCGTGCATTTTTTTTTTATATTCTGAAGGCAGAGAGTAGGAAGGCAGCCTTTGGAAAAGCTTTGGAACCTGTGTTTGTGCATTAAAAGTACTTGTGGATGATGACCCTTGATACTGAACATTCTAGGTTACAAAACTCTAAGAAATAAATTTCTCTTGTTTATAAGTCTCTTAGCAACCCCAAAAGACTAAAACTTGTGCATAAATGTCCATTTTCTGCTGTTGAGCTTGCAGGGTAGATTGCCACAAATTCAGTCAATGTGGCTTTCACCGTCTTTAGTTTAAAAATCACTCTCAACTTCTCAGTGGCATGACAACTTCTGCTCACATCCCCAACAACTAACAGTATGCTCTCTTCTCTAGGCCTAATATGGAACACTTTAGGCTGAAACTTTTTTTTCTTCCCATATCTCGTAAATTCCCATAACAACATTTTCCACTGTCATAGGAGGGAAAAAAGTAAAATTTATCCTAAAGACAAATAGAATTATATTATTAATTATAATATGTAAGCAGAAACCCATAGACTGATGAGTTTTTCCGTTTACTAGCAATGCTTTCTCCTTTAACATCCTTTATTACTTGTATTTAACTGACATTTGGTATGTTTGAACCACTGCTACTCATTTCAGAACACATTGTTTAAAATATCAATATTGAACTAACTTGATATTCTTTGCTCTAAAAAATTGAACAACCAAAAATCAATGGAGCACAGTTTGTGTTAGCCAGTTCATCCTGGGTATGAAGTCTGCCCTAGAATGTGTTTAATAGACCCAGGATCACTCCATTGACTAAACTTAATTGTCTTTCTCTCCCAGAATCTACCATTTCTGACTAGCTTCCTACCTATAGGCGGGACTTCCTTCTGCCATGCTGGGATATTTTTCTAGCATGAGTTTATGCCAGTCTGTGCATGCTGTCACAACCTCTGTGAGTTTATATGTGCATGTAGACTGTTCTATCGGGAAAACGCTGTTTCTTTCTTAGTCACCCACCACCTCTGGTTCTCATAATCTTTCCATCCCCGCATCCACATTGAGGAGGGAATATATATATATATATATATATATATATATATATATGACTTAATATTAAAGATCTCTTATTTGCTACACATTGACCACTTGTGGTTTTGAGTTCTAATTACTACCTACTGCACGAAGAAGCTAAGATAATGAGGGTTTAGTGATGCACTAATCTATAGGAATAGCAATATGTTATTAGAAAGCATTTATTGGTGTGTTCATTTACCATAAGAGTAGTAGGTTTTCCTGTAAGGAAAGAGTAGTAGGTTTTCCCATGCTTACTTAGCTTCATGTTCCTGGCTTCATTGATGGTGTCAAATACAAGTTACATCTCATGAAGCAAGTCTTACATCCAACAAAAAGGTGATTAATTACTCTTATAGCATGCACAAATATTCAAATTGTGGCACCACACAATTGCAGCAGTGGGCATATCTTGCAAGCAGGTTGTTTTGTAGATGGGTGGTATGATGATTACCTCCTCTAGTAGCATGTACAGAACCTTCAAGCACAATGAACAGTATCCAGCCAGGACAAAGCTTCCAGTTGAGTACCATGTAGTTTTCTCCATGTCCCATGATGATAAGGTTGTGATACCTTCAACAATAGGGTCTCACCATCAGGTTGTGGAGGGCAACCAATGCCATTAGCCACAGCCTATCATGTTTGAAGGAGTCTATAGGATCCCATTGACTAGCAACTAAAATTTTACTTGAGTATGAAATCTAGAAGTTTGGGGAAACAGGTTTAGATGCCAATGTAAAATGGAGTCTCTTAAATACTTTCTTGTGAAAGGCCTAATATAATTTATCAGAGACTGAATTAGTAAGAACTATTAAAGATATGAGATACACTAAAGAATATCATCCTCTATTTGACATTTGAAATTTGAAAGATTCCAAAAGAAATAATCCATGTTTTTTGCTATTCATCCGTGTTCAATAGAAAATTAAAATGATAATTTCAAATACAAAGGTGTGTTTGAAAAAAATCTAGAATATTTTATATACTAGTAAGACACAAAAGTTACAATAAAGAAATCAAGAAAAGCAATGCACATACAGAATTGTATTATACACACTTAATGAGTTGGCTGTTACTGAGAAAATTGTGCTTCCCATGAGGAGGCAAACGGTGGCTTGATTTCTGTTTGTTCCTGGATGTATGATGTTCTGGTGTGTTTTAGTTAGATATTTTTACATTCATGCTTCCACCTAAAAGTTTTCTTTTTTTGCAGAAATAGCAGAGCTAAATTATTACTGATGAGCCATAAGGTATAATATTAGCCAAAATGAAATTTGTGACTATTTTGAATCAAGAAAAAAGACCTCCTATGAAGTTATTCCTGAGAAGTGATGTGAACAACTGGATGCTAATGACTATTCATACAAAGTTCCTGCTTCTTTACCAGGTCTTCTAAATAAGCTAAAATACCATCTTTATTTCTTCATTTATATTAGATTATGCATGTATTTATTGGTTGAAAGTTATTGCAGAACTCAAAGGTGATTTTTTTTAATGAATTATATCTGAATTCTTCTGTTTGATTTGAAAAGAAATGTTTTTAAAGGACTATGTTTGACAGGACTATCACATTGGTACCCCCAGATAACTTTGGGGTATAACTATGTCTAGATTATAATAGAATTGGCCTCATATTTAATTTACAGAGTCAACAGGGATCTTAGTAGAATACTCAATATTTTTCCCTCTCTTGGCAGATCAGTGTCTTAGTTAGGGCTTCTATTCCTATGATGAGACAGCATGACATAGCAAGTCTTATAAAGGAAAACATTAATTGGGGCTGGCTTATGTTTTTAGAGGTTTAATCCATTATCATGATGGCAGGAAGAATGACAGCATGCAGGCAGACATGGTGCCGGGAAGGTAACTGAGAGTTCTACATCTGGATCCACTGGTAGCAGGAAATAACGATGACCTACTGGCCAGGCTTCAGCTTCTGAGACCTCCGAGCAACAGACTCCTATAACAAAGCCACACCTACCCCAAAAAGGTCACACCTATGAATAGTGCCACTCTCTATGGGCCTATGGGGGCCTTTTTTAAAAATAAACTACCACAATCAGAAAATGTATAATTAAGAGTAAAATATTTCTATAGTTTTCTCTTATTGTGCAGTGTTATTCCATGTCTTAAGGTTAAGATATCTATTTAATCATTTCTTTTTAATGTTACTTAGTTTTTGTTAGCTTTTACTTGTGTGCTGCTTTTAGTGATCAAGTCTCCCTATTATATTTAAGGAGTATTTTGAATCCTATAAAGACATTTTCAGAGAATCTTTTAAACTTAAAATAGTAAAGCATAATGTCTTGCATAATGAAACCTACTGAGCCTTCCATGTGCTGGAACATTTGGATCACAGGTTTGTCATCCTGTAGAAAATAGTATTGAGTATTTATTAGGTGGCTTACAATGGATGCAGAGCGGCTTCAAATATAGAAAATTGAGTACCGTGCTTAAAGCTTTAGGGTATTTTAAAGTCTAGAAAATAACTCTATAACCTAATTCATATTTTTCTTCTGCACCAGTTTGATCTCTGCAAAACCTTTTGTTATGGAATAGAGCAGGAGAAAGTGAGGGACAGGGGAAAGGGGGAGATGAAAAGAAAGGAGGAATACAAGACAAAAATAGACAGAAGGGTTAGCACTGAGTTCTCTGGAAGTCATCTATTTTTACTTCTGGTTACACTAGTTAGGCTACTGATGCACTGACTGTCATTTTGAATTCTTGATCTTCTGGGTCCACAATAAGTTTCTCCAAAAGAACAAGGCTAGAAGGCAAGTAAGAGACTTCCAGAAATCTGTTAAGAATAAAATTGACTTGAGTAAATCCTTGTAGTTAGAATAAGGTATCATAGACTCTTAGCTAACTTCTAGCCATCATATGTGGTCCAACCAAGTAAGACTCATTAACTACCCATCAGACAGAAGTCTTCCTGTTGCCAAAGCTGCTCTGTAATGGAATTTGTTCTTTTCTCATTTGAAGATTTAGCTGGAAGGAAAGGTTACCCTATATTTACAGAAAACAATACAATGCTTTGATATGCATCTCCATTAGAGGATAATAAAAATGACTAACACGTTCATATCAAACCAAATTTCAGCTCATATCTAATAGTTAGCAGAGCTTTTGCCTTGGGAATTTTCAGAAACCTTTTGTCAATGTAGGAATCATCTATACCTCAGGGAAGATGCCACCCTTGATTTCTTTGTGACCTCAAGCACATTTTCTACTAGTAGTACTGTTGTTTTTGCTGTTATTCTTTGATAATTTAATACAGTATACTTTATTATATTTTTCCTGCTTCTCAACTCCACCCAGATCCTCTACCCTTCCCTCCCCACCCAAATCTATTTTCTTTCTTACTATTAAAAAAGAAGGGAAGGAAAGTAAAAAGCCATTAAAAACATGGACTCTATTAGTGTTGGTCAGCTATATTCCTGAGCATGGGGCTCCCCTTGTGGTGTGTGTTCGGCGAGCTCAGTGTCACTCAATTGAAGGAAGCTGATTTCACTTTCGCAGTATCTACTGACTGCAAACAGGTTCTTAGCTAGGAGTGGGACTTTGCGCCTACCTCTCCTTCCCCCTCGTGGGACTTTGTCTGGCTTGAGCGTGTCCAGGTCTATGTATGCATGCTGTTACAGTGTATATGGGTTCCCATGTGCATTGGCCTTCTGTGTATAAAATGCTGTTTCCTTAAAATCATATGCTGCCTCTGGCTCTTACAATCTTCCCGTTCCTTCCTCCTTGTAGATCTCTGAGGCTGCAGGAGATAACTGTGATATAAACATTTCACTCAGAGTCAACACTCCAAAGTCTCTCTCTCTCTCTCTCTCTCTCTCTCTCTCTCTCTCTCTCTCTCTCTCTCTCTCTCTCTCTCTCTCTCTGCATATTGTCTGTTGCCATGGTGTAGGTCTCTGTGTTAATTACCACCTGTTGCAAGAAGAAACTTCCCTGGCAAGGGTTGGGTGATGCATTGATCTGGGGTCCCCTCTGGTGTCTCTAAATATGTTTATGTTCTTCTTACAGGCTTCCCCCTCTGCAGTCCTCAGCTTTTTCTAACTGACTGACAGTCTGTGTCTTTCCTTTCTTTCTCTCTCCTGTCTCTGTTCCTATTTCTGCCTCTTGTGTGAGAATTAAAAATGTGATTGTAGTCCCTAGACATTCACAGAAAACTATGCTCTAAGTCGGGTGAGTGTAAGGGGCGTATCTATGTTGGTGTGGATGTGGGCATATGTGTGCGGAGCTGCGCAAACAACATGTGTGCATGTGTGTGTTGAAGTCTTCTTTAACATATTCCCATTTTTTTTTTGAGACACATTTTTTTTCCACTGGACTTCATGCTTATCAATTTGGCCAGACTGGCTAAGCCAATGAACTACAGCAATCTGAGTTTCTCTATCTGTCCGCAGTGCTAAAATTATAGGAGCATGCCATCAAGCCCTTCTTCTTAGTTGGAGTTCTTAATTGTTTATAGGTTATAGACAACTCTGAAAAATCTGATAAGGAAGTAAATATATATCCCCAGAGAAATATATACCTCTATGTAATAAAAACCACATGTTATATACCTTTAAGAACAGAGGTTTTTAGAGTTAGCATAAAGCTAAAACTGATTTATAGCAGACCCCAGACCTATGTGTATCTGAGTTTTACAAAATAAAACAATAATATGTACTCAAACACACACACACACACACACACACACACACACACACACACGTCTACAGGCCAATTTTAAACCAAAAAAAAAGAAAGAAAATGGGGTGCAGACCAAAACAGAATTCTCAACAGAAGAATCTAAAGTGGTTGAAAGATACTTAAGGAAATGATCAACATCCTTAGCCATCAGAGAAATGCAAATCAAAACAACTTTGAGATTCCATTTTATACCTGTAAAAATGGGCAAGATCAAAAACACTGATGATAGCTTATGCTGGAGAGGATATGGGGTAAAGGAACACTCCTCTATTGCTGGTGTGATTGCAAACTGGTACAACCCCTTTGGATATCAGTGTGGCAATTTCTCAGAAAATTAGGAAACAACCTTCCTCAAGATCCAGCAATACCACTTTTGGGTATATATTCAAAGGATGCTCAATCGTGCCACAAGAACATGTGCTTAACCATGTTCATAGCAGCATTGTTTGTCATAATCAGAAGCTAGAAACAACCTAAATTCCCCTCAACTGAAGAATGGATAAAAAAAATGTGGTACATTTACACAGTGAAGTACTACACAGCAGAAAAAAAATAATGACACCTTGAAATTTGCAGGCAGATGAATGGAAATAGAAAACATCATACTGAGTGAGGTAACCCAGACCCAGAAAGACAAATATATGTACTCACTCAGAAGTGGCTTTTAGGCATAAAGAAACCAGCCTACAATTCACAATCCCAGAGAACCTAGTCAACAAGAGAGACATACATGGATCTAATCTAAATGGGAACTAGAAAAAGACAAGATCTCCCAAATAAAGTGGGATCATGGGGACCACGGGAGAGGGTTGAAGGGGGGAGGGAGGGAAGCAGAGAAAAATGTATAGCTCAATAAAATCAATAAAAAATAAACCTCAGAAAATCATTAGAACTCAGAATATTGAATGACTGTGCTATTCTGTTTTAGTTTTGTATTTAATTAAAAATCACTTCCTTTGTGACAGATTTGAGATGCTGTGTAGTTTTTGCATATTTCTTACTTGAATATCAGGGTAGTTTTCATTAGAGAAAGCCTGCTTTGATGGTAATTACTCAGCTTAGCTCTAATCATTAAGCCTTTCCTGGTGCTGTGTAATCTATCTGCTTCACTTCGCTACCCGGTACTTTCCCAGCGGATATAAAGGCAGCCAGCCTCTTGGTTAAATAGATGTCCCAAGTCAAAGGTAAATAACAGGTGAGCATGCTCCACTAACACTGCATCAGTGTAGTTAATGGCTGCTTGAAGCACTGCCTAATCTTTGGGACGACTTAATCGTTCCCTACTGCACTTTTCAAAAGGAGAAAGGTAGTTATTAATGCTGGGTTTCACAAAAAAAATGTTCAAAGTGGATCTTCATTGAATAAATAGTGCTGTTTCATCTGGAAGATTTTAGTTATATATAACACCGAACTGTTGAAAGTTAAACAAATAGGAACATGCTAACAAGAAGACAAACGTAGTTGGTAAAAAAAAGAAATCTTTAGTGTGTATTAAACTGTATATTTAGTGGGTAAACTTGAGGGGGGAAGAAAATATAAATAACTTTCTGGATATCATGGAATCTTAGTTTTATACAGTGACTTGTTACTCTTCTTATCATTCCTTTATCGTTTAGAAGAAAATTCTTGTAATAGTTTAATTAATCATGTTTTATCTTTCTGAAGTTTGGTATTTCTCAAATGTGTAGGAAAATGTTGACTTTCTTAAGGAAATGGGCGACTGAGTAGCAGGTTTTTCTATTTAGTGGACTTGGAGAACTCTCATTACATTGATAAACATATATTTACCTACCTAATATTTCATTTTCCAAAACAATACTTTCAAAGCACTTTTGTGATTAATTTTGACTTAAATTTTTTGTGTCTATTATTTGCAAAATACATATTTAATGTTATATAATGCATTCGCATTTAGACTACTTAAATAATATAAAGGACAATATAAATAATCTCATAGTATTCTTAAAATCATTGTTTTGTTTTCTGAAAGAAGATAAATACAATATGATTAATGAAATAATTAATTGTCACTTTAAAAAAATAAAGCTGGGAAAAGATTCCAAACATATTTATATAATATATATCATACTTATTGATAGTATAGAATTACTTCAAAATATTTATAGGAAAATATTTTAAGCATGTTGTAAAATAATGAGATTGGTATTTAGTCACCCAGTTCCAACATAAACTATAGTGAGCATTATAGCATTATACATAACCAGACTTCCTTTCTCTCGTCATGCTTCAGGGCATATTGAAAAAAAATCTCTCACATTGTAAAATGCCCACAAACATTTCATCCACAGTTCTAAATTGTAAGACATATTTTTAAAGCATAACTACAGAGTCTGGAGAGATGGCTCAGTGGCAAAGAGCACTGGTCGCTCTTCTAGAAGACCTGTGTCCAGCTCCCACATCTACCTGGAAGCTCATCATCATCATCATCATCATCATCATCAACATCATTTATGCCCCAGCAATGCATAAGCATGCATGGCAGCCTATTTATGGTAGTTCTCTAGTTGTTTTTATCCTGGGCAGTCCTAGATGCTTGTGTTATTGTCATATCCAAGGTTCTATAGTCTTCCTTTATGTTGTCTATCCAGCATTTCTTGGTGGGTGGGGGAGCTTCCTCTTTGCCTTATCCCATGCACTCCTCCAAGTAGTGCTATCATAACCATCTAGAGATGGTTATCAGATACCCTCTTCTGATTTCTGTGAGCACCAGGCCCGTGCATGGTACACAGACATCCATGCAGGCACAATACTCATACACATAGAATAAAGCAAAATAAAAATAATTTTAAAATAACTACAGATGGCATTGCACTCAAAAGTAAGAATTGTCCCTAATTTGTCTCTAAAAGGACCATCACTGATTTTTTTTTTCTCTTCTGTAATCTATGTCCCCTGACAAGAGTTAGGAAATATCCTTTCACTTTCTTGAATTTGAACTAATATTCTTCTGCTCTGAGTATGAAAAAAAATATGTGTCTGGACACTGAGAAGGCTAGAAGTTTCTGTTATTAAAATCAGAGGAGCAAAGAATTGAAAGAAGGAAGGAGAAAAGGAAGGGATAGAGTGAAAGAAAGGGAGGTGAGGAAACAGAGAAGAGAGAGAAAACAAACAGAAGAACAAACTTTTTCAGCATATTGGGTGAGTTTGCCCTGCAGTTAGCCATAGCAAGGAGTTTACCATGTGAATCTTGGCTTTCTCACAAAGTAAATATCTCTAAACAAACCCCAGTTGTCATCAAACAGCACAGAAGTCCTGCATTCCAAGCCCTGCCTTCATTCACATCTGATGTACAAAACTATAAATAATTAATAGCTACTCTTTTAATTCACAAAACTTTGGCCTAGTTTGTTTTAAGGAGTAGGTAACTAAAGCAACTTCAGTCCAAATTAAAATATCTCCATGTGGTGTACAAATACTTTATTACTGTTGGTATGTCTAAGCCATGATGTAAATTACCCTACAATTCTAAACCATGATGAAAATGCTTTATGTACATGATAATTAAAACTTCCCTGTTTTATTATCCAATTCATTAAAGAGATATGACGCTATGATAGCATGACATGACATAATACTTCTACACAGAGTGGTGATTTGGGCATATATTACTATCACTGTGAAAAATCTGAGATCCGAAGAGGTTAACGACTTAGCATAAAAAATTATCATACCTAATACTTAAATTCATATCTTCAGATTTCTGGAAACATTCTTTCCCTTATCTCTATCTCAGTTGTGCCTTCAGAGACTTATAGCACAGGTCACACTAATTTAGATGTCTTAGGGTTGGAGCTATGGTTATTCTTGGGAAACATTTAAATCTCAAGTGTACCCTGCTACATCTCTGATGCCTAGTCCCTCAAAGCTCTGATCTCTGATCAGGGCCTTCTTTTCACCAGCGTTTTATTACCAGATACATTTTTCTGAAGCTAAGTATGACCATATTTCCTGAATAGCAATACTTAACAGTCTTCAAACTGATCACCATAGGGTGATGAATTCGTTCTGAATATCTTATTCTGTCTCTGTGATATTTAAGTCAGTACAATAATCTTCTGAATCATGAAAACAATGACCTTCCAAATACAGAATTAATACCCACCTGACTTCAATCCCAACTCATTTGGATTTATAGTAATAATTCATGATATTAAAATATGGCATTAAACAGAAGTTATTGAAATTCTTTTACTAATAAAGTTGCATGATGATTGAGTAATCACATGATTCATGCATAGCCATGCACAAATTTAAAAAGCTGTAAAATAACATTTGATCTCATATGATCAAAATGCACCCCACTGTACATAACAAATTGCAATATAATAAATAAAGTACTATATTCTAAGCCCAGTTCCAGAGATAAGTTGATTATATAATCACTGGATACAGACTTCATTAAAGCCTTAAAGCTAAAGTTAGCTCTAAGTAAACAAAGCCTGGTAGAGTTACAAAGTAATGCCATTTAAATTGGCTTCCAAAGGCCAGCAGGAGCAGTGTTTGCCTTAAGGATTACGTTAGCATACCCTGAAACAGCAATTGAAGCTTTGATGGTTGTAACACTATTTTGACATTTTCAAAATGGCATGAAGTTTTGAAAAGAAAAATCATGATTTTACATATTAGATTGGCCCATGTCAAGTAGCCAATGACTGATTCGTTTGGTACACAGAATTGTCGAATACTGGCTATTTTAGTTCACAGATGTAAAGTATTTTCTGAACTATCTATTTTTGTGATTTCATTACTTTCTTGTGGCTGCAGATAATAAAAGCATTAAAAAGTGTTTTTAAGCACTGGAATTATATTCCCTCATACAGGTCCTGATTTGCTCCAAATCAGACTGTTAACACAGGGTTTCTTCCTGGAAAGTCTGAGGGAAAAGTCACACCTCCCCTCTCTTGGGCTCTGCTGTGAAAAGAAATGCTTGGCCATCCTTGACTTGCAGGCCCGCTGCCTCCGCTAGCTTGTGGGATTCTCTACATGTGTCTTTGTGTTTCTGCACCCGAATCTCTCTTCATTTATACAAACATCAGTTATTGTACCACTCTGGCCTCATTTTATCTTGATTCTATCTGTAAAGGCCATATTTCAAAATAAGGTCACATTTACAGGTGCTGTGGATTAGGACATAAACATGTATTTGAGCTGTACAAATTACATCATAATAGTCATATTGAGAGGTATATGTCAAACCATTTTAACCTATTTTTATATTTTAAATATGAATAACACAAATCAGGGGGCTTCCGAAATAAATATACTTCCTTTAAAAGGAATTTACATGTAAAATGTAAGAAACCTTTAACTAAAGCTCAAACCTGAGGTCCGTGCCACGGAAATTTAGAGTCTCCGTAGCCTGCGCCATGCCTTCCCAGCGCTGTCCTCCGCCACTGTTTCCTTATGTATAACCCTTCAGCATGAATGCAGTCTGCTTATAATCCCTCAGCTTGTAATATCCTATTCTATGCTTCCTTAACGCCAATGATTCTGTCCTTCCTCCTGCAATGTGCTTTAGGTTCAGTCTCGTTCGTGCCCCTACATAACGCACTTGTAACTTGGGTTCAAAGTCTCAACATAGCTGCCATTTTTTTTTCTTTTTCCTGACACTTCTATGAATATTCCCCCATCCCATATCGGCACCATTCCCACGCTCAGACACCGAGTAAGGTGAAGCTCCAAAAGCTTACCGGTCTCGCAGTGCCGTGACAACAGAAACAGTGTAAACCGTTTCAGATATCAGCGTGGTAGGGTAGGGTTGCAGCCACAGCTTTTACTCTCCAGAAGCTGCAAGGCGCTGTGTGCATTTTACCCTCTGCGAGGAGTTCCAAGGTACTGCACTGGGCAATCCCAGACAATACCTCTTTGTGAACAAACTGTTTTGTAGTCCTTGCTGTTTTCTTTACACGCTCTTCCTTCCCTGAGGAAAACTGTAGGTTTAGGGTTTAGAAAGATCTTCTTGGCTCAAAGTTTCAACCTCACTTTCTTGGCGTAGCCGGTGAGCATGCAGGAACATGGTCGGGGGAGGGAGCTAGAAAAATAGAACACATCCATACTTTTTTAGATCTTGACAGCCAAAATAAGGTTTTAAATGTTACATTGTACAAGATAAGGACCGTGTTTTATGAGAAAGACCCAGTGGTTAACATGACAGTTGATGGTCCAGACTTTCCAACCAAGATGTCATAGATTAACTTTCCAGGCTGAATAAAATTACAACCTTGTTCTATCTGATTGGCTCTTTCCAAGTAATAAGTAAAGAGATATTAAGCTACACATTTTGCCCTCTTGGATTTGGAAAATGATGTCCTTGCATATTAAAACATCTTAGATTCTAAGGATTTTTAATATTTTATGAAATATTAGGTCACTTTCCTCTGTATTGAACCTTATTCTTATTCTTAGCTTGTCATTTTCAACCAAAGTTTGAGGTAACTTTCCATTTTCTCCATATTTTGTTTATTCATATTTACTGTGCTCTGGATAAATAATAAGATTAGGTTCTCGTGTTCCAAAGCTACTTAAATTACTTTAGCTATTACATAACCACATTTGCCAATTTTAGCTAAATTCCTCTGTTATGCTTAATAGTCATGCCATTGCACTTGGTGGCTGACTTCTCAAGTCTATTTTAAGTGAGGGATAATAACTTGTTGCACCAAAATACAAGGAATAAGATATGACAATAAAAATAAAATTGAATATTGAAGTAAACTCAGGAAGGTTATTATTATACTTAAGATGAATTCAATATGTATAGAATTTCCAAAACTATAAAAAAATATCAACAGGGATCTGAGATCCATATCATAAAACCAATAGTATATTTGTTATTTAGAAGAATCTAGTTTGTACACTTATTAAATACCTCATCTGTCGAGCCAGTGTGCACATGTGTAGTGTGAAGAGTGCAATGTTGTTCCTCAGAGGCCCCTTAAACATGCTTAGTGTATGGTACATTGTATAGGTGGAAACCCTCCTGTTTTGATTTTTGATTTTTTTAAATTTGTTTTTAGAAATTACAAAATCTCAAATTTACTTTAGACATGACTCAGGTTTAGCTCTGATAGTCTCAGATAAACTAAAACTACAAGCTAAATCATTTTAGCTGGTATGATGCTTTATTAGGAGAATGTATCTTAGTGTCTGCATGTCCCTTGGTAGATAAAAATCTGTAACAGCTCCTGGTAATAATCTGAAGAACTCTGAAGCATTCCCTGCTCCCGTGTAATTCTCTACATCCCAGAAAAAAAATTGAATTAAGTTACTATTTTTCCCAGAATATTAAATATCTTTTCATCATTTAAGCAAAAGACTCTTTTGAGTGTATTTTAGTCTTATTTGCTTTTGTTTTTATTGAAAATGTATTACATACAGGAGAATCATGCTTAACTAAAGATCTGAATAGGTTAAGCAAGATTTCATTTTTTAACTAATTTATCAAGATTAACTTATTGATTAGTATGAATAAATCAAATCTGACTTTAGATTTCTCTCTATATATTTCTTCTATTCTTTACAGCTACTACTTCCTTATATTTAAAAACTGAGCAATTACTTAACTGATTTTATGCATTTATAAAAACATTCATGTACTTAAAAATTTAATGATTCCTCAATGTCTCAGGAATAACGTGAATTAAATTTTGCTGAAAAATCTTATTTATCAAGAAATGTCAATGGGATTTTTTTTAACTGACAACATCACCAAAAAATCATTATATAAGATTCATATAAATGTATGTGTGTTTTTCATTAATATGTCAAAATAACATGACTTCTTCCTGATGTATCATGTTCTACAATTGCCTTACTATTTTACAGGAATGACAAAATTTAAAGTGAATTTTTATGCATGTCTGCTCTTCTTTCTTATACTCAGGTTCTTTCTTTGGGAGCAGATGTCTTGCCAGAATACAAGCTGCAGACACCACGCATCAACAAATTTACAATATTACACTACAGCCCTTTTAAAGCAGTCTGGGATTGGCTTATTTTACTACTGGTCATTTATACTGCTATCTTCACCCCCTACTCTGCAGCCTTTCTCCTCAACGACAGAGAAGAACAAAAAAGGCGAGAATGTGGCTATTCTTGTAGCCCTTTGAATGTGGTAGACTTGATTGTGGATATTATGTTTATTATAGACATTCTAATAAACTTCAGAACAACCTATGTAAATCAGAACGAAGAAGTGGTAAGTGATCCTGCCAAAATAGCAATACACTACTTCAAAGGCTGGTTCCTGATTGACATGGTTGCAGCCATCCCTTTTGACTTGCTGATTTTTGGATCAGGTTCTGATGAGGTAAGAGCTGCTTAAGAATTTTATTTTCTGAAAGACTGCAATTGTAAAAGTAAATCTACATTAACTAGATAAAAAAAAAAGTAGTCCTACATCTCACAGATGAAATTCATTTACACCTGGAAATGTTATAAAATGAAATGAAGACATTTTTCTGTTGTGAATAATTGAAAATACTTCTATATTTGCTAAGAGATATAAAAATACTATCCATGCTGTAGCCAACAATTTCAATTTTAAAACACATCCACCGAGCATTTTACTCTAGTGAGTAAAATATGTACAGATAAGTTCGTGAGTGCAAAGCTATCAAACATTAAGGCTGTTTCCTTTCTTATATCACTAATTAGGGTGTGGAACAAAGAGAGACTTGTTCTTTGTTCAAACTATGAAAAGGGCACCTTATGAAATGCCTTTATCAAAAACTCTTTCACTTCTACTTCACATTTCAGAAAATATCAAATGTATATTGCCAATACCTCATAAAGTTTGAAAGCTTAAGGAAATATATAAGTTTGGATGTATTGAGTGCATTTTCTGAATAGTGGGTCCATAAAAATAATCAGATCTTCAAGGAATATTTGGGACAGATTCAGTTAGTGTCCCCATTACTTAACCATCACTTACTATTATAGCACATAAATATTTATGTAATGAAAAGATTTACAGGAGATATGTTCCTTAGTTTCTTTTCTGTGGCTTTGATAAAATACATGGACAAGAAACAAATTAGAGGATAATGGGTCTATTTTAGATCCTAGGTTCCAGGTTCTATTCTATCAGTGTGGGAGAGTCAAGACTTCGGGAAGTTGAAGCAGCTGGTCAAAGTTACAGCCAAGAGCAGAGGGAGATTGAGTGCATACATCCTTACTGCTTAATTGCTTTCTCTACCCTTATACAAGGACCCAAACCCAGGAAATGGTGCTACACATTTTAGGCTGGGTCTTCCCACATCAATAAATGCATTCAAAAGCAATTCCCCTACAGACATTCCACAAGCCAATGAAATAATCCCTCGTTGAAGCTTTCTATATTTTATCAAGTTCACAATTTAACAATTAAAACTAACCATTATAGGGGGTATAAAGTAACTCCAAAAAAGATGACTGAAAACGAGATAAACTCAATGGGCTGAAGAAAAAAAACATCAGTGTCCTATGCTGCCAGAGCTCCTTCCGTTCCTTCAGCCAATAGCCTTGGAGATACCAGCCCACTGGGGCGTGGTATCTTTCACTTTAAAAAAGCAGTGGCAGCACTCTGCTCTCTCTCTTGCTTCGGACTACCAGACGCTTTTATGATCATGCAGGAGTCTGTTGTCTAGGACGGTGATCTGTAAATTTTTCCCTTTAAATAAATAACCCTTTTATTAATTATAATTCCAAACTGGTGTGGGATTGTTTTGTGACTTACTCCTTTAGCCCTAAATGATTCCTCATTATCTTTTGCTTGTTTTGTTAATTTGTATATTCCAAGAGAAGAAGAGATCTCAACACATACAAGCTTCCTAGCCTCTGAAGGCTTCAGGACAAAAGAATATTTGTCAGCCAGGGGGAACTAGAACACTTAGAATTGTCTCTATGTCTACTGAAAGGCTCATCTAAACTGTAGATTAATTGAGCTCAGGACAGTGGAATATGACAAAGTCTTAGCATCTTTTCATCATCTGTAAAAGAATTCTAATAATGTTATCTTCCTTGTTAATTTCTTATTTTATTTGACATTAGAATGAAATAACCCCTATGAAATAGGAAAAAAAAGTCATTAAAGATCTTTTAATGGTGATTCCTAATTTGGGTTGTAACTAAAACACAAGAATATAAAACACTTCATCATTGATATTTATCTTTGAATTTCTTATAATGGGGGATACATGTAATTATATAACACAAACTTTTCCTGACAAACTAGAATAAAAATTTCACTGTTTCAAAAGTGTGAACACTGTGTGTGAGTGTGTGTCTATGTGTGTGTGTGTGCATTAACTATCTATACACACACTAGCAGTGACTCATACTTTGAAAAACAAATGAATAGGCAAATAGAATATTAAGAAAAGTTATATTCAATCAATAATAATTAAAAAGTGTATATTTAGAAATATTTAGAAATGTTAGGTTATTTTCATTTCAGTTACTACACATTTTGAAAAATGTAAAATTCCTTTAAAACATGTAGTTCAGATAAATCAGTACTACAGCAAAATTCTGTTGACTAAAATAAACCAAATGACAGTTTAAGAGAGTCACATCACTGTAGAGTGAAATTGTCTAAGGAAAAGAGGGTGAAAAAGACAAGTGAAGAATTTGAAGCTTACAGAGTGAGGAGACTCCTGGAAAGATTAATAGATATTCCGATGTTTGGTTTGACATATGTAAATTACCAACAGGACACTGAGAAATCATTTAGGAAATGCAAAATTTTGTTGGAGACTCTGCTAGGTATCACAATGTCTACTGATCTCATTCTTCTAAGAGGTAACATTAAAATCTAATACTGTGTTTCCCATAAATTTTAGAAGTAGAATTAACTACAAAAATATTTCATCTAACACCAGGCCTGGAAAGTTATTATTCCAGTTTTATAGATTTGGCCATTAACTGGCTTCCTGGACCCTACACTGCACATCATTCCTATCCAGTAGCACTATAACATCTCTCCTTCATCAACAATTGCTTGCTGAGTAGCTTTCAAAGCAGCCAGCATTATTCCAGATTCAGAAGTCAAGCAGATATATGTGTTTCTGCTCCACACTCTCATAGAAGAGCAAATGCTGAAATGACACAGATTGGGTGGAAACAATAATATGTAATTTTCTAACAGACTTGGAGACTAGGAAAGGCCACTCAGGAAAGACCATTTGAGTTGAGGCTTACAAGAAATTTACAGTTGCCCGGCGGTGGTGGCATTTGCCTTTAATCCCAGCACTCGGGAGGCAGAGGCAAACGTATCTCTGTGAGTTCGAGGCCAGCCTGGTCTACAAGAGCTAGTTCCAGGACAGGCTCCAAAGCTACAGAGAAATCCTGTCTTGAAAAAAACAACAAAAAAGAAAGAAAGAGAGAGAGAGAGAGAGAGAGAGAGAGAGACAGAGAGACAGAGAGACAGAGAGAGAGAGAGAGAGAAGAAGAAGGAACTTTATGTCACGTAAGTCTACAATACTGAACACTTTAAAAAAAACTGTTTGGAGCATTTCCTCAGTTGACTATCCGGGTCGGGATGTTAGAAGGAGAGCAAGCATGCCAGTGACAGCAAGACTGAGTCAAAGTCAGAGATGAGGTGCTAAGATATGACAACTACATCACAAAGAAGCATGAGATCTGTTGACTGTGGCTTAAACAAGACTCTCTGGAAAGGAGCTGATTTTGATTGACATATAAAAGATTGCATAGACCGTTCTCTGTGGTGAGCAGTCAGTAGCCAAGGGCCCTGATTAAAGCCCAGGCTGTGCTGTGTGGTGGGTGAGAAAACAGCATGGACACATAACACCGTAGAGATGTAGAAAATAGGTAAATTTAGGGAAGGTTTTAAATGCCACCTATCATAAATTGTTGGTTAATTAAATAGCCATGAAAAAAATAAATGAAAAATCTGAACTAACGGTGATTCAAAACATACTTTTGTATTTCACTCATTGAGTAATTAAGGTGGGAGTAGGGATGAGAGAGAAGGTACATTCATAAGCAACTTTCATAGATGGTAATGTCTTTATCCCAATGGTAAAATCATGGGGAGATGTATTGCGCAGGAGAAAAAAGTGTATTGTGAGATGTTTCGGCCATCACAAGTATGAGGTGCTTATTAGTCATACAAGTACAGATGGCTGGAAGGCAAATAAGGCACCCTGTGTGTAACGAGAAAGACACACATGGAACAGAGAAGACAGCCTTTAAATTAAAAATTAGATATAATCACAGTAATGGGTGGCTTGAATCAATCCTTTCTGATCAGAATGGCACATCAATTTCTGTGCAAATCTTTTAAAAGAGTCTAAAGACCAGGCTTGGCTGTACATGCCCATGTGCTGAGCATATGGGAGAAGAAGGCCATCTTGGGCTATATAACAAAACCTCATCTCAATACATACATACATACATACATACATACATACATACATACATACCTGAAGATTTGCATTTGGTGAACCTTAAAAGTCAGATTTTCTGTTTTAAATTTTAGAGACAATTGTACTATTTAAACATTTATAATGTGGTGGCCATATCTGAAATACAAACACCCAGGCTTTCATGTACTCATGAAACTACATGCAAATAAATATACATAGGCAAATTAATGGAGATGTTATTTTCTAATTATTAAAAACTAGGAACAATTTTTGCTGAGCTAAGAATGATTTTTTATTATATATTAGCATCATCAATTAGGTTAAAGTAAATATTTTTCCCAATGTCAATTAACTATTAATATCTTCCTTTACCCGAATGTTAAACTGTCTTATTAATAGTCAACTCTTAAATCCAATATTGTAACATACTATTTTATCTGTAAAACATACATTCTAAAAGTAGGAGGCCAACATGAGAATATGGTTTTACTAAAGAAGACACGATTACTCTTATTTTTCAAACTAACATTTTTACTATAATTAAATGTGATTAGCAATAACTAGAGACTCTCCTTTACTGTTGCAAACATGTTGAAGAAAATGAATGCAGGGGATTACTCAACTTGCCTATATTATTTCTGTCTTACTGATGCGAGTATCATCTAGAAAGAGAAATAGTTCTGTGTTTCCTAACTTTGTCTTCCTCACAATAATTTGTGTCAATATCATTGATGCTAAAGGACAATATCATTCCCTTTGTCTCCACAAAATCAATATTGATTATCGCTTCAGATTTGCCCATATTTGGATTATCCATGGCGAATTTTCAAGACGTTAACACTTAGGATCTAGAGAACTCTACTTAGAAACACACATCATTATCTCTTTCCTCCTTTGATAATTAAAATTCTAGTTTTCAATTATTTGCTTTGTTGACCTCTGATTCATGCCTTAGTGATATTTTTTAAATGAATTGTAAACACAGGAAGGAAAGGTTTTGGAACCAAAATAACTAGAGGTTCTTTGAAGCAAAATTCCAATAGGAAAGTGGAATTCTGCTCACCAAAGATGTTTCACTCATTACGCTAACAAATGAACTGTGGAGTGAACATAGAGAAAACATTAGTACCCTTCTGTAGAGAGTTTGATTATACTGTGAGCTGTTCTCCTTGCCTTTGATCTTTATGATAGATGCCATGAATTTCCTAGACATTATTATGAGAATGAGGTATTCATTTTTCTTTTGCAATAACAGAGCACATCATGAAATTTTGCATATATGCATGTTAACAATAACAGCTATTTCTCTCTCTTTAGATAGTGTTTGGCTTGTATTTTACAGAAATTTTCCTTGACCCCTACTTGGAGCTTTGATCATGCCTTTCAACTCTGGCATGACATGTGACTTAAATACAAGAGACCAATTGGAAAAGAAATTTTCTTTAAGTAAATCATTTACATATCATCTATATGTGGTTGACTAAAAATGATAGAGATTATATAGAATACAATTTTCCTTGGTAAAAACTCAGTTAAAAATTTAAAATTTTAATTAAAAGGGTATAACATCCACACTTCTACATATGATGGTTTATTTCTCTGTTAAAACTTACAATTATTTGATGCCCAGTATCTATGTTACTGCAGTGATATAGAAAGGGATTTAATATTACAGTATAATAGATTGTTAACTATGATAAAGTGTAAGTGTATCAATCATTAAGCTTGGTAAATATTGAAAGGAATTCCCCAGCAAACTGCAGAATCATTTCTTTGAATTACATAGTTAGTAAAAGCAATTGTGAAATTTGATTTGAATAAAGAAACAAGCTAGATAATTCTTCAGGATTCTGCATATATCCAGATACAGATATTGATAGTTTTAATAAATGTTGAAAAGTATTAGACAACTGAAAGAAAAGGCTAGAAACGAGACAATTTTATCATTGAATTGCATTGTTTAAATAATTCATAAAATGGTGTGTAAAGTATACATTTGAATGGGAATTACCTGGAATAAAATTTAAAGCAAAAGCATTGAATATGGAATCTTGCAATTTTTATTTGCAAATATTTCTGTGTCCCCATACATTTATGTATTGGGAAGTAGGATAAAATAATGCATTCAACTGAAGTTTCATTGCTGTCTGATTCTGTAGTCCATTCTATAAAAGCAAAGAGAACATGTTTATATTTCATCATTTATAAAAGAATAATTGCTATAATTTACCTACATGTTAACTTTTATTAAGTGACTTTAAGTTGTCTAAGTACACTAAACATTTTTAGTATAAGATTCTTATAAATACTAACAAAGTAAATTTTAAAATTTTTCAGCATATAAATTTTTCTTATTGGCAAAGCTTTCTCAATTTAACCCTACAAAGATTTATTTTTAATAATATTAATCCTGATAGGAATTAACTAATTTCAGTATTTTGCAAAGTTTTACAACATTGAAGGAAGATATTGACCAATTTATTACATAATGTTCATCAAAAAATTAATATAATTTTTTTATTCTGGTCTCTGATGCAGCATTTTTCCAAATGTATAGTTGTATCTTTAATCAAAAAAGTCATTTATTTAATGAGGAAACTTCATTTCCACCAATATCAGAAGGAATTAAGACCTTTAATAAATAATAGATATTTTAAAACAATATAATTGAATTATACTCATTATTCAAGAGATATAAATAATTGTATTTGTGAAGGAAAGTTGTCAAATTAAAAAGTACTAAATAGGGCATTTAAAATATAAATCTTGTATAAGTAAAGTTTCTTTACTATTACAGTCTGGAAAAAAATTGAATATTTTTCAGTCATAATGAATGAGCTGAGTTCTACATTGCACAGTTACTATAAGATGAAGTTTGATATTCTAGAACCCTTTGTGTCTTCCTTACTATAGCTCATAGGTAAAATTGGCAAAGTACCTTCCTTCACTACTGTAGAATTACTTGATTATTATCTATTTTTATTACCCTATTTATAAAAGTCATCAAAGTTTAGGACCTGCTGAGTTTTTTTTTTTGTTTTGTTTTGTTTTTTTTTTTTTGTTTTTTTTTTTTTGTTTTTTTGTTTTTTGTTTTTTTTTTTGCCAAGAGTTACTCAGCAAAGGGAGACCTGGAATGTCCTGGCCTATTCTCTCAGAGATTTGGTGCCATCCCTTATCTTCTCTCTCTAATCTCAGGCAAGACAGTATGGCAATATACACAAGGGTCACTAGCAAAGACGATCCAAGGGAGTCGGCAGCATTTGTCAACAGAAAAAAATGGCACCACATAGGTACAACGTAAAACTAGGTCATGTAGTTGTGCTTGGGTAAATGTTAGAGAGTCGTGAACGACTGTCAAAGGTATTGTTCACTCAACCTCTCCTGACAACGAAAGTGAGTCACAACTTCGTCCCTCCTCTTCCATCTGGCTTATTTTTCTTCCCCTCCCCCCTCCTTCCTGTCCTGTATCTCCTTCTGCCCTTCCTTTCTCTTATTATTCCTGTAATTATCAGGTATAAAAATTGTGAATGAGTCCAAGGCTTCTTAAACATATCTTCTCCTAGAATATTTGTCATTCATATGTGATCATGTAAATTATACTGATTTATAGTCTTAAAAAAACTTAGCTTCACATAAATTCTATTTTCTTTACTAAGTAAATATAGTAGAAATTTTAGAGTGTTTAGTGGAAATGCACAAGGGTATGAAGACTACGCAGCAGATTTTTATTGTTTTCTTTTTAGTCTACTGCTTTACAACCCATTATGAAACTGTTAATGTTCTGTAAGGAATTTACATAATTTAACCTACTACCTGGTGAATCTCCATTATATTTAAATTATTTTTGAATCTTTTTATTCTAAAACCAAATAAGAATTTTAGTATTTGCACACTAATACTTAACAAGCTCTGGTTTTGGAACACACGTAAACAGGCAGTAGTGTTAGGAGAAGAAATAAACTAGAGTCTGAACTGGGCAGGAGTGGAGAGACTGAGCAAATGGGACTCCTGCTGTAAGCGCCTGGCAATCATGTACCTGGATGAAGTTCTTGTCTTTCCAAGACCCATCCATTTTCTGAGGGCACCCTAATCCATGTTGCCAGGCTTCCATTTGAGATTCCAATTGTCTATGTAGTATATTTGGAAAGTATGTAAGCTCCATCAACACATCTTATAAAGTTCCTACAAGTAGAAACAGAAGTATGAGGAAATATTTAAACAGAAATCTATCACTTATGTAAATAGATCTATCACTTATTAGATATTACCTACACCTGTGTTGACATCATATTTCCATTTATAAACAAAGAAACTAAAGCCCAAGAGTAAAAAGAACCCGTGCAATGCAGCATACAGCTATCCACGTAGAACTTATTTATAAATAAGTCTGCCTGTTCGAAAGTCCATGTACATAACCGCCAAAGGAAAGTGTTGATGTATTTGTATAAATAGGGACATTTACTTTACTTCCAGTGAACTCTAATGCTCTCTTAAATTCTAGAATTCATTGAAGGGGCATGTGTCTATAAATATGTGAAGAAGGAAAACCTGTTTTCTGCGTTGCATTGTGAAAAATAATAACTTACTTATTGGCACAACCAAGACGAACAAAATTATAATCCTGTTATGATAAGTTCATCCAAGCTAGGCAAAGTCCTCCTACTTTTTAGAGTTACAATCTTACAGAAATGAATTCAAGGGAAACTAAAGTGTTTTCCTTTGCTTGACTATAACAAAGGAACAAACGGAAGATTTACTACAGTTTCCATTAAACGTTTTCCTGTATACTCAGTAATATTTTTCACTAAATCAGTATTTTTATAGCAATGGGGTAATAGCTACTCTGTGTGCTAGTTCTTCAATTAAAACATTAGCATTCTTAACACACTTGGATGTACTTTGTAAAATAAGCACCACAATAAAGAGATAAAATGACTCAATAATTGATTGGTAAACACCATGTAACTATGGAATAATTACACGCTCTGTGAATTATATAGTACTTATAGTTGACATTATTTAGGAAACATAAGAAATGAACTTGTAATTTGTACTTATCAGATTTCGATTCTTAACAACCAGTTAAATATCCTGTTATTATGTAAAAGTATCCTATCATTAAAATACCTGGTCAGCAATAATCATGCAGTTAGTTAACATGCATCATACTCCAAAATACAATTGTGATGTCATCAGGATACCAAGAAACGATTTATGAATTTGATGCATTCAGGAGAAAAGAAAGAAAGAGATGCTTAAATATAGATTGTAATTCGTTCATGCAGGTATCCACTAAGGGCTCCTAACAGTTACAAGGAGGAGCTTGGCTGACTCCTTCACATCGCTCAGGTGTTTTTCAACTTCATCACAGGCTAGTTAGTAAGGCCTTTATGGGTCTTCCTCTCTTGGGATCTCTACTACACACTATATCGCCAAATAGCAACTATGCAATAACCGTAACTCATGCTAATCCCAAGATCTCACTTTTCAGTCTCTCTGCCAGGAAATAGCAGACTTTTTTTTCTCTTCATTAGAAGAGATCCCTTGTCTATATAATTGTCTGTCTTTGTTAGAGAGAACTTTTTTCCTGCATTGGAATTGTGGTGCGTGGTACATGGTAGCACACAATCAACTCTCTGGACATTGATTGAGAAAGGAACACTTTAGTAGGGCATATTGCGTGAAAGTCACTTTTGTAGACCTTGGGAAGGCTGACTCTCTTTCCATGGATTTTTGTCTGCCAAGACATTGGGTTACGGAGTACCATATTTTTCAAAGTGGAATTAAAACTCTTTGAATGAAGAACTAATCTTCATACTTGATTCAAGCCTTTGTCCGTTCTCCCATTTTCTGTTAACTGTTCTACCTTATAAGAACATACCTTGAAACACCTGTTTCTGATCATACGCATTTATTTCCACAGACAACAACATTAATTGGTCTTTTGAAGACTGCGCGGCTCCTTCGCCTTGTACGCGTGGCCAGGAAGCTGGATCGCTATTCCGAATACGGCGCCGCGGTTCTTATGCTCTTAATGTGCATATTTGCCCTGATTGCCCACTGGCTGGCTTGCATCTGGTATGCGATTGGGAATGTAGAGAGGCCCTATCTGACTGACAAAATTGGATGGTTGGATTCCTTAGGACAACAAATTGGGAAACGTTACAATGACAGCGACTCGAGTTCTGGACCGTCCATTAAAGACAAATACGTCACGGCCCTTTATTTTACCTTCAGCAGTCTGACGAGTGTAGGATTTGGAAATGTGTCTCCCAACACCAATTCGGAAAAAATCTTCTCCATTTGTGTCATGTTGATTGGCTGTAAGTAGATTTCTTTTTTTTTTTTTTTCCTGTTCTCTGTTAGGATAAAGTAATAGCACAAAATCGGTATTTCTAGAACATAGAGAATAAAGCGCGATACGGAAACTGTGGCGATGGTAGGATGACACACGTGGATGCTATATTCCATAAAGTCTAAATTCTCTTAGTGAAGTGAAGAAACAAAAATTACTTTCATATTCTTCGCTTAGAACTAGCTTTAATATCAAGATAAAATATACTCATCACTTGGGGATCCCAGGGTCAGTTCAGGGTGTGTCTCATTCTTGTCTGAACCTGAGCAGCCTCTTAATATAAAATAGTATCACAAGTCCTTAATACAAACTAGTATCACACTGAGGGCTTTGCAGATGGTTCAGTGGTTAAGAGCACTGGCTACTCTTGCCTACTCTTGCTGGCTCTTAGCACCCACAAACCCTTACTAACTCTGGCTCCAATCTGATACCCCCTCCTGGCCTCTGAAAATACAAGGCATGCACATAGTGGAAATGGATACATGTAGGCACTCACATGCAAACATAACCATAAATAAAATCTGAAAAATTAATTTTAAAAATAGTATCACAAAATGGTCTTTAACCCAAAAATATCTTCATGCATATATTTTAAATCACTCCTAGACTACTTGTATTTTCTAACACAGCATAAATGTTGTATAAATCTCACAAGGAAGAATGGGAAAAAAGGACGTGTGCAGTACAGGCATAATTTTTTGAAGATATATTTTGTTCATGGTTGGTTAAAACTCTCAAATATAAGTACAGAAGTCACAATTCCCTATATTCAATGAGGTTTCGTTTTTACCCTGGAATATCATGGCTGTAAACTGGAGTGATGTGCATAGTTAGACTACAGATCTAGAAAGTATAGCTCATTCATTGTTGCATAAAAGTGATTATAATTTAGAACTAAGAGATATTTTCTGTTTCAAGTTAAGCTGGAAAATAGAATTCTAGACATAAATCTTTCTCTCGTACATATAACACCATTACAATGATACCTACAACCAATTCCCTCTTTTGTTAATTTTAAATTGCTTTCCTTTTGATATCATCCTAAGGCCTGACATTGTTTTTACTCTCTAGAGGCTTTCTATAAGGAGAATAATTTATTTCATATACTATTGAAAATAAAAAATTTGTGGTAAGATAGAGTTGACTTAATAATATTTTTGAAAAGACCTAGTTAAGGACCTAGAGGTGGCCCAGATGATGGCAGACAGCAATAACAACTTCGAAAGGAGCACTGCCCTTGGATGATGTACAAAGTAGAAAACAGATCCTGACAATTGATTTTGACATGTTGCCATAATTAGTTACTGAAATGTGGTTAGATAAAACCTATTTATGAAACTTAAATGAGTTCTCTCAGTAATCTACTCTGCCTAAAATTTAGTTTTTAATTTCAATAACATTTTCATAAGAAAATACATTTTTAAACCTTCAAGATCTTCTACGACAATTCCATCACACTCTTCGCTACGAACACAGAAGCAGCATTGCATGAAGAAGGCAATGGGACTGGAACCTATTAAAAAATAGAAATACACATTAAAGGCACTTTTACTTTAATTAGAACCACAGACAGGCAGGGGAGATGACTCAGCACAGGTTTTGGCTTGCAAGCTTGACAAGTCCTGAGCACCAGCACAGAAGCCCAGTGCAGCGTGCACACCTGAATCCTTGGGACTAGGAGAGCAGATATAGGAGAATCCTTAAGATTTTCTGGCTAGCCAGTGGGTTTATTGAGCTTCTGGTCCAGGGAGAGACATGAAAGACATGGTGGAATGACCAGTGAGATGGCTCAGCAAGTAGACACCGATGCCCAAGCTTGAAAAACCCAGTTCAATTTCCAGATGCATACGGTGGGGGGAAAACACTGACACGTACCAGTTGCCCTCTTAACACACACGTCATGGCCTACATATGCACACACATACACACGCATGAACCCAAAACACACAGATGCACACTTGCTTAAAAGCTCAAAGTTAACACATATAAATATAATAAGGTGTGTGTATGTGTGTGTGTGTGTGTGTTAGAAAGTGATTGAGGAAATCATCAGACATCAATTACTGGCTTCCACATGTGCATATACACATACATATACAAACACACATACACACTGAAAATAACAGCAAAGAATCTATCAGAATATATTTCACAGAGGTTAAAGATTTTAGTTGCATTAATATCAAACAAGGCAAAGAAAAGTATCAGTTTTTGATTAAATGTTTATATCTGTGAATTAAATATGAATGTATCTATGTAAGAAAAGAGTACCTACCTGTATTAAGAAAAAATAACTGAAGGAACTTACAAAAATCACAACCAGTTATCCTGTTCACTGCTTAGAAATCCTCAGCACTGTGATATTTATTATGTGAAGCATTTTATTAAAAACAAATGCTAGTTCTTATTTATCCTACACACAATATCTAACGTCAGAGGAATATTGACAGCTCCTCTTACCTGTTTCCCCTCCCCCCCTTATTTTAATTTTCTTTGTGCCGCTTTCTTCTTTTCTTTACTTCCCTCCTTCCTTCTTTTGTTCTTTCTTTTCATTCTCTTGATAAACATAACACTAGGTTACCTATACTGATCTTTTAAAAAGGATTTGTGACTCCTACAGATAATTTTGATCTTTTAAGAGAAAACTCTATTCAAATTCGATAGAGAAAAATTTAATTCACATTCCACACATATTATTCAAGTAGAAGAGTCATTTTTATAAGCATCAATTAAAATGAGTTCTGCAAAGCTTGATGTCACACAGAAAATCTTCTAAGCATTGCTTGAGAGTACTCTCATTACCCATGATCTCATTGATAAGGGGAAAGGTAAAATTGAAACTTGAAACACAACAGTTGCCACATTGCCCATGAAATGTTCTTAGCCTTTAGGCATAATGACATATTTGTTCCTGATGTCTCCCACTATATGAAATTATATGCAGAAAATTAATTGGTTCTTGTAGTTAGCAATATTTACATACTAAGCCAAATGTATCATACCTAGAAAAGTCCTATTTTCAACATAAAATTAAAAGACAAAACAAAAATTTTAATATAAAATATCATTTGTGTTTCATTATAACCATACTTATTATCTGGTTGAAATTTTAGCTTCCTTAATTATTTATAAAACAAAAAAAATATAAAAGAAAAATTTAAGTCACATTGTGGACAAAAGGAAACTATATATACATATTACAGCATTATCATGTAAGAAAAATAAAAAAAAGAATTCTAAACTATCAAAAGGGAGGCAAAGATCGGTGCACTTCCAATCCCTGCACTCAGGACTGGTAACAGGAAGAACAGAAACTGGTGACCAGCATGGGCTACATAATAAGAGCCTGCGAAAAATGACCTCAGTAAATACAAATAACAAACATCTGTGGGAAGTTTCAAAGCTGTCATTTTCACTGAACACAGAACAAGATTGAATAATTCATTTTAATAGTGTGCATAATTTAAAAATGAAAGAATACTGAACAAATGTGAATATGGTACATTCATGCATGAACAAAAAAATCCCTGATATGACTGTAGATAGTAACTCTTTAAAGGATTTTTACTGCTTTATTATAAAAATGATAAATGTATAAGGAGAGTTATAATACTTCAAATACATACATTTTCAAAATGTTATATGATACTCCATTAATATACAGATTGTATGTGTCTGTATTTCACTCACAAATACACTTAAATCTGATAGAAGAAGGAGGTGTAAGAAGAGGGGAAAAAGAAAATGAAGAAGGAGGATAAAGAAGAAGGAAAAAGGAAGAGAGAAAAAGGGTGTAGGACTATGGAAGTATGGAGATTGCTCAGTGGATAAAGTACTTTCTGTGAAGGCTTGGAGATCTGACTTTTTTTTTTAAAAATCTCCAACAGCCATATAAACTATCTGGGCATGGTAACAAAGTGTCTTTAATCCATCACTGAGTGTAGAGACAGGAGAATTCCTAGAGCTTGCTAGCCAGGCAATCCACTGACAAGTTCCAAATTCAGCAACAGACTTTATCTATCTCAAGAACTAAGATGGGTAAGTGACTGAGGAAGATAACTCAGATCAGACATCACCCTCTGGGCCCCACACATGCGTGCATGGCAAGAATACATGCAGCTACACACACACACACTAATATAGCAATGTAACACACACAGAAAGATAGTCACTCATCAAAAAAGAACAGTCTAACATTTTTAAAAGAAGAAAGAGTGCAGCACTATGCAATATTAACTTAAAATAATTACAGCTATGATGGCGCAAAGGAGGTTTGAGCCAGAAGCAAGACAGGAAACAAACACAGGGCAAGTGGAACTGACAGAAAACACTTGGCCAGAAGGTGAGATCAAGCAATTGATAAATGCAAGAGAGGAAACCTCAAGAAGAAAAGGAGCAAGCAGAGACAAGAAAGAGGAACCCTCAGAATGAGAGGAGCAAGGGAGAAGTGTTCAGAAGTAGAATGGCTTGATTTTCATTAGATCAAGGGAAACTAATAAACTACAGGCTCAGAAAATTCAATAAATATTAAAACTGTGAATAAAACATATCAAACTAACAAAACATAGTCATGAAGTAAAAAATTTCAAGGTGATAAAAGGAAAACCAAGACATATATACCAAATAAAATAATAAAATAAAATTGAAAGATTTCTTATATACAATGGGATAAATAACACCACAGAAAAAGAGCTCTAAATTGCTCAGAGAAAAACAGTGTCTGTCAACATGGAAATTTATGATTAAACTGTATTTCAAGTAAGGGCAAGGATACAAATGACTTGATTTATTGTCAGCAGACTATAAGAAACTATACATTTTACCAATGAAAGAGAAAAATAGCCTGTGAAAATCTGGAATGAAGAAGACCAAAGCTAGTCAATATAGGAATAAACTGAAAACATGCTCCCTTGTCTTTATACATCTTCCAAATAATTGACCAGTGTGAAAATCCTGTCTGTGAATTGATAGGTCTTGTAAAGTATATGCAAAAGGAGGTGTGACAATGTTAGCGCAAAGAAAGGAAGGTGAAGGAGCAGTTCATCTCTGCTGTGAAATCCTGCATCATTTGAGCCAGGATTAAATGTTCAAGAAAGAAATAGTTACATGGACAACCAGGAACTACTTGAATGAAATTTAAAATGAAAAGTGCCCAAACCGATAGTTGAAAGCTCTTACATCTCCCTTTAAAAGTTGGTAAATGACAAGTAACTTAAAGGTATATAAATAGGGGGGAAAAGAGAATGGCAGCTGAGAGAACATTAAGAAACTATTTGAACACATACAGAGAGATAGTTGGAGGACATAAATTCTGACTCACTTTAAATAGTTAATAAAATGAATATGCTTTCTACTAGGCTGAACCACGCTGCAAATGTGCAGCATCGCAAAAGGGACGTTCCGATTCTTCGGACGTTGTAAAGCCAAGCTGTCAATACAGCCCTCACTTCACCCCTGCTGCTCTGGTTTGGCTGCGCCACTCATATGCGCACCGTCTAGGGCTCCAGGCTAACTTTCATCTACCCTATGTGCCCTCACAGTCCTCAGGCAGAATAAATCAATGTTCTTAGGCAGTGGGTCTCAGCCCTCCTAACGCTGTGACCTTTAATGTAGCTCCTCACGTTGTGGTGACCTCCAACCATAAAATTATTTTTGTTACTACTTCATAATTTGGCTACTGTTATGAATCATATTGTAAACGTCTGTGCTTTCCAGAGGCCTCAGGTGAACCCTATGATGGCAAAGGGATCACAACCCCCAGGTTGAGAACCCTTGCTCTTAGTGGTACAGCTGGTGTAAATCACCATTTATACCACTGGTCTTAGTGGTTTGTTTTCAAAGTCCCAGACCAATATCAGCATGGTCTCACCAATTCTTACACAGAAGAGGAAACGATGAAAGCAGACAAATTAGAGGAAGGGGTCCTTTTGCGCACTGTGAATGAAAAGCTGGACTCTGGGGCTCTAGCTGTAGGTCAACTGTAGAGAGTTCTACTGGCATGAGAAGCCCTGAATTTAATCCCCAATACCACCACCACAACAACCACTACAAAAAGGAACATTAGAATTGATTTATGATTTACGATTGACAACTTACAACAGATTACACTAGGGACAACATTATGATAACAGACATAAGAGATGTTTAAATTAAAAATTATTTAGTTATGTTTCGTGAAAATTGCCTTCTTTTCAAATGACATTGTTCAGTTGGGTGTGATGGCTCCTGCCTTAAGCCTAGCACTTAGGTAGGCAATGCTGACAGGTGTGAGTTTGAGGCCAGCCTGCTCTACACAGCAATTTTCATATGTGGTTAGACACTCTCCCCAAAAAATCAAATGGCACTGTTTAAAACAAAGAAATTGAAAGTGAGAAAGTATTTTGAAGATACAGGAATGAAAAAGACTGGCAGCCAATTCTCACAACTTCAAAAAAAATGAGGGTTTTTTTTTTTTTTTTTTTGGAGCAAATTATTACTTTTTGTTTGTTTTTAACAGAACTGTACCCAAAACACACCTGAACATTGAAAAAGTGTATTTAACTGTGGTATTGATCATCACAGTGAAATGCAAATTAAACACTAATGAGACACACTACACATGCTACTATGGTAAATGTAAATTGGCAACTACCAAATGTCGGCAGGATCTAGAACAAATGGTATTGCCATAGTATGTTTGTGGGAACACAAAATAAGGCAACTTTGGCAAACAACTTGTTTCATGTAAAGTTAAACAAGCCATTCCACACCTAGGTGTTTGAAACAGAAATGAAAATACATGCCCACACAAAGATCTGTACACAAATGTTCAGGGTAGTTTTTACTGTGTAGAAATGCTGTGCTTTCCATCAGCAGATGATGCAAACAAACTCTGGTACACCTTTATGATTCACAGATTTTTTTTAAGGTACTGATGGACGCAATGATTCTCCGCATTACGCTGAACAAAAGGCCAACGTGTATGGTTTGTGTGCCTTGGTCCCTAGCTAATGAAGCTCGTCTCTGCAGTTCCACATTTGAAATGATGTGAGGAAGTATTCCGGGAGGGTAGAAACGGCTAATATCTCAATATGTCAACAGGAATGCTCACATTTGCCACAGCTAAATGAAATACAAACTTAAAAGGGATGCATCTAGCTATGTGTTTATTATCCATTAAAAATTTCCATCCTTTGGTTACCTATGTTTGAAATACATAAAATAGATTTTAAAAAGCAAACTGTAGTGGTTCTAACAGAATCTAAGGCTAATACTTCACTAGCATTTAATATGTGTGGTTATGGGCTCAAGGAGATTATGCTTATTTTGTTTCTATGAGACTTCAACCTAAAGTAAACAATTTTGATGAAGTCAAAACTTTCCACTGAAGGTTAAGGAAGGTTAAATGAAATGTTGAGTTAGAGAAAGAAATTCCTATATATAAATAGTATTATTTGTTTATTCATTTATTTATTTAGCCAATATACATTTGACCAATATTCTATGCCAGTGAATGGGCTCCAACTAAATAAATGCAAAAATATAATAATAATAATTTGTTCTCTCTAACTGGTGATGTTTTGTTTTAAAATGGAAGGGTGGATAAAACCTCATGTGTTCCTTAGGATTTTAAAATTCAAATACATCCACCAATTTCTCATTCATGTTTCCAATTTCATACTTAGAATCTAGGTTTTCCATTTTCACAGTGTAATGATTTTGCACGGGAGGGACCTTTGCAGTGGGTCAGAGACAAACCACAGCAGGTGATGCCATAAAGACGGAGCTTAGGTGAGGAGTTTATTGAGAGAAAGGGAAGGGGGGAGAGAGAGAAAGACAGAAACAGAGACAGAGAGAGACACAGAGAGAGACAGATAAGAGAGAGAGAAGCAGAGACAGAGAGACACAGAGATATAGAAACAGAGAGACAGAGAGAGACAAAGAGAGAGAGACAGAGATAGAGAGACAGAGACAGAGACGAGGGGGTGGAAGGAGGGCAGAGACCTACTTGCCTCTTCAGAAGAACAGTGAAGACTGCAGGAATGAAATGGGTGGAGCTTGTCTTTTTTTTAAATTTCTGAGGGGAGAGGTTTCAAGACAGGGTTTCTCTGTAGCTTTGGTGCCTCTCCTGAAACTAGCTCTTGTAGACCAAGCTGGCCTCAGACTCACAGATATCTGCCTGTCTTTGCCTCCCAAGTGCTGAGATTAAAGGCGTGCAGCACCACTGCCCGGCTGGAGCTTGTCTTTTAAAGGGACCTTTTTGAACCTGCATACAAAATAGTGGCATAGCAGCCATAGGACCCCGGACTGGCCAAGGTACTGCCTGAGTGCATCCTGCCAGGTGGCTGGGGCCAGCATAATGCCTGAATCCTAGCATTCATAATCCTAACATACATAACAGTTCCCGGTTCTGTATTAGAATTTTGATTCATTTTCATGGAGAAATGGAGATAAAACTACTGCGTATGTATCAAGGCCCACTTCATATTATGAACTTCAGGAAAAATAGTTGGTGAGGGTCTTGTACTCTTCATATCTGCTTCATGAGTGTGTGACAGTGTGTAACTTTGGAAAGTTAGCGATATGTAAAATATGCTTTTTACATATCGAAAAATTTCTCTGAGTAAAATACACTTCTCAAATGAGTCACATGAATCAACTTCTTGTGAATGTTGCTGTCTCCTTAATTAAGTATTAATTTACTCAAATTGGAAACAGTTTCTATCTGCTGCTTCTTCCTGAGGATGAAGCAAACTAAACAGCTGATCAACGTTGCAAACGATTGACATTTTACACATAGCGCATTACAGAGCATTGGTGCTCCACATACTGGCCAGCTTAGCCTCACTATAGAGTTCTTCTATTTGTCAAGATTTTCACAGGAGAGCCAAACAGGTACCTAGGAAAAGGACGTGATCTAGAGTTTTGCAGGAGAAACAAGGCATAATTTTATTCTTGGTTAGTACAGCCCAGAGTCAAGAGCAGTGCTCTACTCTAGAGAGTAAGAGAGAAGAAGAGAGCAAACGTTCCCTGCTCCAGTGTCCACTCTGCTCAGACCTTTAAACTTGATGGGTGATGACTACCTACAGAGGAGATTTCAATCTTCATTACTTATCTCAAGTGTTAATTTGAGATATGTATCTCAACCAGATACAACCGTACAGACTCACATAGGGTGTCACATAATCAAATTATTGAACAATCTGCCCTAGTCAAGTTGTCATGAAATTAACCCTCACATGTCCTTACTTTTATGTATTTTAACAAATGATCGCGTCTTTCCCAGAAACATTCCTTCCTTTGGACATCTATCAAAGGCTATGACAATCAATCATGACAAGACATACCAAGGAAATGAGCTGGAAAGGAAAACAAATGGTCAAAAAAAACCCACATTTTTATAACAGAGCCTAAGTCTGGGAACATATATATTTTAAATGAGCAAGTAGATTTTAGAGGATTGTCCAGAAAAATGCACTTCAAGTAAAAAGATGTGTTGGCTGAACATGGTGGAATCTCATACGTCAAACTGTGCTATTGCTTTTGATACGTCTCTCACCTGCTTGTGTACTCTGGGCCCAGAGCCTGAAACCTTCATTGCCACATCAAAGCTCTTGACAGAGTCCCAAAGATCCATAAGCAGAAAATAGATCATATAATCTTTCTTTATAAAATAAAGTATGTCCATGTTTTAATTATTAGAAATGCAAACACAAAAGGAAAAACAATAAGAACATGACATGTAAATCTTAAATAAAAATTTATTGCAAGGACTGGAGAAATGGCTCAGTGGTTAAGAGCACTTGTTGCTCTTACAGAGTATCAGGGCTCAGTTCCCATAGGTCCTCACAAACATCTTTAATTCCAGTTCCAGGGCTCTGACTAACTTTCTGGCCTCTATGAATGAAATAAAACACACATATGGTACACAAACGTACATGCAGGCAAAAAAGTTCACACACACTTTTAAAATGTTATCCCAAGAAGAAATTATGAGGGTATTCTAAATGCTGAGTGTATATGGGTGTCAAAGCACTTTCTTCCATTAGATGAGCAAAATGTGGCACAGCTTTCTTGGCAAAAGTTAGTCAGTATACATTTTTTCTAAGTCATATATGTGTGTATATACATATATGTATGATCAACTTGGAATAAATTAAATATATATATATATATATAAACACTCTAAGAAAATTCTATGTTCCATAAGAAAATTAATCAGCTATTTGAGAACTCCAAACTGTTGAAATTTTGCGAATCATTTTTAGTATGACAAGATTAGATTCCAGGCTGTGATGGCAATGTCCTTTTTTGAAATTAATACTTTAAGTCTAATTCAATATTAATTTTTTTGAGACAGGGCTTCTCTGTGTAACAGCCCTAGCTGTTCTGGAACAAGGTCTGTAGACCAGGCTGGCCTCAAACTCACAGAGATTCACCTCCTAAGTGCTGGGATTAAAGGCATGCGCCAACACTGTCCAACTCAAGATTAATTTCTAATTTTTTATTATAATATTACTTCATTGAGAATTTCATACATACATACAATGTAATTGTAGCCACCTTCCATCTCCACCCCTCCTTCTACCTCTCTTCCCAAATTCAAGTTACTACCCACTATTTTTTGATAACCCAACAAGTCGAATTTGTGCTACCATACACTCATGGGTATAGGGTCATTCTCCAGAGCATAGTTGATCCACCAGAATCCACAACTTTAAAGAACTGACTCTCCCTCCCCAAAATCCATCCATCTCTCAGGAGCTCTTTCCTCCCCTGTGCTGGAATGCTGTCTGGCTTGTTCTTGTGTAGGCAAGCACAGCCCCTGTGAGTTAATGAGTGCAGCTGGTCCTGTCACATCTAGAAGATACTCTTTCGCTCTGATCCTCCCTGACTCTGGCTCTTAAAATCTTTCTGGCTCTAAAATCTTTCCTTGATGTTCGTCAAGCCTGGAGGGAGAGGAAAGTGGCTCTTTGTGCTCTGACCCATTGTGAGTTTCTGTGGTATCTATCCGCTGCACTAAAAATCACTCTGATAGATCTAAGCATTTCATTAATAGATGGGTGAGAGATACAGATGTAGAAAGCGGGTTGATACAATGTCCATTCAGTAAAGTAATGGTGGTACATTCATCCTCGAGCATATGACCTTCCCAACCATGTGTTCTCCTCCTCCAGTGGAGCTGACAGTAAATTGGTTACTGTTCTGTTACTATTGCACCCACGGGCATCACATCCATGCTGATTATTATTTTAGCTCTAAGAGTTCACAGCTGAGTAAGATTGTTGACAACTTTTCTCTCTAGCAGTCTGCATATCATTTTCAAATACTGTGAAAGCCAGTCGGCAGGAAAAAAGGTTCCTAGCTCATGCCAATTTGATTTCTCCCTGTCCTAGGACAATATCGTGTAGGAAGAGAGCTAGCCATAGGGAAACCTACTATTTTATTATGTATACATCTATTCACATAATAAAGTTTAATAGGAATTAGTCTACATAGGGGATAATGCTCCTCCCCAAAGCCATAGGTAACCAAAAAAGTCCAGGGCTATGTATGTGATACTTCTAGAGTTGTTGGTCAGGGGTGTCCTGCAAAACCCCAAAACAATATAGGGTATTGCCATTTCTCTTAGTTGCCCACCAGAATTTAATGAAAAGCTTATATAAATTAAGGTGGTATTAAAGTCCCTAAAGAATATTTTTGCCTATGGTAAGGATGACTACAATGTAGCTTACTACAAATAAGATGGCTTATCACAAGCATATTAAACATCTAGTTAATGTTCTTGGTTGCAGGTGTGTCTCATAAAGCAATATGAGTTTTACTTTGAATCACGGTGATTTTGAGTTTTTTACATCTCTTTACTGTTAAAAAAAAATGTACTAAAGAATTAGTTTACCCAAGGGCCAGGGGTAAATCGACATACTTGCATACTTGGGTTAGATACTTAAAATCTGCACATTTGATATTCTGAAAAAAAAAATATGGTGCCCAAATGCAGTGTTGCCCCATAACTTTGTTTTTTATCCAATCCAGCCCTAATGTATGCAAGCATTTTTGGGAATGTTTCTGCAATTATTCAAAGACTGTACTCGGGGACCGCCAGGTACCACATGCAAATGCTGAGAGTGAAAGAATTCATTCGCTTCCACCAAATCCCCAACCCTCTGCGGCAACGGCTTGAAGAATATTTCCAGCACGCATGGACTTACACCAACGGCATTGACATGAACATGGTATGTACTTCTGTTTCCCAAAACAGAAGCTCCGCAGGCATTACAGCTGTAGCTAAATGAAAGGCCAGTCTCACCAGCTTTGAGCCCCGTGCTTTTGTTTCCTTCTCTTGGATGTTTATTTTTCTCCCCTGGAGATAGTGTCTCATTCTCAATTCATGGCATTGCATGGTGCTATATCTAGTTATACTGTGTGGCAAAGGCATTATAACGTGATGCAAACTGTTATAACTATGTGTCATAGAGTTCCCGTCTCCAATTAAAGGAAACATTGTCTTAGCTTAAAACTCAGGCCTTCGTGGTATGGCCTGGTTACAAATGAGCAAATAAATAACAACAAGAAAAGTTGCTGAGCCTATGCTCAATTAAGATTCCAAAAACCAACTGTGACAATTTGATGAGCCTAAGAGGCGATCCAAGATGAACATACTTTTGGAGTAGGACATCTTGAATATTTGCAGGAAAGTTTAGGGACCTTAAATATGTCAGAAAGCATTTTCTGATAGGAAGTTTCATACTTCCTTTAACAATTATATTCCATTTCAATATATTTACTTGGTTTAATGACTCTCTCTGCTCAAGGAGGGGACAAGCACTCCTTAACACCTTTTAAATACTTGATATTTATTTTTTAAAAAAATACACTTTTCACAAGCATTTTAATCACTGCATAGAAGTCTAACTAAGATGAATGGGTTCTGATGAGCTCTTTTTGGGATTAAGAGCATTGCTTACATTATTTACTTTGCTGTTTAGCTTTAGACATTTAATGCTACAGATAAATTATACAACAAAGCCAAACCCCACTGCTTAGTACAGAGCTATAGACAAAAACAAAAACACGGCACGTCCTCACATCACTCCCCTGTTCTGAAAATAAATTATCCATATTTGATTCCATGAATTACATGATACCATTTTTGTGTGAGTGTATATGGACAATTTAGATGGCTATTTACCATTTGGCCAGAGATGTTCCAACAAAAAGACAATGGATCAAAATCAGAAATCACGGTGAAAGCCATAGAGCACTTGCTGTCAACTCAAAGACACGTTTATATGTCGATAAATTTATCATAGCTGCATGTGATTTATTTGCTGAGAAATACAACCATATTATCATAAAATTTTTAATTTGAAGAAATACATGAGCTCCTTAGAGCCAAAAAAATGTAGCTCAAGCCGATAAGCTGCGATTTTCAGGTGTCCCAAAGTTCACGGTGAAAAAGCCACTTATTAAATTAATCTCTTCTGAGGTGGTTTTTAATCTTGCAAGAAAGAGCACCCATATATATTGGTTGCTTTTATAAATTGTTACTGTGTTTGTTTAACAAAGATACCAGCATTCAAAACCGCTGAGGAATCTCTAGTGCCGGGCTTGCTTAAGCAGTGTCAAGTATTTTTAATTAAAATATGTGTCACTCAATTTTATTGTTTCATACTGCCAGGGTATTTCAATAACAGTAATAAAACAGCCATTTATTTATCTCCCTTCTCCATAAAACTTAGATTTATAACCATTTTTATGATAAAATATTTTGTGACAACTATTTACCTATCATTGTTTGACTCTATTACCTATAAATATGGTTTCTATACCACTTGCCTATTTACAATGTACTTATGAAAGATTTATCTCTTTCCTGTCTGCTTCACACCTTAACACATGGAATCACAACACCCACCGGTAAGAACAGGAGGTATTTATATCCAATTTAATTCTCGTGTAAATTGTGGAGAACACCCTTGTTATCTGTCAGGTTTAGCGCTTGTTAAATGATTTCCAGTGTTAGTTCTGATCATTTTTTGCATGATATAACAGAGGAAATACAGAGCAAGAAGCTGGGGAAGATAACATGGATGAGGCCAAGTACAGAATAGCAATTCTCCATTTCAGTAACAACTTGACCTCCAATAACGTTGATGTACAATTTCCTACGCCCCACAAAAATTCACTTCTCTGCCCCCATTCCCATGCTGGTAGAGGTTATGGGTATACGGTTTGCATTAGATAACTGTCATAAAGAAAATGTCATTCTCTTTCATCATCCTCTCTTCATGATGTAGGTGCTTTTCTCTCCTCTCATCTGCATGCCAGTTTTACATGATCCTGGAGCGTGCGAGCTCTAAGCCATGTGCCGCTGAGACTTGCATGTGGTTTTGAAAACTTGACTTTGCACGAACTTCTTGTTTGTACATGGTGTCTACATTTTCATTTTGTGACTGCAAAGTGAGTAAAAAAGGAAAAAAACAAAAACCAAACTCAGTATGAGATAACTCCGCAAAGAGCAAATGGAAGATGTTTGCTATAAGTATGATGTGTAAAACAACGCTGATTAGAGAAAAGCAACTGTACTATGAGACTGCCAAAACCACATCGTTAATGTCAAGTTACTGTTGGTAAAAATTATAATTGTAAAACAATTGAGAAATAGCTAGTTTATGTACTGTGATACATAAAACTACATCAAACTGTTGTATTTTGCATCAACATCCCATATTATTTTATTTAAGTATAAACTTAAATATAATTTCTCATGAAGCATTTCAGGCCATTTTTTAACTGTTCAATCATCTTCAAATGAAGTAAAGGTTTCCAAACACACAGTTAATTCACTTGAAAGTATTTCGCAATCAAAGGCATTTGGTTGCTTAGGAGACCACCAAAACATCGAAATAATTGACCTGAAAACAAAGTGGGGCCATATCCCTTACTCCTGTTTTTTACTTTTCATATACACTGCTTCCAATATGTTCCAGAATAGAAAACAATTATGGATCCCCTTTTACTTGAACCACATAGGCTAAAGAACAAAAGGAGAGGGTCAAAGCAACAAAGGTAGTGAGAGGAATGTGGTGTTCAGGGTCTGGCTTCAGTTTGAGGACTGTATCATTGTCTCAAGCATGTGCACAGATTAATCCTGAAAACTATGCATGCAGAAAATGGACTGGCTGATAATAAGGAGATGTGCTCTCAAGTTAGAGCTAGCGGCATGTCAAGGAATTTCTGCAAATCAAAGCCCTCTCTTAACCCAGCCAGAAACTTTCTGAAGTTAGCCAACATTATTTTAGTTTGACCAACAACAAGGAAATAAAAACTGTTCTCCATCTAAATGTAGAATTCAAGCAGACTAATACCAGACTTACGAGCTAGGCTTGATACTTGATGGTCCAAATGTCCCTCATCATAACAGGAAGTAATCTCTATAATTTAATATTTACATGGAAGAAAATCTCGTATGCACATTTAGTGGACTTTTGCCTTGCCTAAAATTTCTGCTGTGACAACAACCAAGTAACAGCTGAGAAACAGGAAAATGTCAAGAGACCTTGGCACTTGTACTCAGCCTGCCACCATCTTGAGCAAGTCACTTACACTTTCTACAGTTCCAATAAACTCACCACGTATAAGCATGTGAAAGGCACCTGTACTCAAATACAGTGTGTACACCATAACCTGTCCGCTGCCCACTTCCTCCACTCCCTATAAGGAGCATCCAAGCCTTCCTCATGGAGCATCTTGCAATGGATGTAGTTCAAAAACCACTCGACTAAGTTGCTATTAGAATTGTTGATTGTAGAGAAAAAAGGTAACCACCAGGAAACATAAACAAGAGAGCAAGTCATACATGCACATGCGTGTGAGCATGTGCACGCACACACACACACACACACACAGTGAATTAGGTAGTCCAGGCACATTTTTATTTAGTTGGTTTTCGTACGAGCAGGATTGGGGAAATGGACTTTATGTTAGGACTGTTCAATGAAGGCAGTTTTGAGAGATGTGAATAGAATGTATCTGGACTAATGGACTAGATGATAAGATTCTCCAGAAAGGCACACAGATAAAAAATCACTTAGAACACAGTGATTATGTGTTCAGAATAATGTGGTGTGGTGTCTTTCAGGAAAAAGAGAGAAAGTGTGGTATTACATGATCTAACCAGACTCTCCATGAACGGTGAGGTGGGTGATGCTATGGGAGGGGTAGAGCTGTAGGAGCGGACTCTTGGAAGACTTCAGTGAAGCCATCCTAACAGGCTAAAAGTCATTTCAAGCCCAGTGATATTCTGCATGACACAGCATGTTTCTTAAAGGAGTCAGTACATAAAAACCAAAGGAGAATTAAGGCAGATAAATGGCAGATTTGTTAACAGAGGTCACAATTTCTTGGGGCTGGTGGGATTTCTAAAGAATATTTTAATCATATTTTCCGTATTTTCACATTACTTCTAGTTTCTCAACTACCTGGCAGAAATGCCTCCAGTGCTAGCATTGAAGTCTGCATTCATGATCTAATTGTACTCAATGAAAGTCTCATCTTAGGGACTCGGAGACAGCTCACTCTGGCTCCAAAGCATGAAGATTTGAGTTCAATCCCCACAACTCATTCAAAGAAAAATAAAAAACAAATGTAGTAGCTCTTACTTAAGACTCCACCACCAGGAAGACAGACAAGGCAGAGCTCCAAGACTCTCAGGCCAAACAGCTCAGCCTACTGAGTATTTTCAAGGCTAATTAGAAACCTTGTATCAGTTTTTTTTTAAAAAAAAAAAAAAGTGGACAGTAGCTGCTGACTTCCAGCCTCCAAAAACATGGGTACACAACGTGCATTTGGGTACGCACACACACACAGATACATTGAGGGAAAGCCATTACTCTGTACACTTATTTAAATAATTTCACATGTACTCCACTTTCGCGTTCAGATCGCAGCGTTTGACACATCACAGCGAAGTGCAAAGGTGGGGACCTACACTTGTTTGTACTCAATGGATGAAATCAGGTAAAAACAATCCTTACAATAAACCCAGTCACCAGAGTAAAAGGAAAACTTAAAAACAGTGTAGCATGCTTTTAGATCTTTTAATCCTCTACCTTTTCTAAAAACCTTTTATTTATAAACAGAGTCAATGAGCAGCATTTGGTTAACCGATATAACATGGAACCATAGCAAAGGTGTTCAAACAGTGCCTGCATATCTGACTAAACCAACAAACATTTAATGGAGGCAGAGAGATGGGGAAACACTTTCGTATACATGATAATGGACCATAGGACCCGTGAAATCTTTTGGTTTTCTATAAATAAATACTTGGTTATTGTTTAGAAACTGAGTTTTAAAAATAACTTTGCCATATACACTTAAGAGGATACTTTCGTGAGATAGCTTAGAGAGTGGATAAAGGCATTTGCTGCCAAGCCTGCTGAATATTTTTTTTTTTTTTTTTTGGTTTCTCTGTGGCTTTGGAGCCTGTCCTGGAACTAGCTCTTGTAGACCAGGCTGGCCTCGAACTCACAGAGATCCGCCTGCCTCTGCCTCCCGAGTGCTGGGATTAAAGGCGTGCGCCACCACCGCCCGGCTTGCCTGCTGAATATTTATGGCGCATGGGCTTTATACCTGTGACCCACATGGGTGCAAGGAGCAAACCATCTCATAAGATTTGACCCCTGACCTTCACAACTGCGTGCACACACACCACACACACACACACACAAATAAATAAATATAATTTATATTTTGGGGGGATGATATTTCATCTGTCTGATGATTAATCAATCGGCAGAGATTGCCAATTTCTTCAAAAAGTGTTTATTATAAACTTGCACTTATATATTAGTATACAAGTTTGTCACACCTGGTCTCTTTCTGTAGCAAGTTGCTAGGCAACCTATGCTTTAGGAAAGGTTGAGTTCATCTGCCCATCCTATGCAACTGACTCTACAGCTCTTTAAATACCACTGTAGAAAAAAAGCAACAAAACATCTGCAGCTCCCTGGCAGGACTAGTAGACAGCACGAGAGAGGCATCTGATGCTTTTAGGTGACAAGTCACTCAGCCATCTTTCAAAGTGATGGATTTTCCTATCATGTACAGAATGACATCTACAGTTTATCTACTTATCTACAGAGACCCAAAGACCAGCACACACTCCCATAGCCAGTGAGGTTTTTTTCTTTACTCTGAAGACAGGTTTGTTTGTTTTTTGTTTGTTTGTTTGTCTGTTTTTTACGTAGCCCTGGCTGTCCTGGAATTCTTCGTATAAATACAGGCTAGCCTCAGATTCAGGGATCTGCCTGTCTCTGCCTCCTGAGTTCTGGGACTAAAGGCCAGTATGCCACCACACACAGTTTCTTTAGCAGTTTTTGAACCCAGGGAACTAATTGCACCTTGCCCCAGGGCTTTAAAAAGATCAGTACCTGCTGCAGAAACACCACAGAGGCAGTGAGTACACTCTGGGCTTCAGTTTCTCCAGTGGATTACTAATGTTCTTCTTATAGCAGTAGAGAGTGGGAATGATTTCTGCTTTTGTTTTGCAACTCCTGAAAATAATGACCCTGTCCAAACAGGACCTGATGCAGTTCCTGATGCAGAAGGGAATGACATGCCATAAAACACTTTTCTTTGGTGAGTTAAAGAAGCGGAGCCATTCAGACCCAAATCAGTTTCCTGTTCTTTTATCAACACAGGTTAAGCCAATAAAAAAGGAAAAAGAAATAAAGAGAGAGAGAGATAGGAAGACAGAGAGAGAAAAAAGAGAAAGAAAGAATGAAAGAAAGAAAGAAAGAAAGAAAGAAAGAAAGAAAGAAAGAAAGAAAGAAGCAAAGAAAAAAAGAAAGGAAGAAACTATTGCACAGGATCCAGAGAATTGAACATGACTTGTATGGCTAGAAAACAAAGAAAATACAGACATCTAGACACAGAAAGCTGGGATCTGATGGCCTGGGCTCTCTGTTAGAGAAGCTATAACACCCAGAAGCTCAGCATGTTACAGAAAGATGAAGAGAAAGAAGGGTTATTGTTAACAGCTGAACAAGGAGGCAGGGTTATTATATAAAGATAAACAAGAGGCACGTTGTATGGTATGCAGCTACATGGAAAGGATAGGCTCAGCTAATTTCACCAGGAACAGTCCTCTAGGGGAGCATTCTTCAGCATTCCTTAGGGGATAGAGAAAGCTATGTTGGACATTTTCTGCAACAGCCACACAGGGGCCAGGAGGGAAGGCTTAGCCATTTCTTTCTGAGCCTCACTCTGGGGAGGGGGTAAGCTCCTCCATTTCCTCCATTGGTCTGAGGCCCCAGATACATGTCAACAGCACACACTCACTTAGGAACTCATTCACTGGGTCTCCTTCCTCTGTTTCCTACTCTCAACACAGACCTCGTCAACGTTCAGTAGTAAAGTATTATTTAGAAATGTTATTCTGAGCCTCTTTTAGGTGGATCCTAGAATAACTCAGCGTTTCTCCAACTTAATGCACTCAGATCATCCCCAACATCCTCCCCAGAAAGAAAGGCCTGATACTCGCTGCCATGAAAAACAAGCTAGTGCCGTGGGATTTATTAACAAATATATACCTGTTCTACCTAATACGTTAGGGTTTTGTTTTTGTTTCATTGTTGTTGTTGTTGTTGTTGTTGTTGTTTGGTTTTTCAAGACAGGGTTTCTCTGTAGCTTTGACCTTTCCTGAAACTAACGCTTGTGGACCAGGATGGCCTCGAACTCACAGAGATCCACCTGCTTCTGCCTCCCGAGTGCTGGGATAAAAGGCATGCACCACCACTACCCAGATAGTAATTTTTCAAATCAATTTAGGGATGAAATTTAGCAGAAAACAGCTCACCCAAAAGCATGTTATTACATGACCTTATTAAGAATGTAATATAGCTGATATTTCAGATATATGCTTTCCTAGATGTAGACATTTATGTGAGAGCATGGGTAGAAAAAGTGCAGAATAAGTACATCTTCAATGATATATATACCTCAAAGTGTTTTTTAGTTGGTGTCTTGACTTCTATTAGTGAGGAAAGTCACTCACCCCAACAACACAGTTTCATGCTTTGGTATAGTCTGATTGGGTTTTGTTTTTTGGGGGGGTTAGGTTTTTTTTTTTTTGGTTGGTTGGTTGGTTTTTTGTTTTTTGGGGGTTTTTTTTGAGAGAGAGAGAAATCGCATCATTTCTGCTGGTGGAGCCTGGATTCTATGCTAAGACACTTTTATTTCTTTTTCTTTTCTTTTCTTTCTTTCTTTTTTTTTTTTTTTTTGGTTTTTCGAGACAGGGTTTCTCTGTGGCTTTGGAGCCTGTCCTGGAACTAGCTCTTGTAGACCAGGCTGGTCTCGAACTCACAGAGATCCGCCTGCCTCTGCCTCCCGAGTGCTGGGATTAAAGGCGTGCGCCACCACCACCACCCGGCTCCCACTTTTCTTTCTTTTGCAGTTCATCTTGCCCTTTCTATCAGTAATCTTCACAGATAGCGATGTTCTATAGCCCTCACAGAGAATAAACACGACTGTGTTTAGGAAAAGGCGCCGTAGGGGAAGATAAGGCAAAGGTTCACATCTCATCAATGTAGCTATTTTATTTGAACTCAGAAATCCATCTCTGACTTCTGGATCTTCGCTGTGAATCATGACTCACAGATGCAAGGAAAATGAGGTCCTCGTGCTACTCCCCAAGACAGAGGCTTCAGGTCTATAACAGTGTGCTAGTCGCCTATCTAGGCAACCATTCAGAATACTTAGCCGCCAATAATTTGAGAATTGATGATCAGCCAAACTTCATGATAAATCAAGTCCCTTTGACTACACATCTGAAGAATTGGTGAGACTATAACGTCAGGAATTAAAATAAACAGATGGAGCCATTCTGGGATTAGGTGGGGAAGTGGGACATGTAGATATTGGTGAGAATTAAGCAAAGAAACGTGAGTGACATGGAAGAGAGTGGGAAAGATAAAAGAGGGAGTGATGTAATAATATTTTAATTTTTAAAATTGTTGATAATAAAAAAGAAAAGAAAATCAGGGGCTATGTTTTCCCATGTCTCTGATTGCATTTCATTTCTCTGCTTTCATCCTTATGCATGAGGAGGGCATTAATTGCAATGTATTACTTAATTACTTTCCCTTAGCACACTGAATTGGAATCTATAAGTATTTTAGGGATATTTTTATTAAACATAATAGCTCCCATAGATTACGATTTTTATACTAGCCATATACAATTTTGGAGAAAAGACTTTTCAAGTCACTGAACTAAAATTAAAAGAAACACGAAGACTCAACTCTATTCCAATATAAGTGGTAAAATTACTGCAAATTATCAGAGTATAAGAATTTGTTTAAAAATAGTGGCTAGGGAGCTGGCTCGGTGGGCAAGATGGCTTGCTTTGCAAACATGAGGACCTGAGTTCAAATCCCAGGCTCCAGTGTGAAAAACTGGACACCACTGAATGCACCCGCAAACCCAAGTTTGAGGAGTAGAGAGAGGTCGATCCAAGGAGATCACTAACCAGATAGCCTGGGTGGGAGACCCAGTCCTGAAGGGGTTAAGAGTGACAGGGAAGCCACTTCATGCCTTCCTGTGGCCTTTTCATGCTCTTTCGCCCATGTGCCCATGTGTATGAACCACACACAACAACTACATACACACAATTAAAATTTAATTACATCACTTCCTTCCCTTTCTTCCCTCTGACCCCTCCCACTGCCCTATCCCTGATTAAAAACTGATAAACTTTTCTTCTTTGACTATTGTTACAAATGTTCATATGTATGAATATATATAAATATATAAATAAAACTTTCTGAATCCATTTAGTGTTGCTTCTGTATATATGGTTCCAGGGCTCCTCAATTGGTATTGAATACTAATTAAGCCCCCGCTCCTGTTTTTCCCGAGGAAAACAAATTCTTCCTTTCTGAGCAGTCATTAGTTAACCATAGTTCTTTTTTTTTCCTAAGGCATTTTATTTTTATTTATTTTCTTTTTTTCTCATTTTTTTATTAAAGATTTCCATCTCCTCCCCTCCTCCTCCCCCTTCCCTCCCCTCCCTTCTACCCATACCCCCACTCCCTCCCTCTCCAGGCCAAAGAGCCATCAGGGTTCCCTTCACTATGTTAAGTTTAAGGTCCTCCCAGCTCCCCCTAAGTCCAGAAAGGTGAGCAACCAAACTGACAAGGCTCACAGTGAGCCTGTCCATGCTGAAGAGTCCAAGCCCATCACCGTTGTCCTTGGTTTCTCAGTCCTCCTCCACCGTCAGCCACATTCAGAGAGTCCGGTTTGGTCGCCTGTTCCATCAGTCCCATTCCAACTGGACTTGGTGGTCTCCCGTTAGTTCTGAGGGAAGGACTCTGTGATATTACCTCATTCCACAATGGCGTGTCTACTGGTATTATCATTGTTCAGGTCTTATTTAGGCCGCCATACTGTTGCGGTATTGTGGGTGTAACTTCCCTATCATTTCCAGGAGACATAATCTCACAGCAGATGCCCTGCCTTCTGGCTCTTACAGTCTTTCTGGCCCCTCTTCCATGTCACTCCTTGAGCCTTCAATGCAGGAGTAGTGTTGTACATGTATCTGTTGGGACTGGGCTCCCCTAAATCAGTTGGTTTTTGCAGTATAACTCATTGTGGTTTTCCGTGATAGCCTCTAATGCAAATAAAAGCTTCTTTGACATGGGGTGAGAGTTGTACTTATATATAAGTACATATTAGGTATAAGGATGGATTTTAGGAATCATACTGACTATTACAGTTGTGGTAGTAGGTTTCCTTCTAAGACCTACCTAGCCACAGATGATTGGCTAGGTAAAACCAGGCATACAAAATAAAGAGAGCATCTACTTTGGGATCTTTATTATCTACAAAACCAGCTACTGACGATGAATGGAAAAGACATTTGCTAGCAACTTTAGAAGTCCAACTTGAAAGACAGTTAAATAAAAATAGGTGAAATCTGGACTATGTTAGAAGTCTCCGTTCTTCCACAAACAGAGTCCTCTAATTTGTTGTGTCTTATCTTTTATGTTTGTAAAATGAGACTACTGCAACTCTGTTCTTTCACGTATTGAGGAAATTTGGTTCTGAAATATAGCATATGAGAAATCTTTCCGGGATCATAAAACTTGATTCAAACTCAAGATAGCGTTTTAGATGCAATGTGATTCTTCACATCATTGAACCTGTCCGACTGCATTTCCCTTTCCCTTACTCTGTCAGCAAGATGGTCACTCACAATCAATCAATTCAGAAAGAACTAGCTGCAGTGCAGCTAGAAGAAGGGGCTACAGTTATGTTCTTTTCATCCCTTCCTCTATATCTCTCTCAAATAACTGCGCAAGGATTAAAAGGGGGAGAGACTCAGAATCTAATCCTGAGGCTGCCGGTCCTTCTTGTAGCCTCTAGATATTTTAATAGCTTTTAGAGTTCCTTTTGAGATCACACTGCAGAAATCCCGAGATACCTCTTGTAAGCCAAGTTTTTACTGATCTAGCAAAAAGGCCTCCAGACCCTGGATGATGAAGAAAAGCAATGATTCCCTTCTGCCCACACATCACCATTAACCCTGTCTTCACTGGGTCATGCTGCAGTTTAAGGGTCCCTCTAAAAGGAAAAGTCGTAGCAATGCTGCTAGTTGGGAAGGAGAAAGATGCAGGAAGAAGATGTTCTTTATTTCTTGAGGCACCATTGGTGGAGCTCAAACTGCTTCAGGGCTTTTTGCCTTTTTCGCCATGTCCAAGTATAATAAGGTTTTGTATCTTGAGTAAATACAAACTGTGTGCTAAATCTGAACGGGTTACATGAAACACTTTAATGTATTTATTCCAGTGTTTACAAATATTTCCACATTCCTGTATTCACAATTTTCTAATTTCCTCAATGGCCTGGCAAGGCCCGAAGGTCTTATATATTAAAATAGTTCCTTATTTTTAACAGCCACATGGAGGTAGAATAAAAAATGTAGATGTCAAAGCAATGTGAGCTTCACACTGGGGTAATTAATGTGTATATGTGTTGCTAACCTACTTAAGAGTTTGCTATTATAACCAGTGGTTAAAATGTAGTAATCACCATGTAGCCACCAAGGAAACATAGAATGTATTTGTTTCCTATTTCTTGGTGAATAACTATAGAAATGATACAATATGGAATGACCTAGAAGTTACAAAACGCATTATGTTAAGACATTAGCTTCCACAAAGAACATAATGTAAGGTTCATGAGTTCACAGGTGCTAAAGACTTATCAAGAAGCTGAATGCCCACATGAAAATAGCAATTCTGCCAGAGTCAGGAGATGCTCTCAAATAGTACAGCTGTACTCCAGGGCAGAGACTTAAAATTTAGCATGTTACTTGCATAATGTGTTTGATAATCATGCTGGAGGTTCATAGGGAGTGCTAATTTGTGTTTTGATTAATCCTAATTTGTCAAGATTTAAGTATATTTAATGACCCAAAGAATTTCCCTAGGACATTTCCTAATGACAGTCAACTCAGCCACCGAAGTTGTCCACATGATTAATCTGCTATTTAGGGAGCCATTTGCCACAGTCAGGCTGCCTAAATGTGCTCCCTATTCGGCCTGCCTTTGGGAATGCTCCCTTCTGCAACACCACTAGCAGAATGAGTGAAAAGCCCCTGGTTAGAGCACAGATCAACCTCTGTACTGCAGGAGACAAGATAACGGTATGAGCTGGGAATAGAAAATATATATATATATATATATATTCTATTGTCATGAAAAATGATATAATAATGACATATCCTAACTTTTTTTGCTGACAGTTTCCCTGATTAGGAATGTTTGTTCACTCAATGCCACTAACCAAAACCTATTGCCCTAATTCAGGTTACATTGCTGTGTTGAAACACCAGGACCAAAAGCAAATTGAAGAGAAAGGGGTTTATTTGGCCTATGCTTCCAAATCACTGTTCATCACTAAATGAAGTCTGGACAGGAACTCAAGCAGGGCCGGAACCTGAAGGCAGGAGCTAACGCAGAGGCCATGGAGAGGTGCTGCTTACTGCCTTGCTCCTTAAGGCTTGCTCAGCCTGCTTTCCTATAGAAACCTGGACCACCAGCCCAGAACTGGTGCCACCCACAATGGACGGGGCCCTCCCGCATCAGTTATTAATTAAGAAAATGCCCTCTAGACCTACGTATAGCCTGATCTTATTGAGGTATTTTTCTCAATTGAGGCTCCCTCCTCTCTGATGACTCTACTTTGTGTCAAGATGATATAAAACTATTCAGGACACCAATGATATAGTTTTTTAATTATATTTCATTGGAATTGATCAAACTTCTTTTTCCTTGGTGACCCAATACATAGCACAAATGTTTTATTGTCATTGATTTGAAAACTTGTATAGAAGGATTTACTAATTTAAAATTGTCTATCATTTTGACTAGCATTTATATCAAGCAATAGACCTGCATCAATATCAGCATGTACTCAGCTGTCATGCTATACTGCTTGTACAATTTAAGTACAAATAGCAATAACTCTACTATGAGGTCGGATGCTTCTGAATTAACTACTGATCACAGTTCACAGATATTTGTTAGATAATATTGTTGTTCACCCTTTGTTTTGTGTGGCTTTTAAAAATGACTTTAACTATGCTGAAGTGTTATTAGTAGGTTTCTCCTGTCCAACGGTCTTTAAATTTGGGACCCACAAACAGTAAACTATAAAACTTATATAACTATCACAGCAAGTATTTCAGACTGAAATGAGAAAAGTCTTAAACAAGTTATCATTTAATTATAAGACTCGCAGATCTTTGTTCACATAAATCCAAGCAAAGAGGTGGCAAAACACAAATGGCTTTGCAACTCTCATAGTAAACGTGTGTGATTCCTTTCAACATAGAGAAGAGTTTTCTGGAACTTCATCAAGTCTTAAAAATATGCCGTGCAGAAGCAGTGTTAGAAAAATGAGATTAGGACTTTAACTCACCTCAAATTAACTGCTACTTGAGCTTCCATGAATGTCCACTATTATTACAAATGTCCGACTTCAAGTTGAAGACAGTGTAACCAATTCTGATTAGATCTGTAAGAATTGTGTTTAATCTATCGTGAAGACTGAGTACATTTTCAAAACGTGCTTATTTAGTATGATTCTTTTGAATCTGGTGCTATTTAAGTATTTAAATGAGTAAATACACGAATGAATGCATGCTTAAAAGATGAGAACTGCTTTTCTAAGGTTCAGGCCACGAGGCTGACAGTGGGGGATGCTTCTTGGTCTTTAAATTTGGATTCACTCAGTAAAACAATAGCTCCAGATGCACAGCAGACAGTGACGTGTACCTTTGCAGCAGGACAACTCAGCCAAGAATGCGGGCACTGGGTAATGGCTGTAAATGTCATCAAGAAAGCTTATGTCCTGATTTGTAGTTAGCTACTTTACATTCCAACTTTCTTCATCTATATCTGCAAAGCCTGCTAAGATGTCAGAGTTCAGTGGTAAATGAAAACATTCTAACTCAGGAAATTTAACAGAGGAAATAAACACAGAAAAAATGTACAATAATAGGTAGGAAAGGAAGAAGGCAACCCAGATAGAAAAAGTGAACCAAGTGTCTTGAATAAACACCTACTTGAAACTACCTCTTATTTCCCACATTAGGAAAAAATATGTACTTTTTAATGTTCCAAACTGTTAACTCTCCATTAAAAAAAAAATTCTTTCCCAAAGTTAAACACAAATTCTAAAGCCACTGACCTACTTGGGAATCCAAACGATGGGCTACTCTGAGATCCGACAAGCAAATTTCACGTCTTAATTCAGTTTCCCTTGGGCAACTTATCAAATTAAGACAGTTAAGAAAGTCAGGTAAGGGTTAAGATCACAAAAGTATGTGGGTAACTTTTCTGTGATGTCTCTATAATCACCACCTATGAAAATAAAGCTCTACGGCATCTCGAGCTGAACGCGGTCCTTGTCAGCGGACTCCAGTCTAGCAGAATAAAGACTGAAAGTAGACGATTTAGACTAGAAACTTTCCCAAGTGACCTTCACGTTCTGTGAGGAGTTCCAAGATGACTTGTATTCTAAAATGTAGTTCTATTTCATTAACTGCCTATTTTCAGGATGAATTTAAGGCAAGTTTCAATAAAAGCTTATGTCCACACGAACCAGAACACTTAAGAAGACAGGGGAAATAAGATTACAGTAATATTTTGGGGGATGGGATCTACATATCTGGGGGGGGTGCAGATATGTATTCAGTTTTTTTGTTTGTTTATTTTTTCGAAAATCCAAAAGTATATTGAAAAATTGACTATCAACTTCATGCTTCACAAGCATTATTATATTTAACTGTACTCACAACTCTGTGAAGCAAATGTTATTAATTCAATTTTGAAAAATAAGGTACCAAGTCACAGAGAAGATAAATAACCAGCAAACTTAGAACCAGCAAGTGTAGGATCAAGAATGTCGGTCCAACTGTGTAGTTCATTGACAAATTTCAAAAGATGGAGATACTATCGCTGACTCATCTCTGTCTTCCAACTCAAACCATGCCAACATACACATCAACATGCCCAGACACACAGAAACACAATGGGTTGATGATATTCAGGGGTAGTTCAAGGAATCTGCCAGAAGCAAATGCCAGTTTTATGGGATGAGTACCCTCCTTCGTTTATGTGAAGTATAAGATACTTTGTCGACTATATTTAAAAGAAAAGGTCTATCTTGTTGCTTGGCATAGTGCTCTATACATCTATATCCTAGCAGAGTCATTTAAGATTTAGGCTGTGATTCTAAAAGTGGCTTTCAAAGACACATGGAGAAGCCAGTGAACACTGGTGATTTTCTCCTATAGAATCCCCAATGAAAGTGATTCTTCATTCAGAAACCAGTGGTCCAAACTAAGGTCATCCCCAGCTTGGCACAACTTGCCAAATAATTCAAAGCAATGATTTCCATTGTAGGTGATGGTAAAAGGTGGTCATCCATGGGTTCTATGAGGAAACCTAAACTTATGTAGGACTCCATAAGAGTAAGATAAAACCCCTAGGCTTCAGAGATAGGACTAGGCAATATGAGGCAGGTTATATTGGAGAGGTCTTTAGTCCAAGCAGAACACTGGAGGAGTCTACTCAGGTTGATGGAACCTGAAGTTATAGGTAGAAAGTTTAAGGATGCATGCCTAGAAACTCATAAAAAGGAAGGCTTGAATTCTACTGGACCCGAAAATTTTCAGGCTGAAAGTGTTGGCAGCGTGGAGCTGAGTAAGCAGAATTGAATAGCAGGTGCATTATTTAGCAGTAACGTAACTAATTCGGTACTGTGAAGATTCTAATCTTAAAGAAGAAAAAAACGTGGATGGGTGAAGTGACTTGCACAAGAGTCTAATTGTGGCAAATTTTATAAAATTTTTTAGTTTCGTAGATTTTCTTCCAAAATACACTTTACTCTCTGTTGATCATTAAAACAATAACAAAAATGTGGCTGCTGTGCTTCGCAGGTGTTAAAGATCTTTTCATGGTCTACCGTAGTCAGTTCAGCAGCTACATCACATGGTAGCTTCATAGAAGTCGGATCCCTGGAGTTGTTTTATATTCCAGACACTGATAATCATAGCTTGACTCAAATATAATTCAATACGAAGTTTCTTTCTGGACTAAATACACTCGAATTATCTTATTGCCAATTTATGATGATTTTGGTTATATTAAATTATATGCTAAAGTTGAACCAATAAAAATCAGAGAAAAAAGTCTCTAAATGCATTATTACCTTGTAAATTGTTCTGTTCAATGGGTCCATCTACCCTAAAGTATACTGTTCATAACTGTGGGGAAAGTCAGTATAAAAACTAAAGTCTGCATGTGATACCCCAGAGAATAAGATGGAAAGAGTTAAAGAAGAGGGCCCGGACCCATTACACATGGATAACTTTGCAAAAAATAGCACATTATTCCATTCAAACTAAGGGACATTTATCAGAACTTATTGTTTAGTCTGTGCCTTGGGTTTTAAATTAACCAGTGAGTTTTCAAAAGTAGCACCATTTCTATTACTAAAAATTAAACTTTACTTTCAAAGTACATCAACTGCTCTCCTTTCCTTTATTTTCAGTGTTTCTCCAAACATTTAGTATAAAAATTGCGTATAGAGCGGGCGGTGTTGGCACACGCCTTTAACCCCAACACTCAGGAGACAGAGGCATGTAGATCTACAAGAGCTAGTTCCAGGACAGACTCCAAAGCTACAGAGAAACCCTGTCTCAAAAAACCAAAATAAAAGGTGTATAGAAAATATGACTATTCCAGTGTTGATTAAACATTTCATCAGTTATGATACATGCAGATACCAAAGCTGCATCAGATTAGATATACACCCATGGTGACAATTTAAATTGATTTAAAATTCTTTCAAAAAGTTTCTCATCTTTTGAGTTGTATTGACTTTTACCAGTGTCCTTTTGATTGTTGCATTAATCTATGCACAATGTAATACTGCATAACCTAAGGCAGGCAAGAAGTAATGTGAAATGTATAGGCATAACATTTTAATGAGACAGCACTTGGGTTGAATTGAATGTCTGCAGTTAATTCACAGAACAATACAGAGCTAAAACTTCTGACATGTTTAGCAAACCAAATATGCATTAAGGGAAGCAAACTAGATGCATTATAAAATCTCCCTCATAAGAATTACTGCATCTTCAGACCTGTGAGCAAGAAATAGACTTGATTTCAAGTTGAAGTGCCTGGTGTTCTGGTAGTATCAAACTCTTTATTTTTTTCATTTCAGGTCTTAAAGGGATTTCCAGAATGTTTACAAGCTGACATTTGCCTGCATCTGAACCAGACTTTGCTGCAAAACTGCAAAGCCTTTCGAGGAGCAAGTAAAGGCTGCCTTAGAGCTTTGGCAATGAAGTTCAAAACCACCCACGCGCCTCCAGGAGACACCCTGGTTCACTGTGGGGATGTCCTAACTGCACTGTACTTCTTATCCAGAGGCTCCATAGAAATCCTCAAGGATGACATAGTGGTAGCTATTCTCGGTGAGTATTTTAGCCAGGACTAATGACATCTTCAGCTATGAGTTGTTGCAAACATTAGTTTGGAAGGACAGACTAACAGACCGATTAGTTGTTAAGGTCGACAACACAGATCAACTCAGAGCTTTATTTCAATTCATTGCATATCAAATTAACCTTGCAAAAAATGTATTTTTAATGTCTCAATTTCTGTGTAATATGCCAACATTCTCTTCAACTGTTGGCAGCTACTTAGACGTTTGAAGCTAAGTATATAAAAACAGTCGACATTTTCCTTTTCACGTGAGATCTTGGCTTCACAGTTGATCCTTTGGCATCTTAATATGAACTGCTGGGTGTTGTAGACATACTAATTAGCATGTGCCTACAGTAATATGAGCTAAGTTTATAACTTCATGAATTTCATTTACCTGTTATTTATTAAACCCTTAGAAAGAAGAAATTGGGGTCCTGACTTAACAGAGTGAAGCGGTGCTCTTAACATTAGGACTTGAGTTGATAGACTACAGAATGAGCAGAACATGAGTCTAAGTGCAAAGGAACATTCATGTGTAGTCCACTCTGTCTCTTTAAAAATGAACCTGTTTATATGAATTCCTAGCTTTTCTTTTGGACTGTGAGGGTAATGGAGAGATGAACAAAAAAAAAAAAAAAAAAAAAAAAAAAAAAAAAAAAAAAAAAAAAAAAACTCTATTCTCCTTCTTTCTGACCACATAGCTGCAGGATCAAAACTCCCTCACCCCACAGTAACACCACCCTCCAGGGTCTATGGAAATTCAGTTTTCTCATAGATTTAATACACTGTTCCACTAATGAGTAGTCGGCAGCCCTAGAGGCATAAGTGGGAGGTAGATTCTCACCCAGCACAGTCAAGGCCCCAGATTCATTCGCCAGTAGAGTGCACCATGCCCGTCTGTGCTCTATGCGCTACCATACACTTTGTGAATCGGGCGAGGGGCTTAATTGTGTCCGGGGACAGCTTATATAGGGATCCTTAACTGATAGCCACGCCCCAACCAAACCCACCAGAAATCACTCCCCTGCCATCAGGAACTCCTGAGGGTCTCGTGCTCAGAGCAGCTGCAAGTTGTCTCAGAGCAGAGGAAAACAAGTTCTTTACAAGAAATTTAGGATTTGGGGGTTCACATCTCCCAGCACCCCAGTGTCTATCTATCAACTGTTCAGTCTATGTCAGTTGAACGGTTTCTTTGCACTCAGTTCTCAGTTCTTACATTTGAACATTATTAGCTCACAGGTTTTATCTGTTTATTGTTGGACAGACCCAACGCATAGCTCACTAGATGCCCAACACAAAGAAGTTTAAGTGATTCCCTTGGAATTTTGATAATTTCATTATTATTACAGTCAAAAATCCACAGATTGAGAAAGTTCACTATTTGGTTTCTAAACCAATAAAGGGTCATGGAATAAAAGCATCCTAAGTCGCCTCAAGGCCACTTATCAAAAGAAAGTTTTCACTGGATTTGACATTGACAGCTTGCCTTGGTGTCTTACCAAGGAAAGTGGAGGCTGATCTTTAAGCCTGCCTGTCCTGGCATTTGTGGGCAAAACAACTAACTTTCTGTGCTCAGACTGCTGTGGGTATAGAGCTTAGACTGCTGTGGGTATAGAGCTTAGACTGCTGTGGGTATAGAGCTTAGACTGCTGTGGGTATAGAGCTTAGACTGCTGTGGGTATAGAGTGCTGATCGGCGTCACAGGGCTTCCTCCCTGCTCTTCTATATTCACAGAAGATAATTAAAATATAAACCCCATGCAAATACAGTTCAGAGTCATAAAGTAATTATCTAAACAAAGCCATCCAAACTAAAGAATTGCAAAAGCTTCTCCTTTGCTGTCCCAATCTCCATGTATGTTAGCATCAAAAATTACTATTCATTATGGTTCTCAAAGTCTAATAAGTATTTATTTAAACTATGCCTAATGACGTCTCTCTAATTATTAGTATATGGTATTTGACTTTTCCTTATTCAATTCTCATTTAAAATAATGTCCCAGCATTTTTCACTTGTTGGAACTTTATTGTTTAAACATCCTTGATAGCTCCCTCAATTGGAAGATAGATGTGGTAATCCACCAGAAGCAAGCATAAATGCATACTTTATGCATATCCTTAATCTAAAAAGAACCTTTAGGAATGTGAAGGAAGTGCTATTTTGCATTGCTACCTTCAAAAGTGACTTCATCAAGTAGACTACAAATATTTACTAAAGGTATATACCATGTGAGAAACTTGATACTCAGAAACAGAAAAATGGCCATGAAATTTTGAGAAATCTTGGGAGGTTTGATATCCTAGGCAGGTAAGGATATTGATTATGGGGTCAAAATGCATGGGTTTTAATCCTGGCTACTTTTTCTTCCTCCATTTCACCCAACTGAGAAATGGACCTTACATTATTCAGTTTACTTCTTTAATTTTGCTTCGATATTTATAGATTTTTATAATAATCACATCTTCACAAATTATTTTTGAGTATCATATACATACATATGTATAAGCATACATATATGTAATATATATAAACATTTGACATAAACATGGCACCTACATGGTTGTCAGAAAATATCGATTATTCTTACTCTCGTCATTGAATAAAACTGAAAATAGACAGCACATGGTTAGGCAGAATCCAATACTGAAATAATCCTAGTAATTGTAGAAGTACAATGGGAACAAATTTTCAGAGCAAAGAGCAAGTGACCAAAACCCTGACTATGTCTTTGGGTGACATACATAGAAGTAATTATTTAAACAAATGGACAATACTTTAAAGGCAGTGTGTTGATATCACTTGTCCATATCTGAGGAATGATGGAACTGTTAATTGGCAAAAGCTCTGGACATAATATGGCTGAATAGCTCATTTCAGGCTCTCATATTCCTGGACTGACACCATCAGAACACTTCTACATGAAAGTATATTCAGAAAACCATGTGGCGAGATCCATAGCTAGCACTAAGGAGTGTAACAAAACAAAGGCATCCTCTAGATCTTACATGCTTAGCAAAAGAACCTAAGTAAAGGAATGAAGGAGATTATAATGGTACCCAAGACTTTTAAGAAGAACAAAGTTTCACTCAACAAACAATGTCCAATCAGTCAAGACATGGAATGTTGCTCTCCATGCTCCTGCAGGTATGGGATCTTACATTTGAAATCTTTGGTTCAATGATTAGGCAGTTGGTTGGTGTCCCTTTCTACTTTTATAAAGAAAACATTAATTCTCTTTCTCTTCCTCCTTTTCTTTCTTCTTCTTTTTGGTTTATTTTAGGAAAAAATGATATCTTTGGGGAAATGGTTCACCTTTATGCCAAGCCTGGCAAGTCTAATGCAGACGTGAGAGCGCTCACATACTGCGACCTGCATAAGATCCAGCGAGAAGACTTACTGGAGGTCTTGGATATGTATCCAGAGTTCTCCGACCACTTTCTAACGAATCTAGAACTGACTTTCAACCTGAGACACGAGAGTGCAAAGGTAGGGCCCCACTGCTGACCTTCCCATTTCTGAAATGTCTTTCGTAGATCTGCCAAGTGCTTCTGAAAACAACAAACAAAACACTGCCACAAAAAATTTGTCAGTATTAAATACTGAGAGAAAGAGACCAGCTGAATGTTGAAATTAATAAATTATACAGCAAGAATTCAATATTAAAAGATGTTGAATAATTTTTGGAAGGTCAATTAAGTTTGACCTTTTAGAAGTTCTTAGAGTCTTGGTTTACATTAGAGTTTTTGTAGGAAAATGAGTGGTTTTGAGTAATTTTTAAAATCCCCTAAAGGAGCCGGACGGTGGTGGCACACGCCTTTAATCCCAGCACTCGGGAGGCAGAGGCAGGCGGATCTCTGAGTTCGAGGCCAGCCTGGTCTACAAGAGCTAGTTCCAGGACAGGATCTAGAAACTACAGGGAAACCTTGTCTCGAAAAACCAAAAAAAGAAAAAAAAAGTAAAATCCCCTAAAGGAGTTTATCTTACATAGATAGGGAATGAAATATTTTCTCATCTATTATTCCTACCATATCAGTTGCTATTGATTTTCTGTAATTTTGAAAATATTAGACCTATCAAAGTTTAGATTAATACTAAACTCAACTTTCAAGTTAATGAAGTATGAATTAATTAACTCTTACAATAGAGTCAAAATCCAGGCTATGGAATGAATAAAATATGGTCTAATAGAAATAATATTTTATGTTTAATTCTGAACATTACCCAACCTATAATGATTTTGAGAGTGTGGCTCTTACTGTGCTCCACTGTGAACTCTGATCTATAAACTAGTCCTGTCTTGTGGAAGGACAACTTACATTGTCGCTCACAATTTGTTACTGGGTTAATTTGCCAAGTTTCAGAAAGTCCATTCCATTTCTAAATGCCTTTTTATCATTACATCAAACACTGAGCACTTGGTAATTGCCCAGTGTATTTATTTATGAGCTAATGTGTTCGATGGAAGAATTCCCTAGTTCAATATTTAGGCAAAAGATACACTTAAGTCTTGGTGGAGTTGTAGTTATCACCAGACATTCTGAGAGGCTTAAGAAACAGTTTCTAGGGTCACCAGGTAGCCATTCAGTGTTCTGTTCAGCTAACTGAGCTAACTTCTTTTCAAACCAAAAACAAAACAAAAAAAAAAAACCTAAAACTTACAGTAAAAAGTCTCCAGTTCTTAAACATATGTGCTCAGAATAGTTTTACTGAATGTTTTATTGTGATCTCAGTCAGAGAGCATTAACCTCATTCTGGTTTTATCTAAAATGCAACTATGAGCCTAACGTGACTCCATTGTGCTGAAATTTATATGGCACCCAAATGAATAACGCAGGGAATTTCTGTTCTGATTTACAAGATTGATGTTGTACAGACAATCAAAGAGGAGATGGAGGAGCTGAAGCAAGTGTAATAAAGGTCTTTTATCATAGTATCTATTGTCCTCAATCATATACTGATTGTAAAATTTAGCCTTATGTTCATTACTAAGTAATATATACATCCTAGTTACTGTTAATTGATTCATACATTTTGCTAGCAATAGCACAGATTCTTCTACTTGTGTAAATTGTTAATATTTTAAACGTTTATCATGTTATATGAAATACTCCCTTATGTGGACTATTTTATTTCTAAACTCTAATGCCAGATCCTAAAATTCCTAGCCCATAACTCCAACAAACCATGCTTTCCCCAATAAAATTGCAAAGCTACTAGAATTATTCTATCAATCTGTTTTACAACTCAAAGCTAACCTTCAAGAAAATTACTATAACTATTGGCCAAAATGTAATTTTTAAGATTTAAAGTGGTTGCTGCGAAGTGTCACAGTAAAGAGTTCACCAGTAAGACATTATATTCAAGTAGCATAGCCTTCTAGATCCCTCTTTGAGTTCCATTAACAAAGGCTGATCTTTCGCTGCAGTCCCAATCCATAAATGATTCTGAAGGGGACACCTGTAAATTACGAAGAAGAAGACTGTCCTTTGAAAGTGAAGGCGAGAAAGGTAATTCATTCTTTCTATTTGTAAAGTTTAATCTAAAGCACATGGTGTCTAGCTCTTCTTGCTTAAATACTCATTATAGTTTTGATTTTCAAGGTTATCTCTAATTCAAGCCTTGGTAGTGTCAGGAGAATCACTTTTGTTCCCAAACTAAAAACATTGGTTTTGTTCTGGGGTGCTGTGTCTAAATTTCATCACTCAACAAAGCCACTCCATGTCTTCAAGGACAGCCAACAGAGAAATTGGGTAGATTGATTGAAGACGAAATCAAGTTGATAATAGATGATAAATATATTCAGAGTTTGAAGCGGAGTGTTTTGGAGAAGAGGAATCTTCATTTCAGTCAGGAGTTCAATCCCTTCACCAGCAAGCACCACACATATCTCTTGTGTGGATGAAGGCACAAAATAGAACTTATCTTCATTAGGGAGTGAGAGGGATCCACTCTCAGGCAGGAACAGTAATAAGTACACTTTAGTAGGACCTCAGATACAGGTGCACATAAGTGTGCCTGGCAACGAGACCAAGATTTCATGAAGAACCTTGCACTTTGCCTCCTGCTGACCTCACCAGCATCCTAGCCTTTTCCTATTTGGCCTCACAGCAGCACCTGACCCTGGATCAATTTTTCCTGTTGAATAGTCTTTGCTTGGTGTCGGTGGTTCTCCACTCTTTCTATTTTCCTTATACCCTTACAAATTCTCTGGAGATAACTTCGCATCATATTCTCATCTGGCTTGTTATTTCTTAGAGTTTCTTTTTGTTGTGGGTGTATTTGTATGTTTGGTATGCATACATGTTCACATGGTATTGGTGTGCATGTGCACATTTGTATATATGTGTGTAGAGGCCATAAAACTACCTCAGATGTCTTTCCATCTTTCTTTGAGATGGGATCTCACTGGCATGGTTCTCACAACTAAGTTACATGTTGGCCTGTGAACTTCCAGGATCTTCTGTCTCCATGTTTTTTGTAATTCATGCTCATCTCACAATCTCAAAGTTTTTATATAGGTTCTAGAGATTAAACTCATGGCTTCATGCTTGTAAGACAAGGACTTTATCAACTGAGCTCTCTCCACAAACTCCCAAGTTTCTTAAGATATCTTCTGCCTCCTTTTATTTTATGTAACATAATCTTTCTCTGATTAATATCATCTATGCTTCTAATTTCATTCTCATTTGGGAGGTGTGCATATTAATATCTTAAACCACAGGCCAGATGAGCTTCCATATTGTGACTCCAACTTTTTATTAAACTACTTAAGCTCTCAAAGGTATCCCCTAATGCTTCCTTGAAATTCCTGTCCCTCTCCGTATCTGTTGCTCTGCAAATGTTCACACCCACACCATTCAAATCAGTTCCACAAACATGTAAGATTATAGCTTCTCTCGAGCTATGAAGAAACTGTAGTGTTGATTAGACTTTTCTACTGCTATTTCCACCATCTCTACTTTCAAAACTAGGTGTCCATTGGTTCATTTATCTCCATTCCCACCCGATTGAGTCTAGATATCATCATCTGTCTCCTTAGAATACTAAACAAGCTTTTTAACTAACTCATTTTCCTTGTAAAATTTACTCGATTTTCATCTATTCTACACATTGGAACACTGATGACATTTTTTGCTGAATCCGATTACATTCATATCACCTATATATTTAAATTCCTCTAAGGACTTCCTATTCTGTATACTTATTTGTTGTTACTAATTTTTAAGATTTATTTTGAGAATTTCAAACATGATTACTATATTTACATTTCTATTCCTCCCTCTTCCCACCCCAACTCTTCCCATGCCCCTACTCCTCAAATGTATGACTTCTTCTTCATTATTGCTACATATAGACATAGATAGGATATAGATATAGATGAGAAATGATAGATATAGATAGATACATAACACATATACATACATACATACACACACATACACACAAACATTGTAGAGAATCAATTGAGTCTATTTAGTATTGAGGGCTGAGTAAAAGGAATTGGGAAACCTATCAATGGCTCTTCCTTGAAGAAAACAGAGTCTCCTGTTCTGTGTATTGGTAATAGAATTGGCTTTTTTTCTACTTCTTTGAGTATTTTATCTTATACTAACTATTTTAATTCCCCTTAATTATTCCCATGAACTCCTCACCTTTGCCCTGAGGTTCATCTCCTCCAAGCTTTTATTTCAGTTGTAGTTATTCAAGACACTACTGCTCAGTGTTGTCTACCTGTGAATTGTGAACTTCATAAAAATGGTATATACTTGTTCCCTGTGACTCAGGGGCTTGCAGTATTACAGCATTATCTATTGAAATTACATATGAACCAGGAAGAATTGTACATTTCCATAGCCCAAGTACTCCAGAGGCAAGAGGATTGCAGTTTTCAAAGCAGATGAAGCCACTGGCAGGAGGAGGAGGAAGAGAAGAAAGACAAATGAAATGGCATTTGAGTGACCCTTCTCCACCTTCATTTTGTCTTCATACTTCAAGTTCTCTTTTTAACTCTGTTCTCTTGGAGATATCACCTGCTAGCATGCTATTTGATTTTAGTGAATTAAATTCTTCTCTCCTTTATGTACATTGTTTCTGTGTTCTTGCATATGCTATTCCTTGAGATAGAATTTTAAGCCTTTTCCTAAAACATACGAACACCCACAAATCCAAGGAAACCTTCACGTACAACCAAACCAGACTGTTTTTCACTCACTAAACTTGTGGTTTGTGATGTGTTTAACGAGCATTTTCTTGATCTCTTTAAATGCACAGGAATTTTCTTATGAATCCCCAAAGTGCATTCCTCTTGTGATATCACCAAACTGTGCCCTATGCTCGGGTTACTAGCATGATTAGTTTCCTTTTTATCTCTACAAAACTTTAGATGCCTTCAAAAAACCCATCTGATAGATATTGGTTGTCTTGTACCAATAATTGGATCATTTAACTTACTTCATAAACTACTCATCAATAGGAAGTATTTTCTGCAATGACCTTCTTTATTTTCTTGGTAGAGTTTTCTAAAACAGCACCCCTGATGTCAAGCTGGTTTTCCATAGAGTTAATTTAACTCCCTCATCTTGGTGCTAATCTCTTGGTCTTATCTCACTGGGAATGGAGAACAGCCTGGCAATGTGTAGCCTGTGTACCATTGTTCTCCATGGGGTTGAAGATTTATTAAATCCTCTTTCAATCTTGTTCAGTTTCCCCATTCTCAAGGCAAATAATCTCACGTTTTTATCTTCTGATAAGGCCCTGAAATCGGGTCACAATTCACAAGGGTTCATGTACCCAGACATTTCTATTGACGTTGAAAACCTTCCGTTTAATCACAGCCTTAGTTTGTGAGATCTGTTTTATATAAAGTGCAGATAGCAGGAGATTTGCCTTCCTGTATCATTTTGAAGTTCCCTAGCAAGCCAGTGTGTTACCATGAGTTCAACAATGTGAAAATACAATTAATTCCCATTATCCAGAGCTTCACAGCCTTTTTTCAAAGCCTTTGGAATTCCAGGTTGCTGCTGGCAAGTGCAAAATTCTGCTGAGAGTAATTTAGTCCCTGTCACCCAATCTAATGCTCTTTAGGTGACCAGTCATCCCATATTTTGTCACATAAAATTGTCTTCTGGGGAGGAAGCGCATAAAACAGGTCAATGTACAGTAGTAGAGAATTTCCAGAGGATTTTCTGATACTGAACAACATAGAGCTGAATAAACTAGAAGCTTCACAGGGAATGTACTGATGATTACAGTGTTACCTTACGGCTCCTATGAGACAGATCCTTGAAGGTAGTATTCCAAGAGCATTGACGTCTTATGAAATCAACTTACATAGACAACAGGGACAAGAAGAGACTGTGCATAGGAGATGGGTAAACAGAGGTAGAATCCTGCCTGTTTTCCAAGTGCCTTCTCAACAAGATGCCCAGAGTTTTTAGGTTCTAGCCCTTAGCATGTCCACCTCATCATGCACAAGCAGCATGTTTTAAAAAATGGCCAGGACCTCTGCCAAGCTGAGTTAAACATAAGGAATTTGTTGATGTGGATAGCTTGTCTTCATGAGCTTCAGATTTCTTCTGAGAAAATAAACCCACTTCCCAACAAGAAGGAATTGTCACAGCAAATCTGAAGGTTGGGGTTAATTCCTTCTTTAACTTCTGGGAGACAGGCATCTTGGATCTCTTATGACCAGGGTCAATCAGCATAGGTAGAGATGCTAGAGCTCCCAAGATGGAAGTAGAATCTTCTTTTTTATTTTATATTTTTTATTTTCTAAAAAAAAAAGAAAACAACTATCTTTTTTTTCATTATACATACCAAACCAAGTTCCCACTCCTTTCCCTCCTCCAAGTCCTTCCACTTACCCCTCCCACTCACACCCCCATCCACTCCACAGAGAGGGTAAGGTCCAAGGCCCTCCCTGCTATATCTAGGCAGCTGAGCAAGGTATCCATCCAAAGAGAATAGGTTCCAAAACTACAGTACCAGCAGTAGGGATAAATCCTGGTGCCACTGCCAGTGGCCCTGCAGTCTGGCCCAGCCATGCAACTGTCACCCACATTCAGAGAGACTAGTTTGGACCTATGCATGTTCCTTCCCTGCCAGGCTGGAGATGGTGAACTCCCATTAGCTCAGGTAGACTGTTTCAGTGGGTGTCCCCATCATGGTCTTGACTTCTTTGCTAATATTCTGACTCTTCCCACTCTTCAACTAGAGTTGAAGAGTGAAATCAGTCCAGTGCTCTGATGCAGGTTTCTGCCTCTGTTTCCATCTGTTGCTGTATAAAGGTTTTCTTGGTCCTCTTCTTGCTACATAAAACAAGAAGCAAAATGGTGCTTCAGTGATGTATTCTGTTGCCAAGGAAACTGCAATGGGTGGGCAAAATGAACTAATGAAGGAAACAATAAAAAATCACTTCCACTTAAGTGGTCTACAAAGTTGGATTATGCTTACTCTCAAGTCTACTAAAGTGATGAATTGGGTCTTGGGAATAGTTCATTTAAAATATTATGTGCACACAATAAAATACATACAATACTAGCACAGTAGTATCATTAACACAGAAAGGAAGTATTGTGGATAGTAAACTATGAAATACATAGTTGTATTTTGGTATATATGTGTGCATAAGGTACCATTCCATACTCAAGTATTTACATATACATATAAGATTTACATATACCAATAAGATTTACATGATCAAATATTTAGAGTGTTCTGCTCAACTCCTTCTGTAGACAGCATGTAAAAGAAAAATCATGTAATACATGATTGGAGTACCGATGACCATTAGGTCAGTAATAGTAGCAATGTTGTAGATGTAAGTCAATCACTCATTCACTTATAAAACAATCATTGAGTATCTGTTGTGTACTAAATGCTCTTAGGTACTTTACTTAAACCGGTTTTCTATTTTGTTTTGTTTTGTTTTGTTTGTTTTTTAGTTTTAAAAAGTTTCTTTCTACTTACAAGAAAAAAATGTCACTAGTTTTAACAGACAAAGCAAATAATTCTGAATTACAGCTAATGTCTCTTTATCTCTGCTTTCCCGTTTTTATTACTCCCTTTTTCTTAACTGATTAGCAGCAAAAATAAAGATTTCCACTGAATTCTGTACAACTTGCTTTTCTGTCTTTGTAGCAAACAGTAAGCAAGGAAAAAATGATAGTTTAGAAAGGGGGAACTTTTTAATTGGTTTTACTATTTAGCACCTGCTGGTGCTGTAAAGGCAGCAACCATGGCATACCTACCGCACCTGCTGATACTGTGAATTTCCAGGAAAACAAACTGCTGGGGCATTCTTCACCTAAAGCACAGGTTGCCTTGAATCGTTATCAAAGGAGGAGGGAACAGGAAGTGGGAGCCTCTGGAAGACAGCTCAAGCTTGGCTGTCTCTGCCTAAGCTCGCACTCAGAATCAGCAGATGTACCTACCTTGGCTTCTACTCGTCCTTCATGGACATGCTCCCTCCGTCCCCTTTCCAAAATGTTAAAAATCAAAGATGCAGTAAGTAATTAGCCTCAAAGAAGTTTCACCTGAAAAATATGTGGAATCGGAAAGAAAATTGCATTGTTAGCCAAGTAGAAGTTCTCCTAGAATCCTAGACTTGTTGCTACAAGAAAAATACATACACTGTCTTGATTTTGTAAACCTAATAATCAGCTCCCCGAGATCAGAGGACTCCCACAGCTGCTGGCAATCACAGCAAAGCTTGTTATCAATAACAGACTGCCAAAAATGAAAAACAGTCAATAAATATTTAAACAATACAAGAAAAAATGGTGTTAAAAGGCATCCCTGTGACAGCCAACTGTAGGAAAATCAATGGAAAGATGCTTATCACCCCCTTCCAGTGGGTGTATGTGGTCCCACATTGAACGCAGGGAACAGAGACTGACGTTCTAGATTAACAATTCAGTGTTCCTCAGAGCGCTATCTAAGCACCCTGAAACATATTACAATTTCCTTTTCTACTGATAATTTATATGTTTAGTGATTTCATATTGTATGCTAGAATCCAGCACACTTTGACAGTACTCCTCAAAAGAAAATAACATCAATGAAAGTAACTAAGGGAAGCCGGGCGGTGGTGGCGCACGCCTTTAATCCCAGCACTCGGGAGGCAGAGGCAGGCGGATCTCTGTGAGTTCGAGGCCAGCCTGGTCTACAAGAGCTAGTTCCAGGACAGGCTCTAAAAAAGCTGCAGAGAAACCCTGTCTCGAAAAACCAAAAAAAAAAAAAGAAAGTAACTAAGGGAATAAATGCTCATATTGTTAAAATTATTTTATGAGCAAGGCAGGGTATAAAGCTAAATGTTTTTTAGAAAATCAATCCTTTAAATAAAGTGGCAAAATAATTTGATGTCTGGGTTCCAGATTGTCTTTTTCAAAAAGAAATAATGTCCAATCACTGTGATATATGTCTATAATCCCAGCACTTGGGAAGGAGGAATGGGGTGATATGCATTGTTCAGGACAGTCCTGTACTAACTAGTGAGTTCAAAGCCAACCTGGCTATATATGTCTTAATAAATAAATAGATGTCCCACAAAACAACATAACAAGTATTACCCATTTTAGTGGCACAATGAGAAATCTGTCTTTCTTTTCAAGTCTTTAGAAACAAGCATGGTTGAAAAGCAAAAGCTGCATAAAACTGTAAGTGTAGTATATAAAGCGATATTTGAATATCCATGTACACACACACATACACACACATACAACACACACACACACACACACACACACACACACGGGGGCCAAGGGGAGAGAGAAGTTATTGCCACAAATATAACCATTACTTCTTTCTTCTGTGTGGAAAGAATGTTTAAGATTGCCTCCAGGGAGTATTAAGCACACCATGGGTTAACTGTCATTATCTTGCTTTACTACCGAGTTTTAGAACTTATTTGTCCTAAATAAAACTGTGACATCTCCCTGAATGAATAATTTCTTTCTTTTAGTTTGTAAGACTATTTAATCCAGTATTTGTACGGAAGCCTACTTTAGGGTCCCCTTTAAGCCTAAGGTACTTGATGACAAGTGAAGAAGTGTATTCCTGGCGTTTCGTTCCCAATGAAATGTTTTCCTAACCTAACTAGCTGGAGAGTACTCAGACTACCTCCAAATTGTCACCAGTGGGAGACATAAAGCCCAAATGCCTAGAAATCTCATTAAATGTCTCTCTTTGACCAAGAGTTATGTCTCCCTGTTGGGTCTGACTAATAAAAGTTGTAATTAATCTGAAAGGAAGAACTCGTAAAAGACAGAGGGAGTTTAAGAATTTATCCCCAGACTTTTGGGCATGGAAGCTTTTTCTATTATCGTTCGTAAGGTGGCTGGGTCAGCTACTCTATCAAAAAGTTGAATTTCATTAACTCAAATTCATCCTAAAGCTACAGAGTTACCTACAAGGAAAGCCACAAATGCTGTATAATTATGTCCTGTGCGGGGGCAGGGGAAGCTTTGCTGGCCCTATGGTCCTCTGATTCAGAAAACAAGGATCAACTTTAAACAAGCAGAAAAGAATTCCTCTTTGTAAAGCGATGGTAATAGGCGATTATGTGATCTCATGTCTACACAAGGGGAATACATAAATATCCTTAGATTTGTTTCAGAATGTAATCACCATATATCTTCAATATTTGGAATGCCTATGCAGAATATGAGGAGAATGAAGAAAGGCATTTCATGATCCTGCTTAATGGCTATCAAATCAGTTTCTCTACAGAAAGGCAGAAATGGAACAGGCCATCAAAACCTAGTACTTGAAGGCTAATAACAGTGCATGCCAACAGCTCAATTGCATGGATTACACCTGTCAGCTACCAGACTAAACATGACAGTTTCTATTTTCAGTCTACAAGTAGATTGTCATTTCTATTTCCATTTTCTATGATAGAAAATGAAGTTTTAATTTAGCTAGTATTAAACAGAAAATCTTGTTTGGAGGGGGCTTTATCAAAGCAGCTGTTCACACAGACTGCAATAATCTAGTGGAATGCAGAAACATTCGAGAACATCAAAAATTTTTTTGATTCATTTGCCTGCAATTCTTGCTAATGGGATTTCTGTGATAAAAGACTGGGCCAGTTTGGAGAGGAGAGAGTTTAATTGGCTTACAGCTTAGAGTTCATTATTGAGGCACAGAGAGATGATAAGGAATTGAGAACAGGAAGCTGAAGCAGATGCTAGGGAACACTGCCTACTAGCTTGTTCTCCATGGCTTGCTCAGTTTACTTTCCTATACAACCAGGAACTACCTAGCTCCATGTTTTCCTATACAACCCAGTTCTACCCGCCCAAGGGTAGAACCACTCACAGTGGCCAGGGTCCTCCCATATCAATAATTAAGCTAGAAAATTCCCCACAGGCCAGTCCCTTGTTGTAGGAGGCTGCTTGTTTTCCCGGCCATCCGGCTAGCCTAGACCCAAAATAATCACACAGAAACCATATTATTTAAATCACTGCTTGGGCCATTAGCTCTAGCTTCTTATTGGCTAACCCTTACATATTAATTTAACCCATCTCTATTAATCTGTGTATCGCCACGTGGCAGTGGTTTACCAGGTAATGTTCCCAGCTTCTGTCTCCAGTGGCTCCATTGCTTCTCCCAACTCCACCTTATTCCTTCCAAGCGATAGACCAAGCCAGTTTTCTTTATTCATTAACCAATAAAATCAACACATAGACAGAAGGACCTCCCACATCAGTCCCTCTTCCCCCATGACTCTAGTTTGTGTCAATCTGACCAAAAACAAAAACAAAAAAGAAAACAAACAAAAAATACCTAATTGTCACAAGAGGTAAGTCCTATGTGTATGAAATAAATGGCATTTTTAAACTACTGAGCTAAATATTTGTAATTCTTTACTCATCACAGGCTGTGTACCTCTCTTAAATTGAAATAAGCCTGTTTTAATTCATTCATGTTAACCAATATCTTATGTCTAAACAACTGAAATCAAGCCATGAGTTAGTAAGTTGAGGTTGGGCCTTTGTAGAAGGTGACATGGAATATCTTTCCATATGAGATTTAATATTTTAAAGATTTATTTATTTTATTTTATGCGTTCAAGTGTTTGCCTATATTTCTGTGTACCATGTGTGTGCCTTGTGCCAAAGCTGGTCAGAAGTTTTCATATCCATAGAGCTGGCATTCTAGATGGCTGTGAATGCTGGGAACCAAACCTGGGTCCTTCGAAAGGTCAAGAAATACTCTGAACTGCTGAGACAAGCCACGTGTAGGGCTTTGAAAACTTACAGAACACTATATATCAAATGTGACAATGTAGCTTAGTAGCCGGTGATATTTCTTGACGATACGTACCCACACTTGGATGAGAGGCACATGAATCGATGGTTAGGTTAATTTAAATGTGGTTCCTCTAGGAAGAAACTCCATGATACAGTTACAAAGAATGACAATATTAAGTGGATGGGAAGCTTGAGTTGATACAAACACCACTCTACCCAGACTATTAATTACAAAAGGGTTAGTTGGGACTAGAAACCCAGACTATGAGAATTTAGAACAGTGAAAGTGAGACCCAGTCTGTGGAAATCTGAAACAGGGAAACTTAGAAGCTTTTATTCTTTTCTCAAACTTACTAAAATAAACTTGGTGACAGTTTTTTTTTTCTTTTTTTTTTTTTGAGGATTGAAGTGATATGCTCATAAAGGGGGGAGAATGTTGATGGTATTTTCCGAAAGTTCTTCAGGAGACCAGATAAAAAATATAGAAGAAGATGGGAAGGATGAAGTCTGGAAGCCTATGGGGAGTTGGGTCAATGATCCTGAAGACTTTCGCATGTATTGACCAGAATATTCACAATTAGATTGATAGTTGAGTGGAGACCCATGAATCTCAGAGTGGTGGCCATCACTATCCTGCTGGACAGCGGGAGGGTGTGCAGTGTTCACAGCACTGATGGAATGGCCGAACAGTGTGATGTCTTAAGAAAACACATTAGGTTCGCTGCATTTGCTAGACTTAGACCGACAGACCGCATACTTTCAGATGAAACTTCTTTCTAAAAACACTGACCATTTTTACCTTGAGCTGCTTTCTGGCTTTCAATGCTTTTTTAAAATCATAAGTTGTTGTTTAAAAAGAGGGAAAAGAGTATCCTTGTTTCATTTCACCGCCATATGGGGATTCTGAAAGGCAGTTGGAAGTTTCTCTGGAGTGGCCTTAAATCTGTTCATCTGGCCTTCTATAAATAACGAAATGAGCACATCAGGCACAGAGAGGATAGGGACACAGGCTTCAAAATTTCTCCAGAAAATGATATACCTCTTGGAGTTTTGTTGGTTGGTTATTAGCGGCAACCAGATGGAGAATTGCACTCTCTCCCCAGGACACTAATAGAACAAGTTCGGAGATTTTGTTTCTGAGTTTTTCTTGCTGAAATATGTTCTAACACAACCTTTGGGGCTCAAATTATCCTGACATTTCTCTATGAAGCAGTCAATATGCATCACTGGCCTTGGTGTAATTAGGTAAAGAAACTTACCTCAATTACTCTATTTAAGCCTTATATTCTTTGCAAGGTGCTACACAACCAAACTCCCTGGAACGTCAAGGCCATTTACTAAGCTAAGGTTGAAACTCTGCCTGCCTGACTTTCCTGAAGTGACTTCCAGATTTGACCTTTACAATGTGTGAGTGATTGTCACAGATGTTATGGCATAAAGGTTAAAAAAAAAAATAACAAGCTGTATCGTTGGTGATATTTTAGAATTAGGACACATTTTCCCTAGTCTCTCCATTTTCCTCAAGAGATAATATGCTTGATTCTAAGACTAAATAAGACTTGACTGTGTGTGATTTTTAATTTTCATATCATTTTTCTTCCACATAAACTCACTCTTGCTTGATTTCTTTAAATTTTGAAATGAGTGATTTACTTCATGAAGATAAGCTAATAACCCTTGAATTGAGCAGCCTCTGCACAACTACGTTTTTCCACGAGTAAACAGCAGTTTGCTTACAGCCATTTAGTATAATGTGCAAGAAGTCCCACATTTGTTTTTTTTTTTTTTTACTATGAAAATAACCTCTCTTTGATAGATTTTAGCAAAGAAAACAGCACAAATGATCCGGACGATTCCACAGATACAATAAGGCGTTATCAGGGTTCCAAGAAGCCCTTCCAAGAAAGGAAAAGCAGGTCGTCGTCCTTCATCTCCTCCATCGATGATGAACAAAAGCCACTCTTCTTGGGAACCGTAGACTCTACTCCAAGAAAGGTGAAGTCAACCCGACTCCACGGTGAAGAAACAGTGCCCCCCTCAGGAAGAATCCACGTGGATAAAAGAAGCCACTCTTGCAAAGGTAACTGAGCGTCAGCGGTCTCTCCTCATCACTAGGAAACTGTTGCTTTTCAAAACCGAAGAACTGCACAAGTCCGGGTTCTTCTGATGTGAGACCGGAAGTTAACCTGTAAGCCTCACCTGCGCAAAAAAAAAAAAAAAAAAGGGTGACTTCCTGGAATCTGGGAACTGTAGTTCTTGGAAAATAACTACAAATAAATCCTCAGGGAAAAGAAAGGTGGCCTATGAGTTTTGCCCATCTAAAAATTTTAGCTTGGGAGGTTTTATGGCCAATTAGACTTAGTGTAAGACTGAGAAGAACAGCGCCATTGACAGGTTGTTGGTTATAGAGAGGGAGGATCAGTGTCTGCCCTTTTTAAGTATTAGAATGAGACGAGTTAAAGGTAATCTTGGTAGATGAGCGAGCATTAACCAGATGAGCGAGCATTAACCAGATGAGAGAGCATTAACCAGTGGGGGGGGGGGGGGGACAGAGTCCCGATCCTCCCATGTTTAATTGGTGGGGAAATTTTCTTTCCAACTTGGGGGAAGAATTCTCTTTTCAGAGTCACAGATGTCTTTTGGGGGAGAAGAGGGGTCTAGGTTTTTATATCAATACCTCTGGACATCAACCTCTATGCGATCAGGCATGTTCCTCAGAAGACCCAGAGACGGAATGCATGGTCTTCTCCCTGCAGGGTATTTGTTGATAGCTAGAAAGTTAAGTTTTTTTTTTTTATATATTTATCCTCAGTACCAGTTCTTAACTTCAGCCTTAATAATTTTATAACATAGAAGCTCTGTCCACAAGATTTGTTGTAGCAAATACACAAGAACTAAGCAGTGTGCTCTATTTTTCAGATTTTATGATAAAGGATAGAAAACAACACTTTAAAAATGTTGATGGATGAACAATCAATGTACCAGATCTCTACATCTAGCTAGATCTTGCTATTTAAGTGAACTTGGAGATGTGGGTCAGACTACTTGGATTATAAAAATAACTCTTCCATCCTATATGACTTTGGGCAAATTGTTTGATCAACCCAATTTATTCATCTTTAAGATAGAATCAATGTTATCTAATCAACTGATTATGATTATTAAACCATAATCTGTAGATAAAATTTTCTGGGATCGAATCCTAGGTTCTATTTAATATCTTCTGCTAGGTTTTATTTTCCAACTGTTTACTTATTTAATTTAAATGTGGAAATTGGAAAGGCCTCTCACAGGGCTGGAGAGCTGGCTAGATCCTTAGGAGCACCTGTTGCTTTTGCCGGGGGCCTGAGCTTGGTTTCTATCTCCCACATCCATCTAGTGGTGCACCATGCATGTAATGCCAGTTCCAGAGGATCCAATGTCCTTTTCTGGCTTCTCTATGCATGTGCATTGTCTACACATGCAGACAAGCAGCACACACACACACACACACACACATATACACATGATAAAAATAAATAAATCTTTTTAAAGATGGTATTATGAAGCATCAAAAGATTATAACAAAAATGAAGAAAACCAGGATTCTTTGGTAGGAGGAAATAAAAATATGTCACTGAGAAGGCAATCCTTGTCACCACCATCATTCTGCAGGAATGTCCAACAGCCAAGTGTTGTTGAGGCAAGATGGCGAGGGTTGCTAATTTCCCAGAGTTCCTTTCCCTATCTTCCCTACGGTGTCACATAAACTTTTGTCGTGATTTCACATGGCATGGCAATAAGCTAAGAATATATGCAAATGTCCTCTAGACAGCCTAAAATCTTGATGAAATGCGTGGAAATAGTATCTCATTCATCACAGTGGAAGAATGGAATATTAGATGTGATTACCAAATGTCCCATTTTAGTTATTTATGAAAATGGATTCTGGGTAGTACTAAAAATAGAAAACAGGTTGTATCCAGGAAGTCAAAGTTCTGAAGAACTCACTGAACAATACCTACTATGTACAAAATGATTTTAAGATGATTTTTGTAAAAACATGTTTTCTTCTTGAATATTAGGCTCTCAAGTGACAAGTCATTAAAGATATTTTTGAGATTTTATTTGACTTTATAATGATTCTCCCTGACAGTGAATTCAAATGCTGTTCATTTTATAATTTTTCTTCTTCCAACTTTTAATTAACTCTTCTCTGTGCTCAACAAATTATATTTTTACAAGATTTAACATCTCCAAATATCCCTGTTTTCAAAAATTCATAATGAAATCCACACTCAAGTCACGAACAATTATCTTGATAATGCATAGCCAAATATGCATGCCTATTGACAAATGGAATTGATGACATAAAGCTTCAGTCAAGATGACATGCATTGAACATGACTAATTAATATAATTACAGTGAAGAATTTAAAAACTTGATTCACTGAAAAAAATTATTCCCCAGAAACTTTCAAAGTGCAATGCTGTGTATTAGTAATGAGCTTCGATATGTAAATGTAGGTATAACTATTGCAGATCAAACTGCTGGATTCTGACCGTTTCATTTAATTATCGATAGGCAGTTTCACTCCCTTATATTCTGAAACTTGTCATCCCAAAGAAGGGGTCATTTCAGCAAAACATTAAAAAGGAAAAAAAAATTAAATTGACTCTGGCCTTCCTAGTGCTGAGGTCAAGTGTAGACTCCAGGGAAACTGTGAACTCTGAAAATGAAGGTTTCCCCTCTGTTCATCCATTTGCAGAAATGTGTCTTGCAACTATGGCAACATTTTCCAAGGCAACCAGTGCAGATACCGTCTGGGCTATTTTTAGAAAGTGTCTACAAGGATGCTCATTTGATTAAGACAACGAACCAGGGTTTCCCCCTTTGAACTCTTTATTTTTCATTCTGCCATTAAATCAAATTAATAACATATCTCTAAATTTCAATTAAAAATTAAGTTGTGATCAAGGAAGCCTCAATCTCACAGAACATATTTTACTCTTGTCTGCTAAGATAATCCTTTTCTTAAGCATCAAAGAAAATCACTATCCTCCATAAGTTACTGCATGCGATTCACCAGAGTCATTTAAAAATCAATGTGGTACATAATTGGAGAAGGAGGGGGCTCTTAGGCAGAGGCAGAAATTCAATGAGGTTACTTGGCACAGAGCTCATGAGAACACTGCATAGCCTTCAATGCTATCGCTCCTCAACCTCTCTAAAGAGGGGCCCAGTGCCTGGCATCTCCAAGCTCCTTGCGCATGTTCTCCACTCTGATTTAGCATCACCGACACAGAGTAGGAAACGTAGTTTACCAAGGCATTCGGTTGTGGGTCTGCATTTTAAACTGGTGCAAATGTCTGTGAACAATCAAGCATACTTCTCGGGGACAATTCTCCATGTCACTTCTGTATTCACGTTTCTCCCTGTCCGGTAAGACGGGAAAATAAGCGATACACAGACACCGTAGAAAAGCATCGAACACCAAGATCCTGCAGGCTTTAAAGATGTCATAATCAGGAACCTTTTCTGGATGTCACAGGGAAGTCTCTGAGGTTTGTTAGCCATTTCCACAAAACAAGGAACCTGCCCTTGTTTTTCTCATGCTGTCTTTGGTTATGTTAATTCCTTCCTTATAGCCTCCCCTACTGAGATAGAAATAAAAAGCACATCATTAGAGACTTTCTTTGTGCACCCAGTGATAAAAGATAGGAAGAGAAAACCCACAGAAAAAAGAATATTTTTTTTGTCATCTGCTCAGAAAGGGGGAGTGCAAGGCACCCCCCACCCAGCAGAGCTTTCAGAGAAACAGTAGGAAAGGAAGTCTCACAGATCTGTTCCCTATTTCTAGACTCATCGCTAATCCTGCCCAATTTAGTTACTTTCAGTCCTTTTAAAAAAAAATAGCTAAGGATGTAAATTCCATATCTTTATGTAATAACTCTCCTTGCCGTTTAACCATAGCTATTTGTCAAGACTTTCTTTTAAAATGTCTTTCGAACCACATTCTATGACCCAAAGCTACTTCCAAGGGAAAGAGAAGACCCACTTGAGGGACATCTTCCCTCCCACCGGCTCTCCCATGAAGGAAAAAAATTTGCTTTTCTTTATCCCTGAGATAAACTCCCAAGTCCAGTTGCATTTCTTCACCGGTTTTATTTCCTTATCCTTCACACATTTTGTAGAAGAAAGTGGGTTCAAAGCATCAAATTTCTTGACAAAAATGAGGAAGAAAGTAGTAAATATTTGGAGATTTTTGGAGACATTAAGGAATCATCATATGAAAAATATAATTTATATAATGAATCATTATATGAAAAATGACCACAGACATTCTGAGTTGAATTTTTCAGGGTCACAGCCTTTCTCTTCAGTTCCTCATGCTTAGCAGAATCTGGAACTTAACACTTGGCACACCAGAAAAGTAGAACTGAGCACATAAGAGGTTTGTTTTAAAGTATATTAACATAAAGTATTTATAATAAAGGTTCACATAAAGAAAATTCTAGAAAGCAATGTGATTCTATTAAATGTAGCACAAAAGAACCTTTAAGGAAGTTGAAAGCATGGAAGAGCAGCAGAGGACTTTTAAGACTTCCCCAAACACCCAGAAGACCCACAGTGCCCTCCTGACCTTCTACTGCGGCTCAAGCAGACCCATAATGTGTGGAAATTACCTTACGTGTAGGGGTGCTAACACTCTTACATTCTAGGTAAAGCGTTGCAAACAAAACTTGCTATCTTCTCCCAATTAAATAGTAGCTGTTTGACCTATTTGAATTTGTCTATCATGTCTTCTCAGCACTAACAAAAAGATGGGAAAAAAAATCATAACCTGAGGGGAAAAAAATCTTATGACCTGTTGTAGAATTTGACTCCTATGAAAATAGATGGGGGAGGTCAGCTAGACAGTGTAAGGCTAAGATTCTGCTACAGATTGGAGATGGTAATTGTCATGTCCTGAGCTCCTGTGTTTCTCTCTGTCTTGGATTACGCCTGGAGATGCACCTAGTCTGCCTTGCAGGGGTCTTTGTACTGTATCTCCAAGGGACTTCCAAAGAAACTGACATCTGTCTTGCTCTCTCCCACAGATATCACTGATGCACACAGTTGGGAAAGAGAGCCTGCCAGGGCTCAGCCTGAAGAAAGCAGTCCCTCAGGACTTCAGAGAGCTGCCTGGGGGATCTCTGAGACTGAAAGTGACCTCACCTATGGGGAAGTGGAGCAAAGGTTAGATCTACTTCAAGAACAACTTAACAGGTAAATGAGCATTTGAAGCCAAAGAGGAATTTCTGTATGTACATCACATAAATAAAGAAGACCAAGGAGCACGGAATTTAGGATACTTTCGCCACCAAGCACCCTCCCGTTGCTTACCATTCCATTCATGTACCATCTGCACCGGTTATCGTTAAAACGCCTCCTGCTCTCAAATTTACATTAGACTTCTTAACAGGCAACCTCTTTCTTTTAATTCTTGTGTATTATTTAGTTGTTGTTCCTGAATTCACCCTAAGCTGTGACATTTTGAAAAAAATGGTTATTAAATCAACTTCAAAAATATTAACGTTTTTAAAGCATCACAAGCTAAAGGAAGACTTGTGTCCCCCAACCCCTTCCCTTGATCTAGATAAATATGAGGAATAATTTTAGTTTGGGGAAAGAGGCAATGCTTTATTCAAGACTGTTTCAGTTCTTTAAAGTTAAATTGGTCAAAAACATCTAGAGGAGGCATGCAAGTCTCTGAGTTCTGAGACTGGTTGATCCATATAGCGAGTTCCAGGCCAGCCAGGACTACATAGTAGGCCTTGCCTCAAAAGAAAACTCTAGGAAAAATGAAGATTCTGATAGCTGCCCTGAATGGGTTTGGAAATTTGTTTTATTCGGTGTTGACCTTCAAGTGTACTAGAAGGCAAGTATCTCAAAGGCCATAGCATGATTTATTAAAGAGAGGCAAAAGTGGGTAATTAATACATTTCCTATAAGCCTTATAAAAAGGCATGCTACCTGAAACCTGAGGATACAGCCCACAGCTACCAGGATAGTAAGTCTTTTCCTCTTCTTTCATAACTACCCATCTTCCTTGCTATATCACATTTTTTGCATTAACGGCCAATTAAACTATATATAGGCTTAGAGGTTTATGTAAATGTTCTTAAATATTTATATAGTGTGCCTAGATATAGATAGATAAATAGATAGATAGATAGATAGATAGATAGATAGATAGATACATAGATACATAGATAGATAGATAGATACATAGATAGATAGATAGATACATACATACATACATACATACATACATACATAGATACATAGATAGATAGATAGATAGATAGTTGGGGAAATTGCAAATGTTTGATCCCACAGCAGAATTTCTCAAGCTTGAATATGCACTCAGGTCACTGGGTAAGTTGCAGAAGTGCAGCTAGAAGACAGAAGGACTAGGAGTTGCAGAGTCCACATTTTAACAGTCAGTAAGATGACCTAAAAAATGTAAAACGTGTTGTCAATGGCCTTTCCACTCCAGAACACACAAAGCAATGCATTTGCCTTCCACGACCACATTAAGTACTGCTTTGTTTACTGTTACAATTGATTATCCATGTCCTTCACTTTTTTTCTGTTATTTATATAGTATGCATATGTGCACATATGTAATGTATGAGGATGCACATGTGAGGGTTATGCTTATATACATATGTGTGCAATTGTGGAGGTTCAAAGTTGACACTAGGTGTCAATCTTGATTATTTTCTAACTTACTTCTTCACTCCCAGTTCCTCGGCTGAACTCAGAAGCTGTCAGTTAGCTACCATAGCTATCCAGGTTTGCTGGAGAATCTCCCTTCTCTGTCTCCTGAGTGCTGGGATTACAGATGGCAGCCACATCTGCCCAACTTTTCCTGGGGGTTCTGGGAATCCGGACTCTGGTCCTCACATGTGTTCTGTCTATAATGAGCTCACATTCAATTATCACTCCTCATGGTGTCTCATCTCTCTTTTCCACCTAATGTCAAGCCTGATTGATAGCAGGTCTCCTTTTCTACAACTTTATGCTATGCTAACAAAAAAATATCTAAAGCTGGGTTGTTTCGTGTTTTAAAAACAGAGAAAAATTGGACTTATGTTTAATTCCCTTTTATTCTTTCAAAGTACATTACTTATTCTCAAAAGACTCCTTTATAATTCAGCAAATATACCCTAGCCATAACATGAAAATAAATACTGCACATTGTGCAGACACCTATTACCATACTCTCTTTTGCTGAAATGCCCAACCCAAATATCAAACACCTAATTCACTTTTGAAAGTTTTAAAAACATATATACAAGATCGTATTTAGGTGTTTAGGAATATAAGTGTATATATAATATAATATGCATATGTGTATATAAAAACGATTAATGAAAAAAGAGGCCATGAATTTGAAAGAAGTATATGGGAAGGTTTGGAGGGAGGCAGGGCAAACAAAATGACGTAATTATATTATAATCACAAAGATAAAAGAATAACTTTGTAAAGCATTAAAAATAATGTAAGAAAGGAGACTGAGGGACAGTCACATACATCAAGTCTCAGGAAGGACACAGCAAAGTACAACGCTTGCGGGTCTTTGGAGTCTGGGCCTTCAAGGAAGGGAACTGTGCTGATTTTCCCAGTCTAGAGGAGCAATTTCAAAGGAGGCAAGTTTTGCATTGGCTCGGTTTCAGACCCTGTCTTCTTTGACTTAGTGCGCGATGTGGTGAGGGAGAACATGAAGGCCGGAAAACGTGGTACCCAGAAAGGTGCCTACACCAAGATACATGCCCCATGGGCACACTCTTGTTGATACACTTCCTCCAACTTGGCCCCAACTCAGATGGCTTCCATTGCTTCCAGGGAGTGCCATCAAATTACAAATCCACCTATGGCTTCATGTAGTGATTAGGTCGGAGCCCCTGTGGTCCAATCACTGCTCCATGACAGGATTAACCTGCCTGAGACTAATCCTCCAACATATGAGGCTCCTAGAGATAGCGGTTTAGATTCAAACCATAAAAATAAAAAAGTAAGATTGCACAAAATTCATGACCTACTGCTTTGGAATTCAGGGGAGAAGAGAAGCGAGACTTAGCAAGACTTGGTGAAGGTTGATTAGGAAGAAGTCCAGACGTGCTGAGTCGTAGCTATTCCTATGCTGATAAAACCCAGCTCCTGACCTAGGCTCATCTTCCTTAGGCAAAATTTCCTCGCAACAGCCAAGTCAAGTTGATAGTGAAAGTCTAGTCGTATATAGTATTAGCAGAAATGGTGTCCAGTCTCACTGTACACCAGCTACTTCCTCTTCCATGTGAGAAGTCCCACTCACAGCTGCAGACAGCAACGATCGGGCATATAGCTGCCTGTAAGTGTGTCTGCATCGACTTTATTTAAATAGAACCTATTTTAAAGAGACTTTTTCTTTCTTAAAGACTGTCACTGTTTAACAAAGGCTTTAAAGGACTCAAATATCATCATCTTCGATATGACTTGTCAGTGAAGCTTTTACTCCAATACCTCCACAGATAAGTCATTTCACCTTCAACAGTGTATCCTGGCAACCAGAGTAAAGAGCATCACGCAGTTCATTCACGACTTCAATGCCATTATTAACAGGCTAAATTTGTAGAAATATTCATGAAGAAGCTTGAATTTAGAATTTTATTTGGGGCTCGGGGGAAAAAGAAATTGTTAGGGGAGCTCAACGAAGAAGGCACACTCAGACATAGTGTATACAAGCAATTGAAACTCTTCATTCAAGCCAGCTGGAAACACACCCAAATGTTTGGGGATCTAGGTGTGGCCCCTACTGTCCAGAACACAGGGCTTTTTAAAAGCAGAAACCACGCCCTGGCATCTCACTGACTTCAGGAGGGAGGGTTGCAGAAACAAGCAGTTTAACAAAAGCTAAGACAAGCGGTTAACTGGAGAGCCCCCTCACAAACAGGCAGTTTAACAGAAGCTAAATTACCTAAGATATCCTAACCTTGGGTTCCTAGAATAAATAGAGTTGGGGAGTTTTCCGTGGGATCTCCATCAAGGAGATCAAATTCTAGTGAAACCTGAAACGACCTCAGCAGGAATACAAGACCTCTGGCCTGTCTCCCCCCAGGACAGAATAATTCTGAATGAGTTAAACGGGGAAGAATTATTGATGCAGACATAATTTGCACTGAACCTAAAGTATGAGATGAGGAATCGATTCATAACAACAAAATAATCGTTCAGTTCTATTGAATTTGTACCACAATTACATCAGGCATTTAGTAATCGGCTAGTTGAACTGTATTTTTTCATTTCCAGCATGCAGCCGTGGCATTTATGTGACACAATCAGATATATTTTATAAACTATTGGTAGGAAGAATACTAAGGCACTCTCTGGCCATATTTACTGATGAAAGAAAATCTATAAGGATATATTTTAATTCAAAAGAAGATTTTAATGTTACTATTAAGAGGTAAAAAGAACCTATTGTCTGGCATGCCTGTAATTCCACCAACTCCAGAGACTTGAGAAGAAAGTGCTAGGCTAGACTGACCTCGCTATACAGGAAGATACTATCTTAGAAATAAAATTAAAAATAACATGTAGCTTTTCTAATGTTTCCCAGATTTTCAGTTTTTGAAACAAAACTAATTTCCATAAATACATTTACTTAATAGGGCAAATAGTTCTAAAATGTACTGCTCTCTCTCTCTTTTTTTTAATTCAATGGTAAATCATAGGCACAAATAGGATAATTCAAAAACGTTCTAAAAAGGCATATGGTACAAATTTTGTTCTTATACCCACGAAATCCCATATCTTAAGCCGTCCACACCAGGGAATTAACTGTATGTGAGAGCAGATGTATGTGAAAGGAGCTCCTGGCGTGAGAAGTCCGAGGTGTGGTTAAAGGGAAAGGTTTTAGTTTTGCTTTGTTTTGTTTTATTTTTTGAGATAGAAAACAGCCCAGAGGCATCTGGAAAAGTCCAGAGCAGAAGAATGGACATGACCAGGGCTATCTGCAAGAAAGGGGAGAAGAACGGGGGATAGGGGGTGGAGAAAGCGTGATGAGAATAACAGGAGGCCAGAGGAGTGAGAAACATTGGGTTATAAGAGGGATGAGTAGGGAGGGCAGGGAAGTCCATCAGCTGGAGGGGTTTGGGATGCAGAAGGAGGTGAGAAGGGCTGGAAAGTCAGCACCGACTTGAGGTATATAACAAGTGCTTCTGAGTAGGGACTGAGGGAGCCTGAGGCTACCTTGATATAGCGATATGTGCTGGAGGTTATATATCAATGGAAAGCTATATGTTCCTCTGCCAGAGGTAAGGGAAACGACTCCTTCTGGCAGATGGGGACTGGGTTTCCACAAGTTGCTGAGGAACACTAGCTTTTTATCTGACTGCCAGAGATCCTCTATAGTCCAGGTTGAGCTCATTCCTGGATATTTAGACTGTCTTTTAGAGTTTGGGGAGTTGGAGTTTCCTTTGGACTTGGCACAAACCAATTATATTTTGCAGCTTTGTCTTGAAATTTATTTTAAAATGAATGGTTGACTACTGGTAGGCTTTGGAGAAAGCAATGGTTGTTTGTACATTGTGCAAGCCAGATGGGTTATAGAAGCGAATAAACTTGAAGTTTGCTCTGTCTCTGAAATATTAAAGCTCTGAACCAAAGATAGGAAAGGTATTTAACGTTCAACAGTGTTAATCATTAAAATAAAATAAAATAATTTTAAAAAGAAAGTATGATGACTCATATATAGAACTTTCCTTGAAGGGGAGAGAGGCAAGGTCAAATAGTGTGTCTTAGTCAGGGTTACTGTCTGTCCCTGGGAGGAAACACCATGAGCAAAGCAAGATGGGGAGGGAAGGGTTTATTCAGCTTACACTTCCACAGCACTGTCCATCATCAAAGGAAGTCAGAACGGGAGCTCAAACAGGGCTGAAACCTGGAGGCAAGAGCTGATGCAGAGGCCATGGAGGAGTGTTGCTTACTGGCTTGCTCCCCATAGCTTGCTCAGCCTGCTTTCTTATAGAGCCCAGGACCATCTGCCCAGGAAGGACACCACCCACAATTTGCTTGACCCACCCCTAGCGGTCACTACTTAAGAAAATTCCTACAGCCAATCTTACGGAGGCATTTTCTCAGCTGAGGTTCCCTCCTATCAGATGACGCTAGTCTGTGTGTCAAGTTGACATAAGATTAGCCAGCACATAGTAAAAACACAAATTTCGTAAGAAGTTTTCCTGAAATGCTCTAATTGTAAAGAAATGTGTTACTGGGGCTCAGTGGTTACGAGCACTGTTTGCACTTCCCAAGTACCCAGGTTCAATCCCCAGCACCTGCATGGCAGCTCAGAGCTGTTCGTAACTCCAATTCTAGGGGATCTGACACCTTCATACAGACATACATGCAGGCAAAACACCAATAAACTAAAAATAAAAATGAACATAAAAGAAAAGAAATAGGTTACCAAGTTCTTCTGTGAAGAAGGAGAAAACAGTTCACAAATAGTTAAGTAAAAACCTAATCAAAATCAGATAATTATTGGTTACAATATTCTAAATGTGATTTGTTTTAAAATCAATAAAGTTTTGTAGAAATAAAGCTTATTGTACATAACCCCTGTTTTTCTGTTAATATGGGCATAAGAAATCGATGGTCTGAGTCAGAGTAATTTATTCTACAGAAAGGATCTGGTAGAAGAGAGTGTCTCTGCCTGCTCCTGTCTTTCCTGTCCAGGGTCACCCATAGTTCGGTTTGTTGGTAGTGCCAATGCTTTCTCAGCATTGACCTTTCTTACAGGTCATGACTATTCAAGATTATCTTTCCCCTTTCCGCATGTCTTGCAGACTTGAATCCCAAATGACAACAGACATCCAGACCATCTTACAGCTCCTACAGAAGCAAACCACAGTGGTCCCTCCAGCCTACAGCATGGTAACCGCAGGAGCGGAGTACCAGAGACCTGTCCTGCGGCTGCTGAGAACCAGTCAGCCCAGAGCATCCATTAAGACTGACCGGAGTTTCAGTCCGTCCTCACAAGTGAGTGTAGACATGGTAAAGCCAAGAGTGTCTCTTTGATTGTATCTCCCGGGTCACCTAAGTAAGACACTGAGAAATAGGAATTTCCATTTCTATCTGCTTCTGCTCAGAGTTTCTGGAAATTGGACCTGTGTTTTTGCATTGTGTCCTTAAAATTTGCAAACGATGGATTTAAAGAAAAATTTAAACAGTACCAATTACGTGTGTGTGTGTGTGTGTGTGTGTGTGTGTGTGTGTGTGTGTGTGTGTTGATGGGAGTGGGTGGTAAGCCAGAAGATAAGCATCAAGTTTCTCTCTAGATAGTTCATCTTATTTTTTGAGACAAACATATACAACATTGTATGTTATTCTAAAGACAGCTCTCTCAATGCACCAACAACACTAATTTGGCTAGACTTGCTGACTGGTGATCCCCAGGGATCCTCTTGTCTCTACCTCCCCAGTGCTGGCATTACAGGTGTACAACACCCAATTCTTCATACAGCTGCTAGCGGTCCAAACTATGCTTTCATGCTTTAGGACAGCACTTTTCCCTAGACAGTGACAGTTATCTAAGAGGAGATGCTATTACTCAAGAATCAACCTAAATGGACTGGCACACTGTATAGATTTTAATGGTGAGGAATAATGCTTGGTGAATTAACATTTAGAAAGTACATCAGAGGAAAACCTGTCACTTGCTACAGTGCCACAAGGCAGGGTAGGTAGGCCTTGGAGAAGAAAAGAGTGGGCAGTTAACTGGGCTGGATCTGAGATTCAAATGCAGCCAGACATAGATGTGGCAAACATATTTGTGCCCCACTTGCCACCAGGTATCTCTAAGTTTTTATCACTTGAATGATAATATCCATGGGATGACAAAATATGTGACCTATCCTTTATCCTGACTCTATTCATCTAAGAGTGCCCCTCTCAGTTACTTAAGCATCATGGGCAATGGAACCTAAGAAAGACTATTTCGATAAGAATGTATAGACAGTCTTATGTACATTTCTGTGTGGAAACTGAACGTAAAATTTTCTAGGAAATGAAACATGGTAATAGAAGACAGTGTGTCAAAAGGAAAATAATAACACTCTTTAAAAAATGCAGAACTTGATTCAGCTCTTACAGGTTTTGAATGGATGGGAAATACCCACAAAGTGTTTTATTCTTTGCAGTTGGTTAAGGCAGTGATTTCTGACAGGAATGGTGTTTTATTTCCTTTGTTGCTTTCCTTCTTAGATAACACTAGTCACCAAGAGACATTTCTGTTGTTGGGGTTTTCTGTCCTGCCTGGTTCCTGCAATTGTTAAGTCCCAAAGAAATCACACAGAGGTCTTCATTAGTTTTAATCTGATTGGTCTGTTAGCTCAGGCTTCTTATTAACTCTTATTATTAGCCCATTATTCTAGTATATGTTAGCCACATGACTTGGTACCTTTTTCAGTGAGGCAGTCACATCTTGCTTCTTCTGTGTCTGGGCGGGGACTGCAGAGCAATGGGCTTCCTTTTTCCCCAGAATTCTCCTGTTCTCATTGACCTGCCTCTACTTCCTGTCTGGTTGTCCTGCCTATACTTCCTGCCTGGCTACTGGCCAACCAGCGTTTATTTAAAATATAATTGACAGAATACAGACCATGGTCCTACACCACATTTTTTAATCCAGTCAAAATTTTGATTAAAACCCACTTATACACAACCCAAAGTGAAGTTTGCTTTGGTTTTTTTTTTTTTTTTTTTTTTTTTTTTTGGTTTTTTTGGTTTTTTGTTTTGTTTTGTTTTTTAAACTAAACCTTTACCTCTGTCTTCAGGGTGAAATTAAAATTCTTCACTTGAGATAACAGACCCTTTATTTTAGGGCTCTGTTTTAGGAGAGATGTGTTGGCCAGTACCTTTAACCACATACAACAAATGTGGAAAGCAAACACATCTGGATTACACAAATGTAATTTTAGTTAGCTTTTGGAGTGAATTATGAAAGCATATTTTCTTTTCTTTCTATCAGTGCCCTGAATTTCTAGACCTTGAAAAATCTAAACTCAAATCCAAAGAATCCCCCTCAAGTGGAAGGCATCTGAACACAGCCTCAGAAGAAAAGTTGACTTCACCTTCAACACGGGATGGCGATGTGTCTGTAGAGCTTCACCCGCGACCAAGAAAAACCTACCTTCATCCCATCCGGCACCCGTCTCTGCCAGACTCTTCCCTAAGCACTGTAGGGATCTTGGGTCTCCATAGGCATGTCTCTGACCCTGGCCTTCCAGGAAAGTAATCCTTTTGTACTATTTCCTCCACATCCAATGTAAGTGCTTTTAATGGCTGTTTTCCTTTTTGTATTTAAATCCTCTCTACTTGACTCAGGGGCTCACAAGGTACCATTATATGCAAAAGTACTGTATATTTTTCCTAAATTGAAGCTTGTAGGGTAAAGTTGAGCAGTTAAGATGTAAATATACATTAAGAGCTTTTGGTTCCAAATGTTCAAACTGCCAGCATCTCAAGGCACCTTATTTTTTAATTTTATTTTTGAAATCATGTGCATGCTAGGAAACTCCAGTTTCTCTTGCATGGAGACTCCTATTTACCGCTTTTACTGAATCAGTGCTTGATTATGAAAAAGCCTTCCAGCAAATAAGAAACTGAGGAATGAAAGCGGTCATGATTGCAACTCAGATGATCCTCCACTCACAGGATTTCGGGGGGGGGGGGGATGGATAGAGGGAAGTTAGTCACTTTGGAGAACGGATTTCCTTCTCTATTGACATGTTTATAGTTACTTACCTTCATTTCCTAGGACAATATAAAAGAGGCCAGATTGGACTTACACATATTAGAAAGGAAGCCAAATCCAAAAGCACCATAGGATATGGTTCCTTCTTAATAGATTTGTAGTTTATTAATATAAACTCCAGACCACATGGAAGAAAACACCCTTGAGGTTTCCTCAGGAACTCAGGCCCTAGTTTCATGGCCCAGGTTTAGAAGACCTTCAGCAAAAGCTACTCATTTTGGAGAAGTAACAGAGCAAAGCTGTCCCAGGGAACTTCTGGGAGCTGCAGTCTCTGGGCCAGTGAGCAATCTATCCATAAGGAGTCTTTATATCCTGCTTTTAGACAGACAAGGAGGAGAGCAGAGACCTTTGTCTTTCTGCCCTACGTTTGGACAGACTGAGGAGGCGCACTGCTTCCCCAGGTTGTACTCAGCTAAACCATTATGAATACAGGACAATATCAGTGAGAGAATAAAATGGTCTCTCTAGCAAATTTTTCAGGAGCTTCCTTCATGAGCTTCCTAAAATATTTACGATAGTACATTTTTCTGAAGTCTTAAACTGAAGATTATTTTGTGTGCTGGGATGGCTCCTAACATGCCCCTTACACAAAAAGATATCCACAATTTGTTCAGATTTATATGAGACCAATCTTTCATTTTATTAAATAGTAGACACCCATATTTTTTAAATGTTCAGTTTCAGAGTATTTGTCAGCAAAATTGTCTTTTGAACGGGGTTGTTTCCTTGCTTTATTATCCTAGCTGTGGCAAACATTGTTCATTGGCCTGCCTAGAACCTTTTATTTTTTATTTGTTTATTTTTTTGAGACAAAGTTTCTCTGTAGCTTTGGAGCCTGTCCTGGAACTAGCTCTTATAGATCAGGCTGGCCTCGAACTCACAGAGATCTGCCTACCTCTGCCCCCCGAAATGCTGGGATTAAAAGCGTCCATCACCACCGCCCCGGCTTAGAAACTTCTTAAGTAAGTTGAAAATTACTTGAAAAATCCATTACGTATAGTATGGACTGATTCTGTATTGGTTCCATCACAGGATATATATAGTAGAAGAATATATTCTAACACCTTTGCGTGCTAGATACTGTTTTGGAAAAGGAGATGGCATTTGGGTTGTAAAATCAACACAGGAAAAACTACAATTTACAATTAATGATGGGTCAAACTCTAGTCAAATTTTATTTTCAACTCAATTATAATCTTAAAATTATTATATACTAGCCCTTAGCGTTCTTTTCTCCTGAACAAACACCTAGAAATTTGTTGGGAGCCTCTTAGTTTCTCTAAAAATTCTTATGAATTTTTATGAATTCCACAGAGCTTTAAATAGTAGTTTATCTGCACGTTATTAAATGGTTGAATTTTCTTTCACCTTTGACACTAATCGTTAATCCACTTAAATTGCAAGCAATTTATTAAATGCATATAACACTATTCCTCTGTTTTAATTGTGATGAGAGTGACCTTAAGCTGTGCTCTATATAATTTAAGCAGTCACGGAGTTTGCCAATCTGATCTGAGTGGGAGTAAACCTGTATATAGAGCACGCTCTTATTCTCACTTAATTTAAGAAAAGTAATCATAAGTGATTGTGTACTTACGGCAAAAGACCAGTCAAGTCAACGAAAGTATAATAATAAGAATGGGCTTCCCAAATCTTATGATATGGGACAGATAGAAATGTAGATTCCAGGCCCCTTTCATTCACTCATTCAGCAAACATTCGAACAAGGTGCCCCACACAGGACAGAGAGAGAGAGTCCTGTAAATAGCGAACAATCTAGATGTGGATTTAGAGATCTTATTTCCATATTGGGACACATTTCTGCAGCTGCAACACATTTCCTAAGGACTATTCTGCTTAGGCTCCATGGGCATTCCGAATACATTCACCAGAGATTGCTCATTTGTAAGGAGAGAGGATTTGGCAGGTGAGGAACTGAGATCTGATGGTTTGATCTGATTAGCGAATGCTTCAGCTGCAACATTTGGCATGGCATGCATGCAATTCGGCCTATTTGAAGCCTCCATTTATACTGCTTTATAAAAACTGGGCATGCAAGAAAAGGCAGACAAGGGGTAGTATACCAGCATCCAGCTGGCTTAGATTCTAGCACAATCCAAACCCCTTCCCTTCCTAATTTCTCCACATAGAATAATTCTTTGCTGTTTAAATAGTCTCAGAGGATTGTGTAGCGTTTCTTTTTTTCCCCACAGAATATTAATTTTAAAGGTTCCCAAGCAACATAAACATACATGTAGTCATAAATGTCAGATGAACAGTTGAACTGGCTTATGGATAACAAAAGCAATCATCCTGACATACAATCTGCATTCTCTTGTCCCAGCCGAAAAATAACTTTGAAATAGTATTACCCTACTTAGCACCCATAGTAAATGCAATCTGCCACCTCCAATTTGGGGTCCTGCCTAAGGCCGGGTCTAAATGCTGCACCAGCCTAAAAGCAGCCTAACTTTCCTTGGAAAGAATTAGAAGCACTGACATAACACCTTTGCCTTTAACCTAAAATTATTATTGGTCCCCTGTCCTTAAAAAAAAAAAAAAAATGCTGTCTTAAAGTTTATTTGGCTGAGATGTTCTCCTGCTGCTATTAATTGCTGGACAGAGAATTGCCTCTAAGACTCATCATTTTATCCCAGAGGGGAGTCCACTACTTTAATTAGTTGATGAGAAAACCAGGAATAAAAAAAGACAGAAATGATCCTTTTAACATAATAGTCACTAATTCAACAAACAGGGGAAAGCAGGGGGCCAATTTGAGACAACGTACATTTCAAGTCCATTATAATGGACTGGCCACGAGCATTAAGTTGTCTACTCCTCCAGTGAGGTACAGTGACACTAGAAATCAGGTTTAATACGTGCGTGTTAGAGCTCAAGGCTGTGTGGCCTCGAACTTGTACAATGGCTCCAAAATACCCAGGAGAAAAACACTTATATCCAAATGTCAATTTCAAATCACAACTTACACATCATAGGTAAGGATGAAATGTATCACGTCCTCGGTATATATAAAAGAGTAACTAAAATATATAACATGCTTTGTAGTCAGGGAAAAAAGCAATTCAGTAGATTAATTAGCTAGAAATGAACTGCAACTGGCTATAATTTAACACAAAGAACTCTATATTGTTGATTCAGGGATATAAACAAAACCAGAAAACAAGTTCTCAATGTGTTAATGGGCTTGTCATTCAATGTTTAAAACCTTTAGATCAAAAAAAAAAAATTGAGTAGGTATTTGATTTTGAATCCCAGTTTTGTGGTAACGTAAACATGTCAATACCCTGCATTCCAAGAGGCCCTGGGAAGACAGCTTGCTGCGGGGTGTCCGCAAACGGTTGTCTTAAGATAGCAGTGCTCACATCACCTCAGAACTTGGAAATGAAAAGTTCTGGGTCTCATCCCAGATCCCATTTAAAAAAAAAAAAAAAAAAAAAAAAAGTGAAGGCTGGGACCCAGCACTGGTTCAATGAGCTCTCCTTAGCTTGGTCTGTGTGCGAACTGAAACACAGAGATCCGCAAAGTGTTCCCTGACATCAGGCCAACTTGAGCCTAGCAGCCCTTCTTCCACTCGCACGCCCTGGGGCCCTGAGTGAAGAATCTCCCTCTCTGAGTTTTCTCCTGAGTCTTAAAAAATGAAATGATAGTTGTTGCCTCACAAAAGTCTGAGGAACAAAATCGAATAAAGAAAAGTGCCTGGCACAAAGTAGGTGCTTAAAAAAAAATTCCTAAAATGCGCCCACCCCCGCGCGCCGCCACAAGAAACACGACATTAAAAACAATTAAGAAAAGTTTTCTTTTGAACAAGTGCTAAGTAACTGAATCGCTGTTCCCATGACGAAAGCTTTTGATTCTGAAAAACGTAACTGTAGCTACCATCTTCCCTTAACTTTGTGCTATTAGCGCTGCAGCTTTAAAGGGAGAATATTGATAATAACGGCGGTGAGAATGATTCCCACGGTCAAAAAAATAATAATTGCTCTGAATTAATGTCGGATTCTGCACTGTGCAGTGTCTCCTTGGACATGAGTGTTCCCACATGGGTATTTCAAACTCTTTACAAAATACAGTCCAATTTGAAAGTAAACACAATGCTGTTTTTACAAAAACTACACCTTCCCAGGGTAACGGACGTTAAGCACCCAGCTCCTTTCCCTCGTTGCACAGGGCATTCTGAGTTCTCGTGTGGAATGCTGGAAACGGCCAAAAGGCTCGGCATGGTAAAGCTGAAATCAAGCCCGACCTATCCCATTTATGGTTGATGAAAAGCCCAAAGTGACCCTCAGTATCCAAATCCATGTAAATAACAAGTGACTTTTGAACTATCTCTCTGAAACATACATATGGAGGAGTGTGGAAACCAGGCACTGTGTAAAGATGCAAATTCATCCTGTGGTTTGCACGGCACCACACAGTGGTGTTCAGGTAGTGGCGTGGCAATGATTGCCACGTGATTATCTGTCTTGCCTCCACCCGACTCTCCACACTGACACTCAGTATACAACAAACCCCCAAGTGGTTTTCATGCCCCTGCCAACGAAGAGATTGCTAAAAGGAAACAGGATTGGAGGGGCCACCTCTCCTGCCTTAGCTCCCAACACCTATAGACACATCCACAATGCAGATGTGCAGATGTGTTCTCGGTTTTACATAGGTTGCCCCTTCTCTCCCTGATGCCCCAAATGTTCTCATTTAGAGCTGCGTGCTTCTGTTTCTTCTTAAGCTGATGTTAGCCTTTTAAAAACTAAAGGCATATATTTTCAATGCTTTATAAAATATTAGGTATCATGACTAAGCAAGGTCTACCATGCCTAGGATGTCATTATATTCTCTTGTGGTAAAATACACTTTGTTTTAAAGCCCAGTATAGAAAAAACAAAATTCACAGAAGACGCAGACTCACATTTAACAGCATGAAAAGAAACTACCACAGAGATTATTTCGTTGACTAGTTCGTGGAAGTTGAGAGATGACTAACTGGAAGTTATTTTAAATTGCCATGTTATAACTATAAATGAGAATAAAAAAATCACAGTAATGGAATGTATTCAAAAGTATACACCCAGCTGACCGAGTCCATCGCTTTACCAGTCATGATCAAACCAGTAAACACAGTAAAAAACAACCGCGATATAGTGCTCCCAATTAAATATTTTTATTGTGCGAGGTGGAAATGTGAACATGGCTATTCTTTTAAAAGTAATGTCAAGACTTAGATTAATTCCTAAACTGTACTCATGTCATCTGGGACGCCCATTAGTCAACGTGTTTTGAAAGTTGTGAAATAATTGGGGACACCTGTGATTTCAAAGAGTTCTATGCTTAACTCACATTCTCTGGGCTGCTTCTGGTATATTATGACGCAGTTTTAAAACTCCCACATGTGAATAACCACAACCGTGAGCATTTTAACTGCATTAGTTTTCATTTTGATTTGCATTGTTTGCGGGTGCACGAGCATAGTCTACACCACATTCCTTATCCCTAACCAGAAGGAAACATGAAGGATGGATAGAGTTGTGACGGGCTCTCCCCACATTCTCCTCAGTTATGACAGCAACGAAATGCCATGGCACCCTTCTCCTAAGTGGTACAAAAACACAGTAAAAAAAAAAAATCCCTACTTTATGCCTAGGCGCCTATGGATTTGAATGAAAGGCCCAAGACCTCTTTATAGCTGAAATGTTCAGCTTATAATGCTGATGAGAAAATACATTATCCCAGAAGGCTTGCCAGTCAATGAATAACGTACTTCAGAAAAGAATGTGTGTGATCACTTGAAAATGTGATCTGATCTAAGGAAGCTCACTCACATCCTGTTACATAGAACTTGAGAATGCTTTAAATGAAACGAAACCATCGACCAAAACACATACTACTTCATAGTCTTTATGCACATAATGTAGCATGGAATCATAATGCTTTGGAAATATTCTGTGCAGAAATATTTATTTTTTAGCCAATATTTTCCTCAAAGATTGGTATGTGGTGTTGACAGTGTAATCTATTTGCACAGTTAGTTTTGCAATAACCTTCTACAAATAACTGTACATAAGAAAAATGTAAATTTCCTGTAAAAATGGTTGCAACATTTTGGTAGCTGAAAGAAGTATACAAGTTGTATTGAAAATATAGTATATATATATATATACCTAATTCAAGAATGAAACATAATTTATGATCTATTTATACATGAAAAATTCAAGAATTTGTAAAAGAATTTATTTTGGGGGAAAAGAAAGTAAATCTTATTAGCTAGTTAGTGTACTTTTAATAGCGAAGCCAACAAATTCCAACATTTTATTAGGTACAGTACTAGATATAGGCATGGTGGTGCTGATCAATTCGAAATTCACATCATTGTCACAGTGCTACAGTTTTACCGAGGCCCAGCAGACCAACAGCAAGCTGGGCTGAGTGGTGGAAGCATTAAATCTGAACAGAAAGAACTCAGAAACATTTTACTTATTACCCCATCAGAACTACGGTAGTAAATGACTGACATGTTTACTGTTCACTAAAATTGTCTGAAGAAAAAAAAATGGCCTTTAACATGCATTCAAAATAGCTCATTTGTAATGAAAGCTTGGCTCATCTTTTCATTCAAGAATAAAAGTATGCAGCTATGATTTCCTCTTGCTTCAGTTTCATATGGGCTTCATTTCTCCCCTAGTTGCTTTTGCGTCAGTTAAGAAAATTCATACTACCCTCAAAGACACTTCTAAACAAAAATTCGTTGGCTCTGACACAGCATGCGCTAAGGGTAGCACTGTCTGTGTAGTGGCATAGATTCTTCATGCTTCCTTTTTAAGATGTAAGAAGTCAAGAGCATATGTCCCCATGTATTAAAAGTAAAACCAAACTTATTACAGGCAGCAGGAAATATTACATTGCCCTCTGTCAGAGAAACTGATTGTGAAATCAGAGTCAAAGTACAGAAGGCAAAATACCTGGAAAATGACACTGTATAATTATCTCTTATCCTACGACACATTTGAGGGTCCTGCATTTACACAACTGTGAGAAATTAAATATATATGCATAAAAAGTCCAGTAAATCCTAAAGTCGACTTTAAATGGCCTATAATTTACAAACTAACAAGAGTCTTTAATTAGTGTGTTTCTAGAACAGTGACATCCTCACCGTTCAGGCTACCTTTTGCAATTTCAATAATCATAGAAAATAAGATAACTAAATAAGCAACACAAACAATTAAATCGAAATGGCTATATGCATGTGTCAATATATTTAGATGTTTACGCTTAGAGAAAAGGTTAAACTCCAACCCCCAATACGTCAGAATTGGAAATCCACCATCCCTGGCTCACACATCTCTCCATATAGCTATTCAATGAAGCTCTGTAATTCCTTAATGTTAATGAAGGGGCTCACCTGACAACAAGAGCAGCACATGGGCCAAAACCTTGTCCATTTTCTATTTGTGGTGCACGGTAGGCAGGTAGAAGCACTCTGTATGTTTAGTTACTATATGTTCAGACTGACAGAAGCGAGCCTGGGTTTTAATATACTGCACTATGTGTAATGAAGCTACTTGGATTAAATGAGTGATAAGAACATACGTTTTTCCTTTGTAAGAAGGAAAAAATTGTCTAAAAATAAGAAGGGGACATGACAAGAAGGATTCAGAGCACAGGTTTCCTAGCATCCAAAGGGCAGACTGGTCTAGAGTCAGAAGGGGTCCCCGAGTTCTCCACATGTTTTGCTAGCTATTCTTCTCACTGCTTTAAACTACAAGGAAATTTTAATCTAATATATGGAGAGATGTCTTGGTATTGTTCTAAATGAGAAATGAGAATGGTATTCATTTAAAATGCTGTCTGCATTCTCCACCTCACAGACGTTCTAAACATCTGCATTGTACCCCCAGCATAAGTACACACTCTCCAGACATAGTATAGACGATACCTTAGCCTTAGGCACTTATTTGAGGAAGCTTAACTCACTACATAAATGATTGCATTAAAACAAACAAAAGGGATCTTTTCAAGCAAGTACCAAAGTAATAAAAGAGCCACGATTGAGTTTTATAATTTTAGCTGGAGGATGTGATAACCAAAAGTAGTCCGGAATTCTGAGCAATGGGTTCAATTTACAGATTATTAAAAACATACCCTTATCAAATTTACAGAAAGTTGTTCATGAAGCAGGACAAAATATATCCATTTTAATTTGTCAAAGATAAAAGGACATTTTTTTAAAAGCACATTTCTCATAAGTAGTACGGATTTTGTTTGTTCAATTAGTAATATCATAAGATTACAAGTGAACTCGATGTGTATATTTTAATTAAAGAAATAATCACAAATTGATTTTGTTATTTTTTTAATTGCACAGAGTTTAAACTACCTTGATAAATTCTACTCTCTTCCAAGGTAAATGCCTTTTCTGAAAATAAATATATAACTTGAATATGTATTTGTTACTTTCCTTTTTCTGAGTGCATGCCTAAAATAGGTTAATGAGCACAGCCCTTAAAAGACATTTTCAGTGGACCAAATCGAGACTCCCACGGCATTGATTTTCCCTGGATGTAATTTGAAATGTGTAAACTGCCACTCAAACTAGAAGTGCAATACCTGACATCTAGTTATTTGGCAATCTTTTAGATAACAGCTGAATTAATGCACTGTTGTTGAACTGACGCATCTCATAACAGTACATATGTAACAAATTTTGTATGATACAAAACTTTACAGCAAGCTATTTGAATGTTTATTAAAAAATTCTCAAAATGACATGGAAACATGTTTACTGTATAAATAAAAGCACTTATACATCACGAGTGTTCATTCTTCAATAATTTATAACATCATACTGTGGCTTCATTTTCCTACAATGGCTTCAGATTCTGTACATTCAATGGTTCAGCTAATATTCTTTCAGGTTATCAAATATGTGGTCATGAAACACAATCAGAGGACAGTTTGTGTGACATATTCATCAGTCAGTTTTTATAAAACTGACCAAATGTATTTGATAGCAAACTATAGAGAACCAGTGTCAAAATGATTAGGCATCACTTCTTTACACGGATCTTTTCAGTAAAAGCATTTTTACATTTTTCTGTAATTATAAAAGGGGTTTGCCCATTAAAAAACATGGCATTTTCTTTAAAAATATTTAATTTGGTCACCAGTTAAACTAAAATTATATCTGTTTGCATTTTTCTTCAGCTAGATATATATTCAGTTAAAATATATGACAATTTAGTGATCTATCAAATCTTCATTAATAAAGACAGGTGTCTTCCACATTAGAAACGAAATTAACTCTGACACCTTATACCAGAGGACTTAGTGCAAAGAACTTGATGACTACTTGAGATCTCTATAGAAAATTTCACCAGAAATGCTGCTAACAGGGTCCACAAAGGGAAAAAGAAATCAAAACACTTCTTGGTACACACCCCCCACACACACACTCACACACCCCCACGCACACACACACTCACACATACACACACTCACACACACGCACACGTGCACACACATTCATACCATTAATCCAACATAGAATTCCTGAACAGTAGGGGATCACATGAATTTTTTCTCATTTTATAAGCTGTCGCCATCACCTAGGGGCAGCACCTGGGTTTAAAGAAGAAACAAGAATAAATGCTGACACTTCACTAAAAGGTGTCATTCTCCAAAACTGGTTGATTTTGAGAAAGAGGACATTTTAGGCTATCTATGCTATTGCTAAGAAAAGAGAAAGATATCTTCATTTTAAAATTTTAAGGCAGGCACACGTCTGCACGCCTTGAACCTCCATACACAAACTGGGCAAGACAGGAGGACAATGGGTTTGTGTCCTGCTGGGCCATGTAGGAAGATCCTGTCTCACAAAACAAAGCTAAGCAGAAACAAAGATGTTAAAAAGAAAAAAAAAAGAAAAGAAAAGAAAATAGGAAGACAATAAAATATTTTGTAGAAAAATAAACAATGAAATAAAAAAGGTAAAACAATACCTATTACCGTAGGCTGACAGACTCAAATTCAGATAGTTTTTGGAGTTACAGATTTCTTATTCATAGGCCAAGAACACGAGGTTATGTTCTCTGGTGGGGTAATCAAAGCCAAAGCCAGCAAATGCACAGATGTCCCCTCTAACTGACTTACTCCCAGAAACAGCCACAGACGTGAACAAAATCAGAAGTACAACTTGTAGCCTTTGGATAACATGATTACGTTTTATCTAGACTTATGTTACTTGGCTTCATAGACAATCTGTCACGTAACTACATTTCTATACACTATTATTGTTAAAAAACGAAGGCTCAGATGCGCTGATATCAATCAACTACATATCATTAGCAACATTTCAAGATGGCGTGCGTATTTCTGCAACACCGTAACTTTTCCAAAAAATAATATATCCCAAATAAAAACATTATTGCATTGAACTGTGCTTTAAGGTAAATTAACAGGAAGGGGACGAAGCTTTAACAGGAAGGGATACAAAAAAGTTCATCAAGCTTCTAGTTTTAGGTAGTCCAGTCTGTTTCAGTGAAGCAGAAGGATTCTTCAGTATTCACCTTTTCAATGCTATGCTGTCAAATGGTCATAGTGCCCTGCAGAAACTAAGACACGAGGGGCGTTATCATGAGGCAACAACAGTGGTTTTGTTTTAAATGAACTATATTCCATGAGAACATTTACTATAAGAAAAGGAAACTGTTTAAGACTTATAATTCAAACACATATATATATCGATAAAGTATTGTCTACCACATACCTACCATTAAGAGATAGAACAAATCCAGAACAAAACTTCTAAAGCACTGAAGCACACATGAAAACCACTAGCTTCAATTAGGAACAACCGCAAGTGGGTTCATGGGGAGTGTTTGAATTGAAAGAGTAGCAGCAGCTTCATATTTTGTCACTGAAAATATTCTCTCTCTCTCTCTCTCTCTCTCTCTCTCTCTCTCTCTCTCTCTCTCTCTCTCTTTCTCTCTCTCTCTCTGGAAAAGATAACTGCAAGTTAACAACTCTTCATGAAAATCATGCTAGTGCTTACCATTAAAATATTGGAAAAAGAAACTCCAAACATGTGTTGTGAGATTTTTACAGTATACCAACAATAACCTTACATTTGTATTAGTGAGAAATGTGGGAAACAACGTAGCCACCCAAGGTATTATTTTCAGGGTTTGTGCTCTGGATCAATTACTGGTTTTCAACATTTTATTGCATCTATATATTTATCAATTAATTGTGTGCATGTGTGTGTGTGTGTACACACTTGTATACATGTTCACGACCTCATGTCATGAAACATATGTGGAACTCAGAGGACAGCTTTCACGAGAATGTTTTCTCTTTCCATCACATGGGTCCCAGGACTAGAACTCAGGATATAAGATTGGTAACAAACATCTACATGTTAAGCTACCTTGCTAGTCCCATCACTTAATGTCTTTTCAATAACTAACAACAAAGCACAAATGTTAGAGTGTATTCAGAATACTTACATCCTCATACATGAAGTTCACAATCCCGTGTTGCAAGTGATCTCTTCGTCTAAAGAAATCTTTACACACAAAAATGATGTTTTAGGATTATAATGGAAAACCCATTAATTCCCAGTGCCAAACGTCTCCTTGTACTAAGACTGCTCATATCTTAAGTGTCTTAGCATTCTAAGAACCATAAATATATAAATCTTCTAAAGTTCAGAGATTCCAATGTTTCTTTACTTATATTCATATTTTAAATCCTTGAGACTATTTAGATATCATAGTGAATAAAGAAGAGAAAACACTTATAATTTGCTAAAAGAAACAAAGACACTATTCAAGAAAAATGGCCACATAAATTGAATCCACTTTGAGATGCTGAATACCTGTCAGGGCACGGAGTTTCACACAGCAGGCCACATAGTCATCAAAGAAAATTCTGCCATTCTTGCTGTAGCGTTTAACAATAGCAGCTAGTGTCTGGGGACTCAACCTATAACCTAAGGAAGAAGATTGACACATTAAAAACTTCAAAGTTAAATACCATGAAATACCCAAAACACAGCTATTAATAAAGTCATGAAAAAGAAATAACTCTCAAAATTATTTCTAGACAAAATATATCCTATTTATTTTTGTCAGGACTGAGAATTGACTATAAGTGCTTACACACGGGAAAGAGGCAAAAACTCTACCTCTGAATCAAAGCCCTCAAAAGCATATTGTTAAAACACATTAATATTAAAAATGCTAAGACAAGAGATTTGTTAGTAATTCCACCAAGTGTTACAGAGCTGACACAATTGTAACTTTGTAACACAATCAATTCTAAAGAAAGAAAACAATTACCTCCTCTGGCACCTAAAATATATTTATTTTTATGCCAGGCAATGGTGGCACACTCCTTTAGGAGGCAGAGGCAAGCAGATCTCTGAGTTTGGAGTTTGAGACTAGCCTGGTCTACAGAATGAGTTCCAGGACAGTCAGGGCTAAACAGAGAAACCCTGCCTTGAAAATCCATTTTATATATATATATATATATATATATATATATATATATATATATATATATATATATATATCACTAATCTAGCTAAAGATAAAAATCAGTACCAGAAGAAAAAAACTCTATCTGTAGTTATTGTAAAATACAACCCATAGGGCTAGGGACCAGGGCACTTCCTTAGGTTGTATTCCCAACACTACAAAATAAAATAAACCATATATACAAAATAATATATGATTTTTTATATATACAAGATACATATGCAAGATCATATATGTGTAGGTACATACATCATACATATATTTACATACACACACACACACACACACACACACACAAACACACATTATCTGCCAGAAAACATTCTTAAAGTAAGAGTCATACCAAAACACACAAGTCGACCACGTGAAAGTGAATTTAGGCATCCTTCTAGTGAGTTATGATCTGGATGTGGTATGAATACAATTCCTAAAATTTCCCCGTAACTTGAATGACTCTAAAGATATTTGAAGGTGTTAAGTTGGAACAGTCTGAAAAAAACTTAAACCTTTCATTACAGTTTGAGGGAACACACACAACACAGCAATTGTTCGTAGGTCAGAAGGCAACTTGGCAGGAGTCAGCTCTCTCCTCCCACCACAAGGGCCCTGAGAATCCAAATTCAGGCCATTCAGTTTGGCACTAGGTGCTTTTGCAAGCCTCAGAAAAATCTTTTCTTACACTTGGATGCTTGGTTGACCCCTTTGAACCTTTTTACGTTTTGGGGAAAAAAAATACTACATTAATTTTTTAAAATAACACTATTAAAGGTTGAGTTGAATTGATTATTATTATGGATCTACAGCTAAACATGTTTATATAGCCAGGATTTTCCCTATATACGAAAGCAAAATTCCTATTTATATAACTAACTTTAAAATCTTCACTAGTTTGAGCTCTTTGGCATATAATTTAAGCCCATTGCCTTGAGCTTACATTTTAATTTTCAAACAGGTAATTTTTATGTATATACATTTTGTTTATAAATAACCTACACAAAATTATAAGATAAGAAAATTAAGAAAACTACTTAAAGTTAGGCAAAACTTCATAAACTATGACCTACGCTTACAACTCAGGAGATGGAGGCAGAAGGAATTCAGTAAATTAGAGGCAGGCCTGGGCTACATAGCAAGTTCCAGATCAGGCTGAGTTATAGAGTGAGCAGAGTGAGAATCTGTCTAAAAAATAAAGAGACGGAGGGAGGGAGGGAGGGAGGGAGGGAGGGAGGGAGGGAGGGAGGGAGGGAGGGAGGGAGGGAGGGAGGGGCGGATAAAAGAAGGGAAGTACCATCACATTACAGCATTACATGTTAGCAAATTAAGCATCATTGTGTGTGTGTGTGTGTGTGTGTGTGTGTGTGTGTGTGTGTATTACCACTCTTTGCAAGTGAACCAAGAACCTTAGCCTATAAAAAGTACAATAAAAATAGTTACACCTTTTAAACTAATCTGCAATGCAATCTTCCCACTTTGAAGTTTTTCCATACCTATCTCATGTGTTCTAAATTGCGTGAGAACAAAGAAGGAAAACGAAACAAATTATTCTTTCAGTTGAAAAGCTAGACTCCGATACAGACATGTGTGGTTGACTGAGATAAGTCTTTCATGAATAATTAAAGAGTCCACCAAATTACAAACGAATGGAATGCAGGTGGTGGATGCTAACATTAGGAATGATAATTATATGCAAGGAATTAAGAATGAATGAAAGACTGCCTTTGGAAGAAACCTCAGACAAATTTACGGACTGGAGACAGGGCTCCGAGACACTATGCTGGTCTCAAACATGTAAGACTGAGGTTCAATCTTCAATACGACAATAAGGTGAAGAAATAACAACAATAATGATTGTATTAGTGTCTTGGATCAGAATTTACTTACAACTGTGAGCCCAAATTGAGGAACACACTAACAGAAAACTTAGTAAATTAAACAACTCAGATTCACAGTTTGCAAACTGAAAAGATCACTCAGTGGTTAAGAACACTTTCTGCTCTTGCAAGAGGACTAGGTTCAGTTACTAGCGTGCATATGATAGCTCACAACCTTCTGCAACTCCAGTTCCAGGGAATCTGACACCCTCTTCTGGGTTCCTAGAGCAACAGGCACACACATGGTACATATACAAACTTGCAGGCAAACACTCAAGCTCATAAAATAAAATAAACACCTCTTTTATAAATATAAAGAGTTCATTACTTGATCAATGAGCAAAGATGATTCTCCTGGATTCTAAAGTATGTTCTTACCCATAAGGGTGATGGCTTGGCTCAGCTCATGGTGTTCTACGGTGCCACTTTGGTCTTGATCAATAGTCATGAAGTTCTGCTTCCAGGCATTCAGCGCTGCCCAAAGCTCCTTGAATTCATTGAACCCCATTTTTCCTGTATAATCTCTCTAACAGTTTTATTAACAAAAATAAGCTTTGTTAGCCAAGAGAATTTATCTGATCCTACACCCCAAATCACTAAAAAGGACATATTCTTGTATAGTTAGCTAGCAGAATCCAGTCAATGAGTAGATTGCTGTGTGAAAATGTAATTATATAGACTTTAAGCAGGATCTTACAAAATACAGTTAGATCTAAAATAACTGACTTAATGTTAAAAAAGCAATAACTCTATATTTATAATATAAAGATATTTTCTATCTTTATTCAAGGATACATCCAACATGGCAATCATAATTCTGCAGGTTTCCAGACTGAAGGCTGCAAAAGATATTCAGTATTAAAATATTAAATTATTCTCAGTTTTATCTACAAAACATCAGGATAATCTTCAGTTTCTCAAAAAATTTTTAAAAATCACAAACAATATAAAAATCACAATTTTATATTTATTTTAAATATAGAATATTTATATGTTAATATAAATATATATATTAAATATGTATTGGCTGTTAAGCACTTAGAATAATAAAAATAAAATACATTTTAAAAATGACTGTCGCCAAACTATTGACACTAACTGAGGTCAGTAACCAGGTAAGCAGTTACAGAGTAGCCTAAAGTTAGTGTGATGAACACATTACAGGCACTCGGAGTGGCTTTGCCAGGAGTCCGGGCAGAAAGTTGGTTTCAGTCTTTAAATCACCAGAGACAGAGAGAGGGAGGTTGACCTGGATATCTGCTATGTACTCAGAAGCCAGAAGCTGTGCAGGGCTTAGAGAACATAAGAGGACATCGGGAAGGCAAAGAAGGCCAAACAGAGAAACTCTTGAATATTACACTGTAAATCAATGACCTTCCCTGTGGTGATACAGCAGAAAAGAAAGTGGTACACTTCCTCCACTTGAACTCTGCTTTACAACAAAAGGCTCAAGGTGAAAAGAGATCAGGGTATACGTGAAACACATGAGGGCATAGTAAGAGAGGTCTGGTAGGGAAGCCTGAGCCGCTGAGCTAAGGCAGCTGTCTTCTCTTCAGAGAGGGGAGAAAGGAAGACCACTACTAGCCACGTGAGGAAAGGAGTTCTGGGGTTCGCATCGACCATTCCTTGGAGACACAATCTCTCTCACAGCAAACCCGCTGATCCCCTGGCTCCTAGTCTCTTTCCCCCATTTTTCTGCCATGATCTACAGGCAACTAATGAATGCAGAGAGCAGGAGCAAACAGTTTTTCCATGGGAGAGGTCAACAGTAGGTTATACGGTACAAAAGGTCAGCCCTGAACACATCCATACAAGCAACACCATACAGACTGAGAAGGATTTGTTTACGAGTCTAAAAATATATATGTATATACATATATGGATGGATGGATTTGAAAGACAGAGCAAGGAGTACATGGGAAGGCTCAAAAGGAGAAAATAGAAACACGAAATTATGCAGTTATATCATAAATTAAAAAAAGTAATTAAAAAGAATGGGGTTACTAGAAACATTGACATTTCCATATTTATTTACAATGAAGACCCTAGAAAAACAAGTTTAGTCTTTCCAACCTTTAATGCAATTATATTCAAATAGTTGGGTTTATTTATCTAAAAAAGGAATGTGTTAGCAAAATTCAGGTAAGTTTATAGGATTCTCTTATCTCCTTGATATTAAATAGTGAAAAAATAATTTAGATTCACTTTATTTTATATTGCTTGATAACATTTTGAAATCCTTAAAGCCAATTAAAGGAGATAAATTTCAAAATACCTAAAGAAAAAGCAATAAAATATTCTGCTAGGAACAAGAGCTGATTTTCTTTAGCTGTTCTGGGTGGTGTCAGTGTTAGGGTTGTTGGTTATGGCATGCTAAGAACAACACTCATCAGACCCTCAGTGAGGGCTTGCTGGTCAGGAAGTGTGGGTGCATTCCTTTGTCGCTGTTGTACAAAACACCCAAACAATGGAGCAAGTGGTGGCTGGTCACGTTCTGTCTGCAGTCAGAAGCAAAGGGAAATCAATGCTTTCTACTTTTCCTCCTTTCATTAGGACTCTAGCCTATGAGGTGTGTCTTTCACACTCAGCGTGGGTCTTCCTAGAAATGCCCTGATGCACTCACCAGGCTGTGTGTCTAAGGTGACCCCAAACACAGCCACGCTTGAGGTGAAGACTAACCATTACAGTGGGTTACATGCTTTTACACAAACATGCCGAATGTGTACAGCAATTCTAATTTTACAAATCAAGAAATCTGAGCCAAGAAAACAACGGTTTTCTGAATTCATAAAGGTAGTAGATAGAACCAGCCAAACTTGGGACTAATGTTCCTCCGTGAGTAAACTACTAGAAATTGAAGAAAGTTACATGAAAAAAATTCTGTATATGTCATCTTTTTTCAAGTTGACTTGGTTCACATTCAGGAAGTGGGATAATCTAACCAGATTAAAACAAAAATTAAAAATATAATCAACAAATAAGTATGTCCTAATCTCAGGATAGGACTAGGTATTTAGAGAGTAAATATTTTTATAAAGTGGAGAGACAGACTTTTCATCAAGAAAATGACACATTTTACTTTCTCCTTAACGCACTGCAGTGGACAGATTTTTTTTGTTTTAAACCCTTAGAGGAAAAGGGAAAAACAGAAAAAAGTTATTTTGCAAGTTAGAAAGTCAAGGGATATGGCTATTTAATGTTTATGCATAAAGAGAAATTCTGAGAAACAACTTAGTTACCTTGGGAAAGATGCCAAATATCTAAGTATTTGGCAGCTTCTGAACATGTGTGTGAAGGTGGAGCTAAAAACAGAGCTGAGGAAAGGGCTATTTTAAGAGCATGTGACGACCCAGTCCCTCTCTGCCTCTAGCTGGATGGCTGTCACACCTACCCTCTCACCCAGCGGGAGTTTTGCTTTCTGGAGAGGTTTCTAGGACACTAGGCACAATGGAATGAACTATACCAAACGTGAGCCCATCATCTAAAAATTTGCATAGACTTGGGAACCCTGAAACAACAGAAAGGGCAGCCCAAAGGGAACAAAGGAAATCTCCCATGGCAGTGACACCTGAACCACACAGTCCAAACGTCCAGCTTCACCTTCCGAAGCAGCCCACAGTCAACAAGTCTAGGACTCATACTCGGCATTCCCGGGAGACATGAGCAACCAGGTGTCATCAGACACCCAAGAAATGACAAGGGAGACGGCCAAATAAGCTGATGAATAAACATACTGCTGAGGAAGGAAAGGCCATGTAAGCACATAATAATAGTTTCAGAGAAATAATAGAAAGCATAACATTTGTGAAAACGAACAGAGACTCTTAGCGCTTACAAAACACACCACCAGAAATGAAAGGCACAGAAGGTTTATAAAAGAAGGCTAAGGACATTTCATAAAAAGGAGAACAGACGACTCAGCCCCAGGAAACACAACTGAAGAAAATTTCCCAGAACAAAAAAGTACAAGAGATTCCAGACTGAATACACCCACACAGTTCCCCATGCAGACCACAAGGCACGACACTGTGAAATGTCAGAGCGGCAGGGACCTGTGAGGGGCAGGATGATCCCTGAGCTTCAGGAAAGGAAAAACAAATCTCAGCAAGGTGAGAAAGAGATGGCAGCTGAGGATGGAAATCCTTCTGAAAATGTTTGTTGATCTGTATGCTGTGATTACCACTGGTTAATAAAGGAACTGCTTTGGGCCTATAGCAGAGCTATAGGGGAACAGAGCTAGGAGGGGGAAACTAAACTGAATGCTGGGAAAAAGAAGAGCAGAGTCAGAGAAAGCCATGTAGCCCTGCCAGAGACGGATGCAAAAACTTTAGCTGGTAAGCCATAGCCATGTGGTGATACATAGATTAATAGAAGTGGGTTAAATTATTAGGTAAGAGTTAGCCAATAAGAAGCTAGAGCTAATGGATCAAGCAGTGGTTTAAATAACAAGCAGTGGTTTAAATAATATGGTTTCTGTATGATTATTTCGGTTCTGGGCGGCCAGTGTGCAAAAACGGCAAGAAAAACAATGGCAGGGATGTCGCTGGCAGGCCCAGTCCGTTTCCTTTCTCTGTCTAGGTGGATGCTACCTATTGCTCTATGAAGAAATTCTTTTTAAGTTATTTGCGGGAATGGGTTATAATGGAGAACAGCCCTTGACAAGCAGACATTCAAATAACTGAGACAAAATGAAAGCATTTTCAGACACTTAAAGTCTCAAAAATTGGTTGTAATCCTTGCACCTTTTCATTAAAAGCTACTTCACTCATAAGTGGCTTCTAGGCATAAAGCAAAGAAAAAGAGAATCAACCTACAGTCCACAACCCCAGACAACCTAGACAGCAAAGAAGACCCTAAGAGAGACATGCATGGATCTACATAGGAAGGAGAAAAAGACAAGACCTACTGAGTAAATTGGGAGCATGGGGGTCCAGGAGAGAGTAGAAGGGGAGGGGGAGGAAGGAAAGGAGCAAAGAAAAATGTACAGCTCAATAAAAAACAATTTAAAAATTTCAGTTGCATAAGTATATAGAGTTTGTACATGGAAAAAAAAAGCCAGTCAATTCAATGTGATATCTCAATGCAGTAACAGGTTGAGCTTAAAAACATTAGACAACAGAAAAAGACTAGAACCAGGAGATGCTGCTCCAGAGTGGAAGGAGCTGCAGAACGGTGGTGAAAGAATGAGACCCACCCATGAAACACGGAGCCTGTAAGAAAGCCCTGGGGCAACCAGAGGGATGCAACACGGAGCTGCCAGGTCCCAAGGAAACACCGATTCCCCAAACTCCAAAAGGCAGCACATATGTCCAGAAATGATAGTCTGGGTTTAGCTCAAGCTGGACTATAGAAGGATTCCTCACCCTTAAACAAAAAACAGCCACGCTTCAGGAACTTCTGAAACCTGTTCCCATCTGCCAAACAGAGTTTCTTCCCTTGCCTCTGGTAGAAGGGACATATGGCTCTCCATGGACATAGTCCCGTGGTTGCCTATCAGATCACATGCTAGCCTCCAGGCACCTACCCTGCCTATTCACAACTACCTGATGTAGCTTTCTGGGGCCCTTCTCACCTCTCCAGGCTTCCCTCCTCCCAGATACCCATCAGCTCTCCATATAAGGATGAAATTTTTCCTTCTGCCCCCCCCCCTCCATTCTGATATCTCCATTACCACCCCCAGGCCTCCAGCCCCTACCACCCCACCCCCTATTCTGTATTTTTCCACTCTTTCTATTCCCTGCTATTCTCCCATCCCTCACTAACAGCCCAGGACCATGTTCAGTGTCTTTCTTTTTCTCTCTGCTCTGGACTCTTCCAGATGCCTCTGGATAATTTCTCTCTCTTATCCACAATAAAAATCTTCCCTTAATGGAGAAGCCATTTCAGCAGTTTCTTTACTGGACCCCTCCCATCCACTAACCACTATGAATTCTGGGAAAAGCAAAAGGCTACACAAAAAAGAAACAAGACACAGCTATGAGCAATATGTGGACAACAGAGATAGGTACGTGCTGACGATGGTCCCCTTATTATTATAAACTGTCAGCAGGGCAAAGGGTGCAAAGTTTTCACGTGGAGGGGTGGAGTGGTTTTTAAGATCGGAAGACAGTAAGATACTCATTTTTTCATTGCAGGATATCAATTGATAATCACAAGGCTGCCACTAGCTACTTCCGACCATTTAAACGATGTCTCTCTTGAGTAGTTAATGCTGAGAGTCGGGAGTGTGCATGAACAGTTGTTTCTATGATACCGTGTACAGAAGAATGATCTGATTCTTCGAACTTGGCATATCTACGTAGATTTTATAATATTTTTATTATTATAGGTGTGAGACTAAAATGCTGGAAATGAATTTGAATTTCTAACCCCCTGTGCAAGACAAAACAACACATGGTCTCACGTGCGTAAGTCCCACTGATTCCAGACTGGGTCAAGCATCTCTGAAGTTCCTCCGCATCCACCTCACCATCCTGCAAAATAATTAACACATCGACATGGGTTTTAAAGCGCAGTGGTACCAAAGGACATCAAAAGCTTCACTGGGTGCTGCTCTAAGGCAACTCAGAAATACCAATTTTCAAAATGGTATAAACCACAAAACTCACAAGGTAAATATTGCCAGCCAAGGCACACCATGGACCCTGTAACCTGGTGAACCTATTCCCTGCGTCTGAGACGCAGAACAACGCCCTTGTCTTCTCATGGTCAAAACAATGAAAAAATGCTTTGTTATTTTACTCATGGTTATCCTTGCCTGAGAGCATCTCGGTGGCTCCTTTCACATCTTCATTGCTGTACCTGGAGGGTGCTTGCCAAATTAAAAACTCCATAATTATCCTTAAAACTATGGTTGAAGGCAAACTGGCATATTTTTAAGAGTGAGACTTGATTAGAAAAAAAATGTATTTCTCCAATAATATGGACAGCAGAAGGTCTTTCTGTCACATTCCGCTCAGGTAAACACTACCAATAACTGTCTATCCTGAAGAAACCGTTTCAAGCCAATACTATGTTTCAAGAAACATAAATTATGAATAGCTGCTTGATGCACTGTAAGCAGAAATAAAAAGTAAGAACTGAGGGGGCCCCTGCAGGTGTCATGCAGAGAGGTAAACCCACAAAAGGTTAAGAATAAAAACCCGGTGCAGATTAACTTTGTCAATCTGGATCAGAGTTTGGGTAGTCCAATAACAGGTGGTTTGTTCCCAATGTATTGAAGCCCAGTATAATTTGGTAATGTATATCTTAGTATAATAGAATCCCTTTTGCACAAGGAAGCATAATTACTTGAAAACTCAGCTGAGCTGAGGGTACCTGTCATTTTATTTCTTCCAAGATGGGTTCTAGAGATAGGCTACCTCATTAGCTTAATGACCTAAGGGTCTGGCCTGGTCTTGGTCATTTGGACTCTTAGCTGCCTCTGGCTCTAGTTGTGGAAGCTTCAGGAAGCCTCTGGCTATAAGGGTCATTTAGATTACTAGCCACTCTGGTCTTGGTTGTAAGAGCGCTATATGGCCTAAACCAACAGACTGTTAATCACTCAAATCTCAGCTTTCTGGATGGAAGAACAGGTTTTTCATCTTTCCCACTGGAAAAGGCAATCCTTTGTGCATAGCATTTCTGATTTCTCTGGAGATCTGTGAGCTCAACAACCTTCCTGCTGTGCTCCCAACAAAAAGCCTCTATACCCAAATCTGACAGCTCTACAGTCAGGACAGGGCCTTGAAAGTCCAAACACCAGGTGTGGTCAGTAAAGAAGTTTCTGTAGCCTTTTCCCCTCCTTCGGATTTTTTTTAAAAAAATGGATTTCTACAAACTTTTAAAAATTTTGGATTTTTAAAAATTGTCCTCACACACACTGACAGTAACAGTTATAATTGTTTTTCTCTTTAACTAGTAAGTAGGAAAATATTCTTCCTACTAACAAATCAGCGTGCAATATTCAGGCAGCACAAGGATACACAGAATTCAGTGAAGAGAAAATACAGCATTAAAACTGTCCAGAAAAAAAAAATGTGAATATATGGAAAATTTCCACCACTGTAATTAGAATCATAAGAAATAAATCCTATGCAGTCGGAGGTTTTCTGTCCCAGCACCACCCCCTCTTGCAACTTTCGCACACAAGTCCACCTACCCACACAGAGTACGGTTATCAAATAGTAAATATGTATTACAAATATATATTGTTTATACTTCTAAACAGAGAAGACAAACTTTGTAGGGCATGGAGTTACTTTAGTAGCAAACCTGGTTGAAAAAGAAAAAAGTACTGTGAATTTCAGTTAAAGAACATAAAACGTGTTTGAGGGTCTTATCTGCTCTGAGGGAATGGGTCTGATTAAATAAGCCTGAACTTGGTACACCTCACACCACACTTGAACTTCCCGTTCTATGCACAATGGCCCCTGCTTTCTTCACTGCTGCTCTGCATAGATACAATGTGTATCAAAAGGAGTCTGTGCTTTATAATTAGAAATATGTACCCTGCCTATGAAAAGCTACTGCTTCCCCCATTGAAAAATTAAAGGTTATAAAACGCAGAAATCTGTCTGTTAACTCTTCAACACATGTGACATTTTATTTGCTGTAAGTTTTACTTCACTTTGACATGGGATCTTCTTATGCTGCCCAGGCTAGGCTCCAATTCCTGGGCATGCTAGTCATCCTAGGCCAGCCTGCTGGGCAGCTGGGACTGCAAGTAATCTCCTGCACCCTGATGACAACAGGAGCAGATTTATAAAAATGACTTAAGCTAGATGCAAGTCTAGCTCTCTGAGTCCAAGGCCACGGGGAATACATAGTGAGACCCTGTTTAAAAAAAAAAAAAAAAAGTAAACTCAAAAAATAAAGCAATGACAATAAGAGTTCATAGTTTCATAAAGGAAATCTAGGGCTGAGTACAAGGTTGTGTGGCACTTAACTGTGTCATCAACCTCTGCATTCCTCACATTCTCCACCCAAAAGTCTCTATCTCAAGTGTATTGCTCCCAAGCCACAGATGGCCGCTCTACCTTCAAACCTCAAGTTTCCTTTCCACGTAGGAATAATGAGCCAAAAATAGCCAAAGCTGTCTTCTAACCAGGTCTTTAAAAAGTATTGTCATGTTTCAATTTTGTATTTTGGAATGGCATGTGGAGCATACATGGATGTCAGAAGACAACTTTTGGAAGGGAGTCTGCCCTCTTTCCTCCCATGTGGGTCCCAGGGCTTGAACTCAGGTCATCGGGGACTTTTTGGATCTTGCCAGTCCCCCAGCAGTGCTTTATTTGGAAAAGCATTCCAAAGACATTCTATCCACATGGCTGTTTTTAACCTCACAGCAAACGGATATTTTCTGTAGCCCTGAGTTTCCAGCTTCTAGTACAGACTGAAAGGAAGTTGTCCACGGGGCTTGAGTGGCCCAGCACGGGTCACATATAGTTTTTCTGTACAAAGCCTCTGTTCTTAGAAAAGCAATGGGACCCAAAGGGCACTCAAGTGAAGCACAGAATGTAAGATGCTGTTCGTGTTCTATGAAATACCACCTACTTCAGTACATCCTCCACTGCTATTAAAGAGAAAATGGTTACAGACCGGAGCTAAGACCAAGGGAGAATTTCTCCTTGTCTTCAGTCCAACAAGCGGATTTTCAGGGCACGTTTTTCTTTCATATCACTAATCCCTTCCATCATCAACTCTCTTGTGGGAACAACTGCAATTTACAAGTCAATCTGATAGCCTGCCCCAATTTAGACATAGTTTTCTACTTGAGATTCTACCCTATAGTCTTGATGCACCATCCTATTAAATTCTATAGACACAAATCATAAATTCTTCACCCCAATAATAATTAAATATATGAACATACAGCAAAAAAAAATGTTTGCCTGTCTAATATACATTAAGCCCACGGGCTCATATACAACTCTCTCTCTTTCCATCCCTCCCTCTATCTCTCTCTCTCCCTCCATCTCCCCCTCTCTTCTTCTGAATTGGAATATGAAAATACTTTCATTATTGTCTTAGTTAGGGGTACTATTACTGTCACTGTGATGAAATACCATGACCAGAGCAACTTAGGGGGAAGAATGGTTTATTTGGCTTCCATTTCACTGTTCCGCCATCAAAGGAACTGATGTGGGAGGGTCTTCTGTTTGAGTTAATTTCATTGGTTAATACAGAAACTGCCTGGCTCATTTGATTAGCCAGCCCTTAGGTGGGCGGAGTAGACAGAACAGAATGCTGGGAAGGGAAGTTAATAAATCGCCATGCCTCTGCTCTCTGAGCCAGACCTCCGTGCCTCTCCTCAGGGAGACAGATGAGATGAAGCCAGCCACCAGGTCAGACGTGCTGAATCTTTCCCGGTAAGACACCATTCATGGTGTTACACAGATTATTCGATATGGGTTAAAGCAAGAGATGTGAGAATTAGACAATAAGAGGCTAGAAATAATGGGCCAGGCAGTGTTTAAAAGAATACAATTTGTGTGTTGTTATTTCGGGCATAAGCTAGCTGGTGGCTGGGAGCCAGGCTGGAAAGCAGCCCGCAGCTCCTCACTACAAGGAACTCAGAACAAGAACTCAAACAAGTCAGCAACCTGGAGGTAGGGGCTGATATAGAGGCCAGGGTGGACAGCATGCTGCTTACTGACTTCGTCTTCACATCTTACCCAACTTGCTTTCTTATAAAACCCAGACCCACCAGCTCAAGGATGGCCACCACCTACCATATCAATGACTGATGAAGAAAATGCCCTCCAGCCAGAACTTATGGAGGCATTTGTGTTGTAGGAGGCTACTTGTTTGCTACTGGCAGTCTGGCAGCTCAGCCCCAAAAATAACCACACAGAAACTGTATTAATTAAATCACTGTTTGGCCCATTAGCTCTAGCTTCTTATTGGCTAACTCTTACATATTAATTTAACCCATCTCCATTAATTTGTGTATCACCATGAGGCTGTGGCTTACTGGGTAAAGTTTTGGCGTCTATCTCCAGCAGGGCTACATGGTTTCTCCTTTACTCAGCCTCCTTTTTCCCAGCATTCAGTTTAGTTTTCCCCACCTAGCTCTACCCTGCCCTATCAACAGACCAAGGCAGATTCATTACACCAATGGTATTCACAGCATACAGAGTGGAATCCCACACATTTAAAGTTCTTTCCTATCAGATAACTCTAGCTTGTGACAAGCTGACATAAACCTAGCCACACAACTATCTTTGCCATATCCTGAATCCAAGAATTGGGCTTTAGATTTCTTGTTCTTTTATTTCAAATGCTTATTTTTTTTTATAGAAGAACCATACTATTAAATTATGTAGTCCTTTGCCATAACACAGTTCAGTCAGGAATGGACCACATGTAAGGTAGAGACAGGTAAGATGACAATGGAGCTGAAAAATTACTATCACCTAATATGTACTGTGTTTGCAGTGAACGTCTACCAGAGATGAATTGCTAAAGCCTTGGCCCTCAGGCAGATGGAAATAGAGAAGGGAGGACCTATGGTAAGTCCTTGGTCACTTAAAGGTGAGTGTGGGCATCTGGTCTCATCCTCTGCTCTTTCTTCTGCCTAACTTTCCAGAGCACAATGCTATCATCAAGTAAGGCAAGACTGTGACTTTATCATTTTTAAGGTCTACTTAAACATACAAAATAAATTATTATAGTATGTTTCATATTGTAGCATTTATTCTCAATGCAAGTCTACCAAAAAACATTTGATTCACTTTTGGCAAGGGCCAAAAGATGATAAAAGGAAAAATAAAAATTTGGGAATATGATATTTGGGATATGATATTTGAAAGAAACAGGCATCTCTTAATATTTTGCATCTCCGTATGTGCCGCATCTACAGCACAGGGAAGAATGGTGGGTCTTGTGACAAATCACCATACAAAATAAGGTAGAAAATTTTTTTATGGCAATATGAAGACAAAACTGGGTTTCTATGATCTGCCTGACAGAATAGAAATTCTAACTTCTCTGTCTGACTAGGCCACAGATTTATGAGTCAGGAAACACAGACATGCATTTATACAATATAAAGGTGATCATAAGTGCATGCATGTATCCATACATAAAATACACTTGTGATTTATGCATATGTATATAGGCCCACCTTTTAATATGCATAAAATCACAATTGTAAATTCTCTAATTCTAAATATTTATTCAACTTTTCTTTCATACCACATGCAGTCAAAACCAATACAAGTAAGGTTAATATTGTGCGGATTACTTCATTTCTGTGCCACAATACTACTTAAAAATACAAGAGGCTTTGCTTTGATTCCCAGTTTAAATGGACAGGGTCCATCATGGTCAGGAAGGCATGGTGACTTGGGCTGCATCCATGGAAGAAAAGGTTGTAATATGGCTTGTTATATCATAACAAATCAGGAAGCAGAAAGCTTTGGGCAGTAGACCTTTCAAGCCCCACTCCCGTGGCCCTATATCTACATCCCAGCAACCTTCAAAGCAGCACCGTAAGCTGTGGACCAATTGTACAAACACATGAGCCTGTGAGGGTACTCATGTTCAAATCGCAGCAGATGCATATGTTTTTAATTTCACTCCAAATTTTACAGGAGGTTGTGTAAAAAAAAAAAAAAGTACTTACAAAGAACAAATTGTGACGAAAGTATTAGCAGTGAGAGCAGAAGCAACGCTTCCCAAAGACTGCAGTCACATACTGTCAAAGCAGCTCAGACGGAAGTCATGGACCTGAATCGGCAGGCCAGAAACCGCTCTGCTGTCATAATAAAGCCGGGTTGCAATATTTACTCAAATTTATTAAAAGCTAACATGCTAACAGTATAGCATACCATTAAGAAAACATTTGCTTTCATTTTTGGTATAAAAAAACTGAAGATGCCTCAACATGATCATTTTGATAATCTTTCTAGAAGATGTGCCGTTAACTTAAACCATGTATCACTAAAAATGATAGGACTGCATCTGTGAGGACGCATGCCATTTCTCAGGTGGAATAAACGCAGGACAGTGGAACTGATCTCCGATCACATCCCTTGCCATACGTAAGTTTTAACTGAGAAACACGCTATTTACATGTGATGGAATTCATGCCAAAGTTGAAAATATTGTACCTACGAGTAATATGATATGAACACGCATTATTCACGTGTGAAACTATCAATAGCAAAGTCAATAAAGTTAAAAAACGAAGTAATTATGACTCCTCTCATCTTTGATCTCAAGAACAGTGTTATTCTACCTGAGTTTAAGACATAAGCTTTATAGACATTTTAAATGATACACTAAGTAGGAGCAGTTGGCACGTCTCTGAAACAGAAATCATTTACTGACTAGTATTTGGTAAACGATTTATCACCTCACCTGTCCAGCAACAGCTGTGAAGAAAGACCACATAGCGTCGTCAGCAGGGGGGTAGCTGTCAGAGTAGGCCACGTACCCGGGGTAGCCACCAGCGAATACACTGGGACCTGGCATCGGCTGGCCCATTTGCATCTGCATCCCTGGGATCTGACCGCCGAAGTTTCCAAACTGTTGAGGGAAAAGATTACGTTGGTAATAAAAAGTTGAGTAATTAAAACTTAAGTTAAAAGAAATTATTTATTAGAAATCAACTAAAACCAAAGAAATCTAGTAGCCAAATTTTCCAAACATATCGTCACTAAAGTTTCAACCACAAGATGCTAGAAGGTATGTTGTTAAAACAGCTCGTCAGCACGTTACTCAACAGTAAAAGAAGTCTAAGCGATGTTTCATGCCTCTAATGTCTATAAGGGCTGTGTGTGTGAGCAGGTACCCACAGAACACAGAAGAAGATGTTTGATCCCCTGCAGCGGGAGTTATAAATTGCCTGATGTGGGTATGGGAAACTGAGCTTGGTCTTTATATGACCACTATGTGCTCTTAACCACTGAGCCTTCTTCCCATCCCCTGGTCTCTAAGAACCTTTAAAATAGTGGTTCTCAACCTTAATGTTGTGTGACTCTTTAATACAGTTCTTCATGTTGTGGTGACCCCAACCATAAAATTATTTCATTGCTACCTCATAACTGTAACCTTGCTATTATTGTGATTCATAATGTAAATGTCTATGCTCTATCTCTGTTTTCTGATGGTCTTAAGCGAGCTCTGTGAAAGGGTGGTTTGACCCCCAAAGGAGATATGACCCACAGGTTGAGAACCAAAGCTTTAAAAGAAGACTGTGTATGACTTTAAGCAAAACTAAAAGCAAACATAAACAGAGAGTAAAACCTAGGGTTTCCCCTATAGTAAACTAAGAAATACATTTCTAAGTGTATGCTTAGCTGAAAATTGGATAAATACAGGCAAACTATGACCTAAGCATGGGAAATCACAGAGCTGAAGCACTCTCCACTGTAAGAGATGTAGCTTTAAAAAAAAAAATGTGACCAGAAGAAAGTAACAGGATGATTCCAATCAAAGTCCTCTTCCAAGCCGCATGAAGATCTACTTACGGGCAGCTAACCGGGGCCTCTGTCAGCCTGAGCACCATTCTAAGTGCTTTCCATCCTTTATGCTGATTCTCACCGGTCTGTGAGCCGTAGTTTGTTCTTTCTGCCTTTGAGGATCTGAAACTTCAAGGATTCCCGAAGGGCCAGGTACTCAAACACAGTGTGACCACTGAAGCCATCCATGGATGTGTGTCTTGTTATGCCTATGGAGTCTCCCTTTTCATTTGGTATAGCTATGAATGCCTTAGGAAAGCACTTCACTTTGCATTTGTATGAGTCCAGAGAAGGAAGTCACAACAAGGCTGGTCGTTATTCAATTTTGAACAAACTGTCTTGCCCTGCATCTTTGCAGCACGAGCAGAGACTGCCAGAGGGCAGAGAGAGGAAAGGATTACAAGAATGAGGAGGAACCGAGACTGACTTTGGAACCTGCTATAGATTGTTCAGGCACCTCTGGGCTGCGGTAAAGTCTCAGGCATGAAGGAAGTGTCAGGGACTGTAGGAAATGCACTTGGGAAGGAGATCATGAAGCCGTGACCCCCAGCTCTATTTACCAGTTGGAATGAATTATCAGAACTGACCATAGTGCTTTTAGATCCAACAAGTAACAGATGGGTGTGACTTCGAACAACACTTTTAAAAATTAACTTAACTTTGATTTTATGTCTATGAGTGGTTTTGCTTGCATGTATACAGGTTCTACATGTGCGGTGCCCAAAGAGGCCAGAAGAGGGCGCTGGATCCTCTGGAACTGGAGTTACAGACAGTTGTCGTAAACTGCCGTGTAGGTGCTGGGAATCAAATCCATCCCTCTGAAAGAGTGGCCACTGCTCTTAACCTGGGAGCCATTCTCTCCAGCCCTCCCAACACTGGCAAATAAACCAAGTTCAGATAGTATTTGTCTAAGCTTGAGTCACCATGTGTGATAGATTAGGTAAAGAAAACCACTCTACAGAGAGAGACCCCAAGTACAATCCACCAAGGAAAGAGAAAAAGAGGAAAAAAAAAAAACCTTTAGAGGTTTTGGGAAAGAAAGCAAAGAAAAAGAACCTAAGACCAAAGTGAGATGCCAGAGGTGGCAAGGAGTGTTCCGGTGCTGTCCAATTGGGTGTGACTTTTCCAGTCAACAGTACCATCAAATAACCAAATCCAGCACCTAGGACTGGGGAAAAAAATCCAGTCATTAAGGAGCTTATTAATGGCAGGAGGAAACTCATGTGCTTGAACTTATTCAAGAGGCCTATACATGTATTACCACCATCAATCAAAGAGTTGAGTCAATTAACAGAACTTTATTCGTACAGGAACAAATTACAGACTCTCCCAGCAGAGAGGGGATGTTTAGCAAATCTCCTACACTGGCTCTCAGTGGAAGTTCACTGACCAGTTTGCCTGATTCTTGATAACTTGGAGAACGTTTGTAAATGCTTGACTTGAAGAATTAAGAAAGTGAGGGGAATTCTTTCAACAGTGTCTAGGCCAGACTCGCTCACCACTCTATACCTTTGTGGAAAAGGACATCAAAAATCTGCCCAAACACATCAATTCAGCACTCAAGGGAACAACATCCTAAACTAACTGCTGAAATTGGCAAGCGCTGAAACCCCGTCCTGCTGCATGTACTCATAATCAACACGAACACTTTCCAAAGGAGACTGAAAACTATATCCAGATAACCAACCTCGCCTTGCAGCACAACGAACAAGCAGACCTCCCACACACAACAGAAAAGCTGACCCGTTTAAACCCTCTTGGCCTGAGATACAATAGATCGCTGGGAATACCCAGATCATCAGTCAAATGCCATAAATCAGAGGATTTAAAATTAGAAAACAGTAACCTCTACACTATACCCGAGAGTCTTTTATGCAGTCTCGTAAAATTGAATAGCTGGACCTTAGCTAGAAATCACTTCCAATTATATCTCGTGGATGGTCCATCTCAGTTTTCCACAGTTCATTCCCTCAACATGAAACACAGTCGAATCAACAAGGTCTTATTTTGGAATTCTCTCCAGAGCTAAAGTGTAAATTAATTGAGCTGATTATGAACGACAATCAGTTGACAGCACTTCTTTTAGATTAAAAACTTAGGTCAGTACGTTAGAACTGACTTTAAGCACTAGCTAGCTTACCAAGGTTCCAGTGGATATGTCTGGATTTGGAGTTTTTTGTTGTTGTTGTTCTTTTTGTTTTTTGTTTTTGTTTGTTTGTTTCTTTTTTAGGTTCTACTACGATCAAATAGTCTCGCAAGGATGCTGCCTCACAATCTTGGAAACCTTAGGAAGTTAAGAGAATTGGATCTAGAGAACAAATTAAAATCCTTGCACAACGAAACTGCTTATCTTCGGGAGGCAGAGGCAGGCGGATCTCTGAGTTTGAGGCCAGCCTGGTCTACAAGAGCTAGTTCCAGGACAGGCTCTAGAAACTACAGGGAAACCCTGCCTCGAAAAAAAAGAAAAAAGAAAAAAAATTTCTTAAAAGTTTTTGCCAAAATACGAACAAAAACAAAAACAAAATAATAACAACAACAAAAACCAGTGGACCACTCTTCCCAGCAGCACTGGACACCTTACCAATCTCTAACATCTTGTCCTTAGAAAAGACCTACATATCTTCCTGAAGAAATTGGTATCCCGGAGAAGCTGGAACTGTGTTTGAACAGCAACCCGAACCTGCACAGCCTTCTCTTTGAGCTGGCTCTCTGCAGCAAGCTTTCAATCCTAAGTACGATTATCACTTAGTCGCCTTCAACCTCAGATTGTTGCTGGAGGGCCTTCCTTTATTCTTAAAGATGCGGGTCCATATTAGGCAATGGTCTGATACAAACTGCTGGTCCCACACACGGTTCAAAAACAGACTCTGATTAATGTTTCATATCGACATTCTCTATTTGTGCAGGCATTTGTACATGGCAGCTTTATAAAGACTGCATTAGTTGTTTCTGTAAATAGAGGAATCGGAGCCATTTATATATGTCTTAACTATTATTTAAAAAAGGCTTATACAATTTTTCTTGGCTAAATTTTGATAGACATCTTCCTGTTGCACAATTTGATATTCCAGTCTGTTTAAAATGTTGCCAGAAAATTATAAAGTTATTAAATCTAAGGGACAAAGAAGTATAGTTAGATACATTTTTCTTTGAAAAACAGGCCAACATTTTAATTGCAACTATTCCTATACACATTCCCCTTATCAATTGTCAGATCTTTATAATAGAATAAGTGGAATCTTTCCTTATTTTGAAATCTGAAATTTACATTTTACATAGTTTTTACAGTTGGAGTAAATGTCTGAATTTTCCATGTTTTGATTTGCTGCTTAATCAGTCAGAGCTAGAGTTAATATTTTCTGTTAAACATTCTGTGACAGTTAGTTTAAATATTAAAAAAATAATTGTTTCTTGAAACAATTGGCAAACTGAAAACATACACTCAGAAATGGAAAATTCCACGAATTTTATTTAAGGGATGGATTGTGAAACAAGATTTCTGAAATGAGTCTTTGAGGAAAAGGCATTGAAATCTTTCCTGGTATAAGTATATTTTAACTTTGGGGGAGTGGAAACTTTCAGGGAAGAGGACATTTTTGTTCTTCTTTCCTGGAAGTTGGAGATCCACAAAAATTTAACTGGGAAAATTGGCAAATAAAGTAATTAGACTAAACACATGTTCTATACATGTATCTATGATTTTGTGTGTGTGTGTGTGTGTGTGTGTGTGTGTGTCATAAACCACAGTGGGTAACTTTAAAAACTTCTTCCTATCCTTGTAGAATCAGATGAATGCCTTTCTTTAACGACTGCAGTATATGTATGTCTCAAAGTTATGTAACCGTGCACTATGGTTTTATATATTGACCGGCCCTGTGCTTCTTTCTCTTCTACAGTTTCTGCTCCTGAACTACGTGTATTTTCCCCCAAATGTGGGGCACCCAGACTCAAACAGTTCAGTTTGGCACCATTACATTTTGTTTATCAAGACAGGGTTTCTTTGTGTAGCCCTGGCTGTCCTGGCGTTCACTCTGTAGACCGGGCTGGGCTCACACTCACAGAGAGATCCATCTGCATGTGCCTCCCGAGTCCTGGGATTAGAGGTGTGTGCCACCACCACCCAGCGAGTACCATTATTTTAATGCCATCCTCCTTTTGTGGGCAGACAGTGATGCAGTTAGGAAAAGAGACGCACTGCACAGATGCCACTGGTAGTTCCATGGAAACTATGTAAGATGTGCACATACTATTTGATACAATTTTATTTTTCCTTCTGCTTTTAAGACTAGCAAAAGTGTAAATGTGTGCCCCCTTATGTAGTACTCTTACTTTTGGTAGTGCTGGTTTAAGTCACTTTAATTATTAAGGAAACCCATTTTAAACAGCTTCTAAAAATTAAGACCATAATGTCAAGATAAAAATTTGGTCTTTTGTTTTTCCTGGCACTCAACCTCAGGACTGGGTTTGAGGTAAAATCTGTGTTTCTAATTGGCAAATTTGTAAGAATCAACTAAGAAATGAATGGCAGGCGAAGAGAAATACAGGGCTTGAATGTGCTATAAAAATATTACAGATGTTCCATTTATCAAGTCATATTCTTTCTCCTGTAGTTCATCAGTTAAAATATTGTTTATACAGTGAATTTGTTTATTAAAGTGCTTCTACATAGTTCTACAGAGAGCTTATGCATATATGTGTTTTTAAAATAAAATTCATATCCAAGTGTACTTACATATTAAGACTATAGAACTTAAACTTTAGAGGTAGTAGTCTAGTATCTTTTCTAAAGAAACATGGTTCTCAAAAATAAAAATGCAAAAACTGTAACAATTTGGATTTCCTACATGTCTGTGTATTTAATGCTTAAAATTTACAAAAATTACAGATGTTCCCCTCATACTCATAATACCATATGCATGTAACTGAAATTTGTTTTGTTTTCTTTCCTATGACCAAAATGAGTATCAAAATTCCTTTGGGTCATGTTCTAATTTTATTAGTACAGAAATATAAAATATGACAAAATATGATAAAATGATGCAACTTGAGGATTCTTACTTTATTTTGGCCTTGGGACTTTCAGCGGGACAAGCTTCTGTACTGTGCTGCAGGATAGGCTGGAACCCTTTACAGCCACGGTCTCCGATTCTCACCAGTTCCGCCTAGGACTCCCAGTGCTAGAGGACTTGGTTAGGTACCAGACTCAGCCGGTTCTAGCTGGGTTTGATACTAATTTATACAAAGTCTCTCTCAGGTAGTTCAGACTAGGCTCTGGACGGGGGTGACCTTGGAGTCCTGGTACTCCTATCCCCACCTCTGAAGTGCAGGGATTTCAGGTCAGGCTACCAGGTCCAGTGTATGTAGTCTGGAAATCCAACCCAGGGCCTTGAGCACGCCAGGGAAGCATGCCAACAACTGTGTTACATCCTCAGCTATGTTTGATAAATAATCATCAAACAAAGGAAGATTTGTTGGAAATTCATCTCCTAACGTCATGAATTACGTACTTTATTAGATAAAGATGTACAATGTAGCAGAGAACATTTTCTTCTTTTGATTTTATGGACATTGGTGTTTTGCCTGCATGTACGTTTGTACAAAGTGTCAGATGCCCCAAACAGGAGTTACATACAGACAGTTGTGGGCTGCCATGTGGATGCTGGAAACTGAACTCGGGTCCTCTGGAAGAGCAGCCAGTGCTCTTAATTACTGAGCCATCTCTCTAGTCCCGAATATTTTCTATTTTGTTAAATCAAACAAGTATGAAGGTGTGGACTGAAAAAATATTACCTTAAGGATATTCTCAGTACATTTAAAGGACTAATGGGGAATACGTATAGGAAAGTTCATGGTGTTAGATGGAATTCAAGCAAATCAGTTTTGGTAATGTGTGTGCTGAAGCTGAGGGCCTGGAACTAAGACTTACTTTTTAAAATAATCATCACTCTCAGGGGTAGAAATTGTCTGAGGACCATAATTCCATGCCAATGTCAACTCCTATTTAGCTGTAACAAAACATTAACTTCTCTTTTTTAGGGAAAAACAAATAGGAATAGTCATAGAAAATATGCTTTCTTCTGTACCACTGCAGGGACCACTGCACAGCCCCCATTTGATAGCCGGCCTTACTGTACAGGTCACTGATGGACAGAGTCAAAGTTTGGCTTCCTTCAAAAGAGGAAAGAGCTACTTACAAGCTGCAATAGCTACTTGTAGGTCTCAGAGGTACTAAGCGGAAAAGCTACATGAGAGGAAATAACCCGGCCCCCTCCGAAAGCAAGCCTGGAAAATTAGATTGTGTTTGTTGCTACAGCAAAGTTTAAGAAGCACTGAAAGTACGTCTCAATTTATTCACCAGCAACTCAAAAGGCAAGAAGTTGTTATAAAAAGCAATTATAAAAAACACTCAACCAGGGATGAGAATCGCTAGAAAAACTGCCTGGGTTGGGGGTAAATCACAAAAGGTCACTGGAACAAGACGTGGTATTTGGTTCCTCCGTTCTGAAAACAAAATTTACAAATCACAAACACTTCGCATCACTGGCCGTACAAGGACGCTCCCGACACTCAGGATCAGACTGCAGCTCGCGGTTCTCCCCGGGGCGCAGGGCACCGCCCAGCCCTAGCTTCTCAGCACCACGCTGAGTCCCGGCGTCGCCTGGTACCAGACAGCGGGCAATGTCCGGCCCATAGGGTGACCTCCGCACCGCGACGCGGCCCGCAGGGTCGCCATGGCTCGCGAGGACTTACCGCTCCTCCGTACCCCGGGTAGGCCATGGCCAGCCGATCAAGAGTCACGAGTCGCCGGTAAGTCAACGTCAGCGCTGCTGCGAGGAAGGCCACAGGTGTGCGACAGGTCGGCACGCAGTGTCTCGCGCTCGGCTCCCGGGAGCCGGCTCCGCCTCTGGAGCCCCGCCCCTGGACGCGACCCCGCCCCTATCGGAGTCAAGCCCCGCCCACCTCGTCTGTGATTGGCTGCGGTCTGTCTCCTGGATTACGGTTTAACTCTCTAACTGGCTCTTTCAAGTTCTTACCAGAAACCTCCCTTCACAATCGTTTCCCCACCGTCTGTGGAAAGCGTCTCTGGGCCATCAACTCCTAGAGTTTCTTTCCTCTGTAGAACCCCCCGAGCCGATCAGTCAATGACTTCTTTTAACCTATCCGTACATTCTTTTGACCAGAGAGTTGGAACTCTGCAGTTACACTTCCATAGAGGGTGGATGCAGCTTCAGAACTTTGAAACCATGACCATAGTTATGCCTCATTTGATGCCTAGTGTGAGAAAGGTTATATATAATTTCGTGGCGGGGGCCGCAGTTGCCAGAAGTAGCAAATACAGGATATCTAGTTGAATTTGATTTCTGAACAGATTTTTAAAATCGTGTATGTTCCAAATACCAAATACCACATACATTTCTATTTTTCTTTTCCTTCCTTCCTTCCTTCCTTCCTTCCTTCCTTCCTTCCTTCCTTCCTTTCTTTCTTTCTTATTTTTTTTTCACAGTACTGTTTACATGCTTACGATGCCTAGGGTCTGACACTGTTTGGTAACTTGACTGGTGATTCAACTTTTAGCAATCTCTTAAGACGTGCTGCCTGATTATAAACATCAAGAGACCATTTTGGTTTTTATCATTTGACAAAAAGCAACGACCAACCTGGTTTTCTCTTAAACTCATGAATTTCATGTCTCCAAGTTTAGAACTCAGAACAGTGCAGCTGTTAGAATTAGCTTACAAACAAAAGGATGGAGTTTATACCATTTCGATTTCTTTCTGGAAAAGGAAAGCCCTAACGTTAAAAAATAAATAAGACCATCAAAAAAATGTTAAGTATTAACAGATAAAATCAGCCTTGAAGAGCTGAGTAATTTAACAATGCTCTGCTGTACTAAGGCGGAAGAACATTCTGGGCCTTGTGAAACTATTTTATCAGAAGAGGCGAAGCAAGTTGCTAATATCCACCCTCCTGTTGAAAAAGCGCCAGTTTCTGCAGCAGTGGCTGCGTTTGTAGCTATTACTGGGATATATTAAAAAGAGAAGTTGAATGAAAACCTGCTTGATAAAATGAATGAGAGAGTGTGACTCACTGGGTACCAACTGATAAACTGTTGGCAGAAGAAATCCGTGCCCCGTTTTATTCTAATTGACAAATTGCGTATTCAAAGTGCTTCGGAAGGGCTGTTTGTAGTTACAACACTAATTCAGATTTAACATCAGAATCCTTCTGTACCTTCTTTTTATCAAAACAGTGCGTTGTCTTTCTTTATGCTGGGAGTCAGATCTCCACAGGTATGTTGATTTCTACATGTTTACTTTCAAAGACAGTACCCACCCCCACCCCCGGATAAAACTGGGAGGAATTTGCTAACAGCTCTTTTAAAGAGACAACCTAACCACCTACTTCCTCCAGTGTGATAGCAAGCCCATTGCTTACGTAACTGAGCGCTCTCTGGGAAGCTCCCACAGGCTCAAGGGAGCTCTGTCCAGGCCCCTATTGTACTTTCAGTAATGAAGTCCTTTGTTTCTGACCCAGGCATCCCATGTCTCTGCCAACTTGTATGAAAACTGCCCAGCTTGTTCTTAGCTTGCAAGTAGGACAAAATGCCAAATTCTGATCATTTATCTTTCTTTGAGAAAGGGGGTGGAGGTAGATACAGAAAGGATTTTCAACACCACAGCCTTTCTAAACCCAAGATTCAAACTACAAAGTTTCTAGTATTATTAATTATGTTTTGAACAAACTCACTTTAACCCACAGATTTTTTTAAAAATAATAGCTTGTCTCCATGATTCAATCAACATTGTATAGGCAACAGTGTTTTTTGAAGATTGCATACATATCAAACAATATGGAATATATAAAATTTGGTAACTTTCCCAAATATGTGTGTGTGTGCTTTAAACCACATACTTTTCTATTTATAAGATGTTCGTTATACTTCAACATACTTCCTGTGTAGATTGAACACCGAGTAACAGGCACTGTAAGCTCTAAAGTCTTATTCCTCAACGCAGGACTATACCAGGCACATACTGTCTTTCTCCCCTTTTCCTAGACTGAAAATAAGGGGGGCTGTAATTTCCTTTACCCATAGCTGCACAGCTGCTATCAGAGATGAAGACAGAATTCAGACAGTTTGCCTGATGGCGCCATAACTTTCCCCTTCCCTCTTCCCCTCCACTAAAACATTTCAAAATATAACAGGAAGTATTTGCCATACTAAAAAAAAAAAAAAAAACTGTTTAAAGAATATAAAGAATGACAGCAGTTGGTGACACACACCTTCACTCCAGAGGCAGAGGCAGGCAGATCTCTGAGTTTCAGGCAAGCCTGATCTAGACAGTGAGTTCCAGGACAGCCAGAGCTGTTACACAGAGAAACTGTCTTGAAAAACCAAAATAAAAATAAATAATTAAAAAATGGCAGTAGTAAAAATAACTAGGCAAACAAAAAACAAAACATATTACTTTGACCAAGAAAAATCAGCCTCCAAATAATCAATCTAACCACTTCTCTAATAGGAGATACGTGTTTTCTGGTGGCCATGAAGTTCATATGATTACAATAACCTAGACGACCATGTATGATAGATTACATACATGATCCTAATCCCAGTCCTAGGGAGACAGAGACAGGCAAATCCCTGGGGCTGGCTAGGGGGCTACCCAAGAATAACAGACAAGCTCCTAGCCATTATAAAACTAGATCTCAAAACAAAAGGGAACACTGACTGAGAAAGAGTACCTAGGTTGTCTCCTGGCCTTCACATGAACAACCTACCCCCAGCCTCTGTTACACACTCACACGCACGCACACACACTCCCCCCTACCCACACACACAGCAGGACTTACTGATGATTTTGAATTTCCATTTAATTCTGCATTGAAGATTGAAAGGGGGGCTGCTTATTTTAGATGGGACCAAATCAAGAGGCAATACTGGAGTTATTCGGTCTGAGTGTTTCTGAGAACAAGAGTATACTATGTCAGGTTTATTGTTGAATTCAGACTGCTTGGAGTGACAGTTCAGCTAGTGAGCCTGGGTTCTAACCGCCTGACCTCCTAATGGATTGTTATTCTCTCTTCAGATAGAGTAAGAAAAGCAGAAAACTGTACTTTTTGGGGAGAAGGGACTACTCTAAAATGGCCCCATAATGAAAATGAGTTGCTAGTTCCTATAAGGCAAACAAAAGTGATCTGAAAAATTAATGACCTATTGACATCATTGATGGTTAAAAAAAAATGAACAAGAAAAAAGCCCTGTGACCTAGCAGAATGAAAGGGTAGCCTATTCGATATGCAAATTAATTCTGACAATGTTTAAATCTATATAGCACAGCACTTGAGAGATTGCACACACCGCAACTCTGTGAGCTCAGCTTCTGTGGATGGAAAGAAATCCCAGTTTTGGTGGATGAAACAATGGAACTTTATTTCTCATTGTTCTGGAAACTGACACTTTCAGACCAAGATGCTCTGGGGACAGTGGTATGTGATAGGTCAGTTCCTGAGGGGAAGAAAGCTGTGCCTCCCTGTGTCCTAACATCCCGTTTATTCTGTGAATGAGGTTGGGAAGAGAGGAAGAAATTTCTATAAATCTCTTCTTCTAAGAGTACTAACCCTTGGGGCTGGAGAGATGCTCAGAGGGTAAGAGGGTTAGAGCTCTTCCAGGCGTCCTGAGTTCAATTCCCACCAACCACATGGTGGCTCACAACCATCTGTAATGAGACCTGGTGCCTTCCATGCCAGCAGTACATTGTATGCTTAATAAATAAATAAATCATTTTTTATAAAAGAGTACTAACCCAACAGTACTAATCCAATCCTCATTGCCTATCTAAATAATTAACCCTAGAGACTCAGTCTCCAAATGCTATCACATTACGATGTAAGTATATGCATTCATTACAGGCACAAAAGCTGAAAGTTTGAGGAAGTTAGCTATAATTTCTACTATTATTATTGTCGTCATGGTTCTACCATGCTATTTATGTACATTATGCTAAAGTGCACTCACACGGATTTCTTAAATACATATGTTATGTATGTGTACACACCAGTAGGCGTACTTTCTCCAGAAATTAATCCATATAATTTTATGCACTATCGGTCAATAAAAACAACAATATAAAATGAGGCTACTCAGTTGCAATTTTATTAGATGTTCACAATGGGTTTTTTTTTTTTCCAGCAGCTAAACAAAGGTTACTGTCCACCAATGAAGATAGAGAGGAAAATAAAGTCCTATTTTCCATTTATTATATTAACCAGCCAGTTCAAAACTGACCTTTCTAAAGCGAAGCTTTCAGCAACAGTTTTCTGCTTCTAATTCCAGTGATATTAAGTACTGTGTTGGCAGAAGCACAAACTTTAAAGCAATTTAGCAAATCGTGCACATATGAGAAGTGTCAACAGGGCTCTTCACAAGGCTTCAGAAAACACACATCCTGCCTTGGTTATTTAGCCCTGTTAAGCAATTTGGATTCAATGCAAACTCTTGAGAAATATTGATCACAATATGTGTACACAACCAAGGATCAACATGAGCTGCAACACTATAATTAGTAACCCTCAGAAAGCGAGCTGCCGCTTGGGCAAGAATGGAAACATGTCTGGGGTAACTTTTAACTCCAAGCTGCACGCTTGTGAATATAGATTGTTTACAGATGCCATAGTTTTCTATACTCACAAAACTGAGTCCATAGCACTATGTAAGTTAAACATGTTATTTTCAATTATGCCCATTTGTTAGTAATTTGCTTATTTGCTCAGTACGCCTAGACAGAAACATTAAAAATAGTATCACCCAAAACTGCTCTGATTCTTAAATAAAACATGAGCTGAGTTAAAAAAAAAAAAAAAAAAAAAAAAAAAAAAAAAAAAAAAAAACCTCAAGTGCTGTGTGGGGCACGTGAAATAAGATCACCCCTACTTTGTAGAACCCTTGGTGTGAATAGCCAGGTCATAAGAATGAATAAATCACAACTCACTTATTAATATAGCGTTCAATGCTCAGTATAGCTTTGTGTACGTTAATGTGTTTGACCTTTATATAACTGTGTTGTGAAATGAGTAGTCCTAGTGACACTGTAGAGAGAAGCTGGATATTAATAAGTAGCCTTGCTGAGGAAGACACAGATCAGAACAGTTAGCCAATATTTTTTTTTTTTAAATAAAGCATGGCCTGATTGTTCTTTATGTGAAGAAAATCTCAGCCCATGGTGCTTACATAGTTTTGCATAGGTGATTGGAGTCCCGTTCTTAGAGCTTTTAAAGGGACTTACAATGTGATAACGGGGTGACAAGATAGTGAATTGCTCAAACGATCCAAAGTTAAAATTGGAAACTAAATAAAAAGGGAGGGGCTGGAGACATGGCTCAGTGGTTAAGAGCATTGCCTGCTATTCCAAAGGTCCTGAGTTCAATTCCCGGCAACCACATGGTGGCTCACAACCATCTGTAAATGAGGTCTGCTGCCCTCTTCTGGTCTGCAGACATACACACAGACAGAATATTGTATGCATAATAAATAAATAAATATTTAAAAAAAATAAAAAGGGAAAAAAACGCAGTTTCTTTTCTTCATGAATGTAGGCATACGTACTGATGTGGTCCAGGAGCCAGGAGTAGAGCTGGTGCCAAGACCCTGAACAGTGCAAGAAACCCAGTAAAGCACCAACCAGCATCCACTGAGTTTAGTTTATCTTGGACATCTGCTTTGCTTTCTGGCCTCTAACCATAAGTCTTAGTTGCTCTTTCTTCCACCCAAACAGCATCCATGGCACACACAACGACATTAAGGGGCTGTGGTGAAGTTTTAATTAAATAAGAGACACAAGTAAGGGACAGTCCAGAATCCTGATGCAAGTGTTGTCAAACCATTTCTATCCTTGGGCTGAAGATGCAAGGCAAGGATGACAAGGATTCAGCTGCTGAAATCTGTGTGCAGGTTCTATATGAAAAAGGGCAACCTGACCTGTGATCTTCAGTGTCCCAATGCATGACGAAACCAATGAGCTAGAGTTAAGGGAGTAACTCAAAATCTTATTCCATTCCCTGACTCTGATCTTCAGCCAATGATTTGTAATCAGAAGCTAGATGAAGAAATTCACAGGAAGCCGGGCGATGGTGGCGCATGCCTTTAATCCCAGCACTCGGGAGGCAGAGGCAGGCGGATCTCTGAGTTCGAGGCCAGCCTGGTCTACAAGAGCTAGTTCCAGGACAGGCTCTAGAAACTACAGGGAAACCCTGTCTCTAAAAAGCAAAAATAAATAAATAAATAAATAAATAAATAAATAAATAAATAAATAAAAAGAAATTCACAGGAGCTTCCTAGACAGAGAGCAATGTAGAGCAGGATGGACAGCAGACCTTCAAAGGCAAACAGAAGTTACCACATGCTGAAGAAACAAACTTCTAAAACTTAACAACTCCTCAATTAGAGCCTCAACCTATATGATTACTGTGTAAGGATGTAAGGAAAGGGGAAGAATCCAGATCAATTATGAAGGGCAAATATTTACGGAATAATTACATTTAACGGTATATCTGGGTTTTTTTGTTTTGCTTTTGTAATGTGTGCATTTGGTGTTAATCAATTATAAGTCCATAATTTGAGCAAATAGGCTGTAAATTGGGATACAGAGATAAGAAAGAGAGAGACTGAGACAGAGAAAGACAGAGAATATGAACACAATTCTTAATACAGCCAACAAGATTATAGGAAAGACTTGGGCTACCCATTACATGGAAAACTATAGTAACCAGTTCAGGAGAAGGAGGAGAAAGGAGAGCAGGGAGAAAGGAAGATGCCACCTTGCCACAGGACATCTATGAGAGAATATGCCCATAAAGTGTTTAATAAAACCATACAGGGTGATACCAGAAAATATAACTACATGAAAAGAAGTTGTACAAAAGTGGATTGTATGGGAACACATGAAAAAGAGGTATGAAGACAGGAAATATCAACTCGTTACATGACAATTTCCTGTATAAAGTATTTTTCTGAGCATTGTTTTAGATGACTCCGCACCCAGTTAAGAAGAGGTCAGAAGGAAACAAGACATGTGTCCTGGAAAGTCGCTTTCTCGGATGATATGTTAGTCACATCACACGGAAAGCCACTTCAACCTAATGCCTCACTTGCAGCAATCCTTCCTTTACTGATGATTTTAGACTTTTCTCAAAGCCGATTTCGAGAATTTATTCCCACTCTGATGGCAAGAGAATAGATCTATTGGTTTTTCTTAGTGGTTCCAATATTAACCATAGAACAAACATTGCAAAACCTATTTTAGCGATTTGGCAGTTGAGTGAAGGCTCAGCTGCCGGGGTCTGAAACATTGGCATGCCTCGCGCAACTTCCTTGAATCTAGGTTTCTCCTTTTGCAAAATGAGGATAATTGCTACCAGAAGATGGAGCAATCTCTTTCGTGTTGTGACCAAACAATCCATCTCAGTGTGCACAAACAAGCAAATGTAACCCCAAGTCCGAAACTGGCTTCTGATCAGAAGTTATTTGGCCTATCCACAGCTTTCCCAAATGAGTATCCTTCCAGCTGTCCTGCTGCCTCCATTTATAGGATGTGAGAGAGGGCCTTTCCCAAAACTCCTCTCAACCCTTGATTAGCATCAGCGTACTCTCAAAAATAGCTACAGGGGATTTCGAGTCTCATCTCCCTGGTTCTAACTGGATTCTGGTCCCATCCACATCTGATTGCGATGGTTAATGTGGGCCTGTGGAATAGCTTGAGCTAATCAAGTTTGAGGGCAGTGGTTCTCAACCTTTCTGATGCTGCGAACTTTAACACAGTTCCTCATGTCGTGGTGACTCCCAACCATAAAATTATATTCCTTGTTTCCTCATAACTGTAACTTTGCTATTGTTATGAGTTGCAATGAAAATATCGGTGTTTTCTGATGGTCTTAGGCAACCCCTGTGAAAGTGTCACTCACTTTTAAAGGGTGATTGAGAACCCCTGCTCTAGACCTACAAATTCCTACTCTGTGGGAAAAGGATCAATACATACAAAGTAAGGTTTGAGAATGGGAAAGGTTGTTTTGCCTAAGGAATTCTGGTGCAATTTTACTAAAAACAGAATAGCAAACACTGAACAGTAAAACGTGGCAGGCTCATTCATGGTTCGATTCAGTAGCTGTGAAAACTGAGGGGGTAAAGTGTAGAAACTTCTGGGAAAGAATATAGATGTATTTTTTTTCTTCAGTGACAAGCACATGGAAGTCACTTAAAATTCAGCCGTTCACTCTTGGGTATGAGCCAGACCGCAGACTGTTGCAGGTGATGGGAAAAGATTTAGAAGGTTAAAAGCATGCTGCACAGCTTCATGGCACTGAATTTTACCCGGAATGACATGTAAAGAAAAATGCCACTCCCCAAAAGAGCCAAGTGGTCAGCATAGAGGAAAGTCCATCACTGCAATCTTATGGGAAGGGAGAAGGTAGCTTAGGCCACCCCCAAACAGCCCTAAAATCAGCCTCAGCACCTTTCATCCTGCCCCTTCCATAAAGGTGCCTTTCTTCTATGACCCTGTACCAGAAGGGCCCGAGCCCTGAGCAGCTTCATCTGAATGTCCTTTCCATGACTGAGCAGAACATTAGTAGACTTGGGCAGTGAGAAGGTTACACTGGCTTTTTAGAAACTACAACACTTGAATCATAGCCATGACTTTAAATTCCGACTGGGAAACATAAATCGCCTGCTTTTCCTGCTATCTGTGGCTAGCTCTGCCTTAAGACCTGCTAAATCTCATTCCGCGTCACCACTACGGTTTGATCATGAAACTCCACAAGGTGGCAGCAGAGGAGTCTTCATCCAGGCTAGGCCGGCGAAGAAATCCAGCCTGTAAGTGTTCTCACACACTGACTTCAGAGTAGGACAAATGGAACAAGGTCTGAGAGTTGACCAGGCCGTCTTGGGTCTGCCAGCTTCTCTGAGGAGACCCCGGGCTAGAGAGGGAACATCTAGTTTCTCTCTGGTTTATTGTTGTCATGCCACAAGATAAATACAGCATTATATATTGATGACTAATGAGCCAAATGCGGCACACGTGTGTAAACACAGAAGCAGGTTGCTCATAGAGTGGACAGAGCCTTCCTGAGGTCTGTCCAGAGAGCGCACACTCTCCACACCTACACCCGTGCTTACTGTTGTCTATCGAAGTCATAGATCCTTCAGCTTGAGATATTTTTAAATAAATGATTTGGTGCTGTAAAATAATTTGAATCATGGTATTACTATAAAGAGAAAAATTGGTCACATAGCATAAACATGTCCTTTCTGGGGCTTTTTTGCTGATTTTCTGGGAAAAAAATAAATAATGAAGTCATCTGTTTTAAATAGACTTTGAAAATTTGAACAAGATGTGAAGATCAAGGAAAAGTATGTAAGTTCTGAGATGAATATACTCACAGCACCAATACCCATTGTATGCGTTGCTAATTAGAAATTTAGAAGAAAATTAAGAACGTGATGGGGAGTGTTCAATGCCAGCTTGATCTGGGATCGCCTGGGAGACAGGCTTCCAAGCATACCTGGGAAAGATTATGTTAACCATGATAAATGGATTTGGGAAGACCCATCCTAAAAGTGGCTGGAACCCTCCCTGTGCTTGAGGCCTGGCCTAAGTGAAAAAGAAAAAACAAGCCTAGAATTTATCCCTCTCCCCATTCTGATTTGTGGGTCTCATGTGACCACCTGCTTTAATCACCTCTCCTCACTATGAAAAATCCAAACCTACCCTGCTCTTGAACTAGGAGCCCAAATAATTTTTTCTCCCCTTTGGTTGTTTCTGTTGTGCGTTCTTTTAACATAGCAACAGGATAAGATACATTATAATTTCATAATATAAAATGGAGTATAATCTATGATCTCAGCAAATATTGGATCATCTTTTCCTTCCTTCCAGGTTTACACTCAACCTTTTCCCCAATTATAGCAATAACGGCCTATCATTGAAGTCCCTTTCCTTCTCTTAGCCAAGTGGCACACACGTTCAGAACCTGGTGACTTCCTAGTGCTTGATCCTAAGAGAAATCTACTGAATAAAGACAGCTGCCTAGACTAGCTCACCTACTTTGATGGGTGTAAATGTACTATGTGTGAAATCATCTAAAAATTCTTTTTTACAAGACTCCTTTTATACAGAAGTTGGAAATGCTTTCCTAAACCCAGATTGTATAAAATTGAGGGGGGGAAGGAAAGGGAAGAAAGGAAAAGAAAGGAAAGGAGAGGAGAGAAGAGGAAAGGAAGGGAAGGGAAGGGGAGGGGAGGGGAGGGGAGGGAAGGGAAGGGGAGGGGAGAAGAGGAAGAGAGAAGAGGGGAGGGGAGGGGAGGGGAGGGGAGGAAAGAGGTGATGTATTCTTTAGTTGGGATATTGGTCACCTCGGGAACAACAGAAATGCAACAAAATGGCTGTTCTTTATATTCTGGTGGAAGTTCAATTTCCTAATTATGTCACTAAAAGCATAAGAAAATTAATTATAAAAGCTTAAGAAACTTCACTGTAAGCAAGACATGTTTTGAACAACACATGAGTTGCTCATTCTCTTTGCTGAGCCAGTAGACTGAGGAAAGAGAGATGCAGGCAACAGGCATGACACCAGATGAAAAGTTTCGGTACTGATATTAATCCTCTCCACCGGCGGGCAGCCAATCAAACCAAGCCAAATTAAGAATTAATAAATCCAGGCATTCCTGGGTGGCCCCAGGGGAAGAGGAGAAATCTATAAGAGAGAACTGTTTGGTTGGAAGTGAGACCCCAGCCCCCTGACACCCCTATATCCAAGGAATCTGGGATGTTTGGTCGGAAGCATCACCCTAGCCCCTGACATCCATTTCAAGCCCTATCTGGACTCCACCTCCAGGAAGGACGGCCAAGTGGTGAACCCCTACCCAGGGAGGGTCACGGCCACTCCCACAGGCTATTTAAACTGCCCCCCCCCCCAGAAAATGTAAACGTGGTCTCCGGGTATCGTGTGGTCTACCCTCCTCCTCCACCCCGCCATGCTTTCCCGGTGCCATCCGGGAGCAATAAAAGAAACATGGGCATCTTTTATTGTGTCTAATTTGGTCTGATTGGAATTATTTGTGTCAGCAGAGATGCTCGTCTAAGAAATATTCCTAACAAGAACCACATGGCAGGTTGCGGGGCCTTATAGTAAATAACCTGTAAGCGTGGCTCCCAGGCATCTTGGAAGGGGAGTCTCTGATGGCAGATATTCTCAGGGCAGAGTCTGGAATGGGGCAGCTCCAGGGAGCTGGGGCTTGTCTGCTGAGGGCAAGGCCTGGAACCAGGAGATTCCAAACAACCAGCAAGCCCTCTTCTGTAGTAAATCAAATCGGGTTGCTAAGTTCCAACTTTCGCTCCCATTTATAGACACTAGGTAACTTTTTCAGTGGAATTCATGTGATTTAATTTTTCCAAATGCCAGGTAGGAATTTATGCTCTCTCTAAAGTATCCCAGATGTTACCGCTATGAAGTTATGTCTTTTATGTACTATAAAAAGGATTTATTTATTCTAAGAAAATGTGTGGCAACACCTAATTCAATTGGTCTGGCAGATGAATGCTTCAAGCGACAACCTGTTCATTAACAAATTAGTGAAAATATAAGCCCATTTAAATAATAATGTTAGTCAAAATGAATTATATGTAAATCGGAAACATGTTTGAAAAGCACAACCAAATAATACCAGCTAGGCAAAGAAAATAAAATGAAGAAAACAATACACATGCAGTTTGTCTCAGTCTCTTTGTTTCGGTTTTTTCGTTTCAGAGTTTCTCTGTAGAGTCCTGGAATTTGCTTTGTAGGCCAGTGCCACCTTGAACTCAGAGATTCACCTACCTCTGCCTCACCAGTGCTGGCTAGTTTGTCTTAGTCTACTGCTGAAAAACAAAAAACAAACAAACAAAAAAAGGAATACAGTAAGCAGTAAGAAAGAACAGGATTTCCAAGATGAAGAAAGTAGACTCAGTCTGATGAAAGCCTCAGTCTTTGCTTCCAAGATGGTGCCTTAGTACTTTATGTTCATATGCCATGTGGGTGCTGGGAATTGAACCTGGGTCCTATGGGAGAGCAGTTAGTGCTCTTAACGACTGTGTCATCTCTCCAACCACCCCCATCTCTGCCCCCAACTATCCTTATAACAGTAAGAACAAACTCATTTAATCCAAATTTGAATTGAGCTTTAGTCTTTGGTTTCTCTCAGTGAACTCAGACATCACAGCACCAGTGCTTATGACACTTGATTAAGCGTTCGTCAACATGTGCCAGCAATGAAATTTAATGAAACATTTGAGTCACCCAACCAAACATCCCAGCTGAGCTTAAACATCTGTGTGCATATACACGACACAGCGATTTAAAGGAGTGGGATTTGTGATTGGTTTACAGTAGAGAGGAGCACAGTCAATCATTTCAGGGAGAGCGGGGAGGTGGGAACAGGTTGGACCAGCTAGGAAGCCAAGCATGGGAGATAGCAGGGATAAACTTGCTTTCCCCCTCTTTTCTTTTTTGGGTCAGTCTGGGACTCCAGCCCATGTGCTGCCTACATTCAGGGTGTGTCTTTGCTCTTCAGTTAAACCCCTTTAGAAATCCAAATGTGCACCATACTAATACTGTCAGTATTTGTTACTTCAATCACATTGGTAATTGAAATTACCCCATGTGTATCTCAACATCTGTATATGTTTGTTTGCTCTTTCTTTGACTTTTTCCCCATTTATTTTTATTTTATTATTTTTAGATTACTATTGTTTTCTAATGAGAGAGAGAAAGAAAGAATGTTGATTGGGTGGGTAGGGAAGTGGGGAGGATCTGGAGGAGTTGGCAAGGGGGAACTATAATCTAAATATAGTATAAAAATCTATTTTCAATTAAAAGAAGAAATTAGCCATCATACCGTACACAGTTCTGCTTCTATATTTTGGCTTTCATGCTAACAAAGGTCTCTTTTATAGCCCCTTTGGTGCCATGTTTTGCACATTTTTGCACTATGTTGGTGACCCCACTGTTTGGGATGGCTCTAGGCATACGGACGAGCAAAATCTCCTGTTCTTAAGCATAGGGAAACTTGGATGAGCCTCAGAGAGAAAGCATGTCAGATGAGCTCTGTTAAGACATGAATTGTATTACTGCTGGTTATGAATGATTCAATGTGAAGGAATTGATATTATGTAGTAAATGCAATATCTGTAAACAGAAATGCACACAACCCAAAGTTCTCACATTAATAACTTGATAAACATGTGTCCAGAGGGTCAAAGGAGCACAGTCTTGCATTTCTCCCTGGAATGATGATATCTCAAAATCCACAATGCGCTGCGTGCAGCAGCTGTGTAGAACTACCGTTTTTAAAAAGAAAATGAGTATAAGTAGCTAAGGAGCTGGCTCAGTTGGTGAATTGCTTGCCGTGAGGACCTGAGTAATCTCCTCCCCACCTGGGTGTGGTGGCATGTGTATTTAATCCCAGAACCGAGGAGGTTAAAACAGTCAGGTCTCTGGGTTATACTAGTCAGACAGCCTAGGAAATGCAGTGAGTTCCTGGCAAAAGTAAGAAATTCTGTTTCAAAACAAATTAACAAGCTAGGCAGTGGGGGCTCACACCTTTAACCCCAGCATTCAGTAGGCAGAGACGACAGGTGAATCTCTGTGAATTCAAGGCCAGCCTGCTCTACAGAGCGAGTTCCAGGGCAGGCTCCAAAGCTACAGAAAAACCCTGTCTCAACTCCTCCACTCCCCCAAGAGCCAAAAGCAATAGCGTAAACAAGGTGGAGGCAGTTCTGAGAAATGACAAACCACGCATATGCATGTGCCTCCCCTCATCCCATATAAATAAATATCAACTATATCACTAATTGACCCCAAGAAATTCCAATCTCAGGTTTTTGCCTCTAGCCGGAGAATGGAACTGATAGCAAAACACAAAAATTCCAATCCTGAAAACTGCATTTTTGTTCTTGTTGTATGGCTCCATTAAAATAGCAGCTGTACCTCAAATGACGAGATTATTCTTCTGATTCATTTTAAAGTAAATGCCTAATACGCTAGAGAGATGGCACAGTGATAAAGGACACAGAATGGCTTTATGGAGGTACTAAAAGCTGTAGTGAACACTTTTGAAGGGTAAGTCTTTGGTATATGACCCTTGGTATGTGACCTGTTGACCAACCATATTTTATAGAAAGAAAACTTTTTATTTATGCATACTACAAACCAAAAGTTTAACTGAGTTGGTGAAATAATTAGGTAATGAATGTCAAGTTCTAATAAACTTAGTCACAATTTCTTTTTCCGTTTTGTGACTTGTGCTGGACGTTTTTTATGTCAACTTGACATAAACTAGAGTCATTTGAGAAATGGGAACCTCAATGAAGAAAATTCCTCCAGAAGACCAGCTGTAAACAGGTAAGCCTGTAGGGTAATTATGTGGGAGGGCCCAATTCATCGTGGGCAGTGCCACCCCTGGACTGATGGTCCTGGGTTCTACAAGAAAGCAGACTGAGTAAGTGATGGAGAGCAAGTCAGTAAGCAGCATCCTTCCATGGTCTCTGCATCAGCTCCTACCTCCAGCTTCCTGCCCTGACTGTTCTTCAGGAAAGACTGTTCAGGATGTGTGAATTGAAAGAAAGACTTCCCTCACCAAGATGCTTTGGCTATGGTGTTTCAGCACAGCAATAGACACCCTAACTAATGCAGGACTATTAATTCTTTTGGAAACATAAAAACATGACAATATCCCTTTAATGAATACTACCGAGTCAGCCTATAAGATCCCTTATACAAAGGGATCCTAGCTAAATCTCAGTTAAATAGCTATGTCCATAACTAAACAATTGCCTTCATAGACTCTGTATTGTTAGAGAACTGAGTCATTGCTGGGTATATGAACATCCCATGTGTGGCAAGCAGTTTGCAATCCATCCTTAGAACAAGGAAGACAATGTTAAAGATTCTAATGAAAACTTGGGAAAGAATCGGAATCTCTAGCCTATCATCTTCCCGTGTTACCATTTAGACAAGATGCTCAAGAGTAACTTGAAACTAACAGGGCCTGAAATGGATCTTTGGGGGTTTTCAAAAGAATAGGCAGTTCTGTACAGGGCAAAAAGAAACACAGGTCAGCAGTCTTTCCCAAAGGAGAAAAGAAACAGAAACTTAGTACGGAGGAAACGCGGATGAGGATGAAAGTAAAAGCAAAGAAAACCTAAGAGAGGGAAATGCTTAAATAAGGGGCGGGGCAGGGGGGCTGCAGAAGATAAGTCACTGTGCAAAGCTACAGGCAGAGAAAAATTATATTTTTTCCATTGATTTGTTCATGGTGTGTGTGTGTGTGTGTGTGTGTGTGTGTGTGTGTGTGTGTGTCCATGCCACAGTGATTATGTGAGCATCAGAGGACTACTTGCAAAAGTCAGTTTGCTCCCTTCCACCACGTGGGTTCTGGTCTTGACACATCTTTACTCGCGGAGCAATCTCACTGGTTCAGCAGAGATAACTGTTGAGAAATTGTGAGAGGAATCTTATTTTCTTACCATCATTTCTACAGAATGGAGTCCTATCAGAATTGTGATAGAGTCTTAGAAAAAGAGGTTCCCGTCTATTCTCCCTCTGGCGCCACACTCAGTCGTCAATCAGCTAGTGACTTTCACTTGAAGAAAAAAAATACATAATGGCCTTTGATGAAGATCTTGGAGTGTTGATTGTGAGAGACTGGTAAGGACATGTAGATAGGAAATCAAGCCAACCAGGGACACAACCCTGCATCAACAGCCTAGTCTTACCTTATCTTCCTAACAGTCATCCTGATCTGGAATGTGGGATATTTTAAAATTATTATTATTGTCTATCCATTCTCCTTTGGTATATGGGTCCAATAGGAATAGGAACTTCATGTTACTAACAACTTTTAGAAAAAAGATGGAATATACTTGGTGACGGTTTTGAGGTGAGAAAAGAATGATATACTATTTCAATACCAATATTTAATCATCTACTTTGACCCTCTATTCACCAGGGTCTTTAGTGTGATTATAATGACACCATTTCCCCATATCCAGCCAGTAATCCCTTCTGACTACTCAGAAGATGAGGGGAAAGGCTGGGGCCTAGACTGATTTTTGGTTTAACGGTCAATTTCTGCTGCACCATATTGAACAAAATACATAGGTGGCTGGGGAACTGGATAAAACATTCTGGTAATAGCTCAAGAAGATGCCTTTTGCAGATTCAAGAACTAAAATGAATTCTAACTAGATACCAAGTCAAGCCCCAAAATGAAATAATGAAATATTAGCCTTTTATGAAGAAACAGAAGGGTAAGAGCCTGCAAGGCCACACCCCTAATCACTTGGGCAACTTTACTTGTATATCTGACATGAGACCTGCCCCAGTGGTCAACTCACAACTCCTGTTCAGGGCAGAAACCGTCAGGGACGTGGTACCAGTAAACGTTATGTAGGCTGCAGTGTATCATCCTTTAGGGCGGCCTCAGCTATGTTCTGTTAACTAGGGAATCCCACAAGGGCATAGCAGAAAGTACTCCTGTGGTTATCAAGAAGGGTGTCATGAGGCTCATGAACATTCTGCAGTTCCCCTACTATTTTTAAATAATCCCCAGGCCTCCCCAGCATCACCAGATTTCAATGAATACGCTTCCCTAACAGATTCGATTTCCCAAACATGTCTTTCTGATAACTTCCTTTCTCCATATAAATCTGGACCAGTGTGTTCTATTCAAAGTGTTATGGTACCTCCTTATTTGGTCATATGGTACCTCCATATTTGGTCATATGGTACCTCCTTATTTGGCCATAGGGTACCTCCATATTTTGTCCGCTTGGTGGACAGCAACCCACAGACTCACATTGGGGCAGCTTCTGTATTAAGACAAAGCTGCTGGGTATATTTTTTCCTTTTTTCACTATGAATGCCTTTTCCCCTCCCTCTCATGACATAGACAAATGTTGATGTTTACTACAAGGCAGTACATTAGTTGCTAATTAATTTCCTAGACGCTTCAGCCAAAACTTGCTGTATTGAATCCAAGAAAAGAATGGCAGCTATATCAAAAAATAAGTTGTCGAGGGTTTTGGTTGTTGTTGTTGTTTTGTTTTATTATAAGAAAGTTGTTTGCTAAGGAACACAGGGAACTTACATATTAGAAGATAGGAAGCTGTCGGTCTTGGCTTCCTCCTAAACTGAGTTGGTGGCTAAAGTCAGCCTGCATCTGTCACCAGGCAGGCCCAGGTCAAAGCTGTATAAATATTATACTACCAAGCAAAGCAGGAGAAAATAAAGCTGTTTAGTAGAGTTCACTCTTTATACTTACGTTCCAGTTCTGGGAGGAACAAATTAGTTTTTGGGACTCCACTGGGTGTGAAGTTTACTGTTCCTAGGGTGCAGAAGCGCCTGCTGCAGTTCCATTCTTTTGGATCCTCCCTCCACCAGTTCCGCTCCCACCTGTCGACCCCTACAAAGGAGAGTAACTCAATTTTTTTTTTCCATCAGGGTTTAGGCAATTCTACATTCCCCCTCACCCCCTGCCCTAAGACCTTCCTTGCCTCCTACATGGTAACTGAGAAGTGAGTCCGGTCTTGTAAATAACACGCCACTGGGACAAAAAAAAAATTATCCGCAAATAAACATCGAAGAGCATAGCCTGTTTTCTCAACACAAGGGAGAATTCGCTTTCCCTTCCGGTTTCCCACTTTCCCGCGGTGATCTTGACAAAAGTTCTCCCGACCGGCTGCGGTCTATGGACCGCCTCCTCCCTCACGAAACTAATTCTCTAGTCCGGAAGTTGATTTTGACGTTCGTAAAGTCCGGAGAAGAGAATCGAAACAGAAACCGATCATGCAACTTCTGTGACCTGTGGGTGGAACACAGTGCTTAAAGCTCCCTGCGAGTGCGTCGCAGAGCGAGAGTGGTCCGGAGTCTACACCCACCTGCTGCAGCGCATTCCTGATCCACCCGCCACCTACCAGGAACCACCAATCCGTCCACCTGAAGCCACCAGTACCTGCAGCTACCAGGCAGCGTCGACGGGGACCCACGCCCACCTGTGGATCGTCCGCCCTCCTGTCCTCCCGTTCGCCGGGGAGACTCCTCTCCCTTTCCGTGAGAATCAAGGATGTCGAACGTCTGTTCTACAGAGGACAGCTTCCGCTATCTCATCTCAATCTTCAGGACCAGGTTGAAAAGGTCCTTTCAGGTGGAGCCGGTGCTGGACTACCTGATCTTTCTGAGCGCAGAAACCAAAGAGCAGATTCTGAAGCAGGCCACAACCAATGGGAACACCAGCGCCGCGGAACTGCTGCTGAGCACCTTGGAGAAGGGGGAGTGGCCGCCGGGCTGGACGCAGATGTTCGTGGAAGCCCTGGAGCACAGTGGCAGCTCCCTAGCCGCCCGCTATGTCAGACTCAACGATCTGCCCTCTCCCTCCTATGAGACCGCCCATGACGAATGTCTCCACCTGCTGAACCTCCTTCAGCCTACCCTGGTGGACAAGCTCCTGATTAACGATGTCTTGGATACTTGCGTGGAGATGGAACTGTTGACAGTTGAGGACCGAAATCGGGTAGGTGTCGCTTTAGACGGAGATGGGTTCATGGAAGATTTTGCAAAGCAGGGTTTCTTGGGTGTTTCCCCATAGAGAGTGACCTTTGACTTCTTTGGGCAGACCCGCCCCTTCTTTTATGGTTCATCTTCAAAATAACCCACAGAGGGCCGGCCCATTTAACAGATGAGAAAGACCAAGTAAGCTAAACAATTCACTGTTGGTCTCCCAGGAGGAACAGAAGTGTATCTACCGTCATTATGATTCATCAAGTCCAGGTGACATTGAGTTTGATGAATTAACCCACATACTTCCTAGAATAGCCTATCTTCAGCAAACTGTAGCCCCATTGCTGCATCCAGCCTTCTACTTGTATTTTAAGAACCAATTAAGGGAGCTGGGTGGTGGTGGCGCATGCCTTTAGTCCCAGCACTCGGGAGGCAGAGGCAGGCAGATCTCGAAGAACCAAAAGAAAGGAAAAAAAGGTAATTAGCTGTCTGATTTTTCAATTTTAAGTGTTCATAAGTTTTATTGAAACTCTCTTTCTTACTGCTTATATACTCTTTTATGGCTTTTTTTTACAGTTGGGTAGAGGTAATATAGCCTATAAAACTAAAATGTGTATTATCAGGTCCCTAATGGTCCTCATCCATGTCTTAAATAGTATGCACATCTCATTAAATCTTGGTCCAAATGAAAAATCACATCACATCTCATTTCTCTCTTTTCTTTAATCGAAGTTTCCATATTTTCCAGAATTCAGTCAAGTTCAGAGGTAGTCAGCTGAAACAACACATGCTACCTACCAGCTTTAGTGTTTCAAACCAGTGCAGGGGTAGATGACCTTTTCGGAGTATCATTTGTTAAAGAGGTGACTTAATATAGTGTTAGTAGTTTGTCTGAGTGTGGAGATGCCACGTGCTACATAAATGCTGAACTCTCTGCATCTGCCTTGCCCAGTGTTGCACGTCGAAAGCTTTCTTTGGGGGCTGGGGACACGGCTCAGTAATTAATAACGAGTGCTGTTCTTGCAGAGGATGGGAATTTAGTTCCCAGTGGCCATGTGGGATGTCACATAGCTGTCTCCAACTTCTGGAGACCCAGGGAATCCCTGGTGCCCATGGTTTACACCCATATGCATGAACTCCACCACCGCTCCCACAGACACATAATTAAAAACAAAACAAAATGTAATTTAAAGTCTTTTATTTTGAAAACAGGTGGACAAATAGCCCATTACTGTAAATCAAAGGTTTTATGTCCACTGTGCTATGGTTTTGACATTTTCTTCCTTTCGTTGGTTGTATCTCCGTCGTCGACTATGGGCATCTAGCCTATGAGGAGACTTGGCCTTCGGTGACTAATATCAACGGTATTTTGTAGAATCAGCAGCACCGACGCCTCCCTAGAGCCAAAGACACGTCACACACATTTAGGTGTCCGGTCTCTCCAACAAGTCAACCCCTTTCGCTGTCATCGGTCGTATTTGCATGACTTTGTGTATTGAGAACTGACTGGAAGGCATTCTAGTAGTCCAGCTGGATATGACAAATGTGTACATCACGGTGGCAGAATCTTAATTTGGAAGAAAGTATGCAGCCTCCAAGCCAGCTGGAGATGGGAGATGGCATTTCCAGCCACAGTAGCTGTTAGGAAGTCCAGAAGCAACAGCGTCCAGTCACACCACAGAGCTGTTTGTGTTTGGTGGTACGATGTCCCGAGTGCCAGGGAAGCAGCACTTCTCCCTGTTTACTCTAAATACTTCTGCCGATCAGCATCACTTTTGTCTTGCCTGGGTTGAACGGCTGCCAGCCACATTTTATCCAAGTTCTTGATTCTGGCAAGCTCGGAGGCAGCTAGCAGTAATGTAAGGGATTTGACACGGAGAAGACGGGTAGTAAAAGGACTTTGGTGTACTGGCAGCCGTTAAGCGAAAACAACCCAAACTTTTCTCCCGGTTTCACATTTCCAAGGAATCCCTGAGAGAAGGAAGAGCTATCGATTGAGGCGGAGGGGCAGGGGCGGCTCTGGAGGCAGCTGTTATCATTCCTCGTGCCTTGTTTTGCATCGACAGCTCAAAGAGTAAACTGAAGCCCAATGGGGAGGGAGTGTTACAATTGGAGGAATCTCTTCTGATCCCAGGGTCATCAAATGTCTACCTTACCACAACAAGGTGGGATGGGTTGATCACAAGAATTTGCAATGGGAAGGTACAGCATGCAGGTCTGTCTTTGCTGTATGTGAGATTTGGTTCCCTGGTCCTAAGTTTACCTGAGAAAATGAATAGCACAATAATTCCTAACCTCACATCAATACTAACTGAGAAATAGTAAAGGAAAAACTTCATAAACGATCCATTATTTTTATATGAAGATTATATCGACTTTGATTACCGCACATTTCACTCTTTAATTTAGGCATAAAATTTCAGGGATTTAGGCAAATTTCCCACATAAAGACCCACTTCTTTTTTGGGGGGTTTTTTTTTTTGTTGTTGTTGTTGTTTTGCTTTTCGAGACAGGGTTTCTCTGTGGCTTTAGAGCCTGTCCTGGAACTAGCTCTTGTAGACCAGGCTGGTCTCGAACTCACAGAGATCCGCCTGCCTCTGCCTCCCGAGTGCTGGGATTAAAGGCGTGCGCCACCACCGCCCGGCAAAGACCCACTTCTTAATGTCTGTGAATTAAATTGATTTGAAAGAGAAACTTTCGCCTTCTAAATACCTAGACACTAGCCAGTGCTAGTGTTTTCATAATTTGATTGGTTTTTTGAGTTTATTTGCAAAAAAAACAAACAACAACAAAAAGTAGAAATAAAAATAAGAAATAAAAAGAAAAATTAAGTTGAAGATGTACAGTAATGAGTATGATAAAATGTTGGGAAATAAATGGTTGGTGGGCATTAAATTTCCAAATTGAATTTTGGTAATTTTCAAAAGACATCTAAATTTAAGCCCTACTTCATTAATTAGTCAGAACACTGCTTATATGGTGTTTATGTTGTAGTGTTAACTAGAGCTAGCTTAAACTAGCCTTCCTAGTTCAAGACTCCTGCATTAAAGCTAGGCCCACTAATAAATACAAGAGCCATTTCATAGATAAAATAGAATGATCCTTTTTCCCCCTTTTTTCAGGATATGTAGTAGCAACTTCATCAACACAGATCACAAAAGAGCTCCGAGACAAAAGTGATCACATTTCATATTATAGCATTATCCATAATGTTATGGGGAGAGACTGGTACATGACTTAGCGCTCGCTGACTTCACTAAACACCTGTAGTCTTGGAGGTCTTAAATACCCTTTATCTACATGAAAAACTAAGACCCCATGCTATCCCAGATAGACAATGAGTCAAGCTCTTTCAGTATGAGTCAAATGCCCAACTAAGTTTTCCCCTCAAGTATTGTATTGTTAGGCAAATTAGCAAGGACAGGATTCTTTGGGGCAAAAAAGTAAAAAGTACAAGTGAAAGAGAAATTTTTTGTACTAAACAGAGTAATTGTCTTGGAAATTCAGTACTTTATGAAAATTGCTGTGTTTTCTCCACTTCTGCTGAAAAGTTTAGAATATTCAAGAAGCAAACTGTGCTATCCACAAATTCATCCATTTTATTTTATTTTATTTTACTCCATGAATTAGTTTATATGGTATCCACATATGAACATTTTTTTTAACTTCACAAGGAAAAATTCCAGTTGGGAGTGGGGATCCTTTCTGTCTTGCCACAATTGTAAATTGATATGAACCTCCTGGGAATTAAAGTCATTGTTCTTATCTGCTGGGATTTAAATATCACTGCCATATTTTAAGAGAGCAGAGTAAGCAAAACACATACATGGGCACATATGATCACTTCAACTGATGTACTTTCCAACACCTAAAAAGGGAAGATACTATAAACTGAGTACATTGGTGAAAGAAAAAAAAACAGGTAATAGATGTACTTTCACATTCAAAAATTAAAAATCCTTGGGAAAAAGTACAGCATCATGATCCTCAAATGCCCGGACAAAGAACGTAGGAAATCTTAGATTCTGCAGGAAACCTAAACTTGACAGAATAACAGTTGAAGGAAATTTGGTTACTAGAATACACACATAGAATTTAAAAAAGAATGTTGATTGCAATGCTTTAGTCACTGTCCTGAGAAAATTCTGATTGTTTCTGTCAGACATAGTTAAAGCAGCTTAAAGGATGGGGGGGGGGGGAGAAAGATGGGGGTGTTGAATTAAAATGGGGATCCGAGATCAGTCCGGTGTGCATTTGCAGCGATTACACTTCTGATCACCAGAAAACAATAAAAAGCCTCACAAACTTCAGAACAGACAAAGATTTTACATCATGAGACTACTACCAAAGTTAGTCAACACTAGCATTGAGCAAGAAACTGTAAGCTTAGAAAATGCTGTGGGGAAGACAGGCTGAAAATGCCTCCAAAGGAATATTCTTACAATACTGAATGTGCAAAAATTTGAAAAATGTTTTCATTGCCATGATAACTAGTGTAAATATTAAATAGGCAGGAAGATAAATCTGTGTCACTAACTACTTAGTTCAACGGTGGTAACAGTTAAGGAAGAGGCCATGAAATGTTCGGTTCCCCTTTCATAAACCTCATGGGTTGAAAGAAAATAGCAAACCCAAAATATATCGAAAAGAAATGTCTTAATATTCTGCCGGACAGAGACAGGGAGACCTGGTGACTCACTGACCAGCCAGTCTAGCCAAAAATAGCAAGTTCCTCGTTCAGTTAGCCCCTCAAATAAAGAAAAGAAGCTAATAAGAAAGATAGCAAAGTTTAGCTTCTGGCCTTCACACATACATGCACAGAGAAGCACACAAGTGTACACCCATATCCACACCACATACACACATACACGCATAGACACACACAGACATACAGACATACACATAGAGATACACACACAGAGACATACATACACACACAGTCAGACACATAGATACACACACAGACATGCACATAGACACACACAGGCATACAAATAGACACACAGTCAGACACACAGATGCACACACAGTCGAACACACAGATGCACACACAGAGAGATATACACATAACACACAGACACACACAGATACACACAGATGTATACATAGACACACAGGAGTCCTTAACATGAATACCCATTGAAGATACTTTCTCTTGGCTTTGGTCACAGAAGCTCAAGCAAAGCTTTTATCAATCTCTCAATTAATTAGTATTTCCTTTTTATTAAAATTTTTGTTTTGAAACTTAGTTTGTGGTGGGAACCACAGAGAAAATGTACCATGATGTATGTAGAGGTCAGAGGACAGTTTGTGAGAAATGTTTCTCCCATTACCATGTGGGGTCTGGGTGTGAAACAGCACAAGAAACTCTGTAGGAAGTGTCTCTAACCACTGAATAACCCCACCTGCCTGACAAGTGCCTCTAACCACCGAGCAACCCCATCAGCCTGACAAGTGCTTCTAATGACAGAGCAAACCCATAAGCCTAATAAAAAAAATTCTCTCGACTAAAAAAATATTGCATATTTAGAAGAGGATTTGGCTCAACGATCTTTTTTTCTTGACAGACATTAGAATAGCTGCATGGAACGCTGCTGTTTTCTTTACTGACTGAATATAAGCCTTTGTTTATATGTATGCCTACCCCTTGATTTTCCTTTAGAATATTTTCACTCTTCATAGGCTCAAAAGGTATTTCCTCTTCTTTCTTGCCTGTTGGAATAATAGATTTCTGCTGCGGGGAACACTGGGAACGAGTCGGGCGTGAGGGAACTGCTGGGAAGGATCGTGCACAAGGAGAACTGGTTTTCCACTTTCCTGGATGTTCTTCGCCATACTGGGAATGAGGCACTCTGCCAAGAGCTAACAGGTGCCGGCTGTCCGGAAGACGTTGCAGGTACTCCTAATTCTACCAGGAGGAGTTTGTGTGCTGTGTGATTGAGAGCTCAACGAAGCCTCAAACTGTACTATCAAACATCAGGACTTCTAGCATGGACGCGGGAAGAACTGGTCTCTGATTTCCAAAGAGAAAGCCCTTGTGTGGGAAAGACTCTGTTGTGAGACACTCCCACTTCCACACTGGGGGGACAGCCAGTCCAGCAGCAACAGCCCATCTTTCAAACCTGTTTCTGAAATGAGATAATCACTTCAAATTTTTATCAAGATTGTTTTGTTTTTTGAAACAGGGCTTCTATATGTAACAGTCCTAGCTGTGCCGGCACTAGCTCTTGTAGACCAGGCTGGCCTTGAACTCACAGAGAGCTGCCTGCCTCAGCCTCCCAAGTGCTGGGATTAAAGGCTTGTGTTACCACTGCCTGGAAATACTTTTAACATTAGAAAGACACCGTTTTGAAAGAAAATATATTTTTGATTTATGAATATTATAAAAAGGCCTATCCTTGCCAATAAATTTAATTTTCACCGAATATAAATGTTTTAAATATTCAATAATAATATTCTAAAATAGTACATTTTTACATAATTCATTTATAAACCTAATTCTGCATGGGCTCTGCAAGGTAGAAAGGTGGTATTGAGGAACTGTGGCTAAGTCAGAAAGTAATTCCATAGTTTCTCACCCACAAAGCTCTAATGTTTCTACTAATATTACAAGTGTGGGTTTAATCCATATCTGTATCTATCTGTAGCTGTCGATACTGATGAATCTATGTCATCTCCATCAGCTATAATTACACCTAAGAAGACAGAAGCAGAAAGCTAGATAGAGTAGAAAAGCTCAGCTAGTGCAAATCGGATCATTTTTACCATGAAGTCTTAGAAAGCACAAAAGAATTATGCAATGCTGGGAATGAGCTACATGAAAACCACTACGAAGTGGACAACTTCATTCAGACGGCTGAGCAAGGTTATTTTCCATCCTTCCCTCCTCAAATAAATACTGCAGAGTGTCACGTGTTTGAGGTGAGCATAGATGAGACTCTGAGGGCTTGAAGTTGTTTGTTTTCTTTGGAATAGTTTAAGAATTTGAAAGACTTACTGAAAGGTGAATCCAACTAGGTTCAAAAGTCAGTTCGGACTGCCAGCTGCTATCTCAAACCTAGCCCAAGAACCCCAACCAGCAAACCCATTTTGTTCAGCTTCGTTGGCTAAGTGTAGTCCTCCTCCTGCACCGAAAATCTTCTCTTTGCATCAGAGACCATTGCAAGCAGCAACTGGTCGTCAGACATCAGCTGACTGTGGGAGCCCAGCCCCAGCACATGCGTCTGAAACAGAGGACTCTTGTGCTTAAGGCTCGGGGAACATTGTTGAAGAGGGAGCATGAAGATTGTAGGAGCTAGCGGACCAGGAAGTCTGCTGTGAGACAGTGACTCCTAGAAATGACAGGGAAGCTACACACATGATACCTAAACAAGACCTGGACGACAATACCAACAGACATATTAATGTGGAAGTGGGAGGCCTCATGGCGTCCCTCCCCGGACAAAAGATATGAGCAGCTAAGGCTGAAAAGAGAGGGAGAATTTTTCTCTCCCCAGTGTGGCAACCTGTAGTTTTTTTGCCTAATATAAAGTAGTCAGCTCTGATATCATACACAGTCAAGCAAAACAAAAGGAACTCAGCAAGTTGCATTTTAAATTTGTGTGTGTGTGTGTGTGTGTGTGTGTGTGTGTGTAAGCGTAACAGTAAAAATCAAAAGAAAAGAGGCAATCGGTCTAAGAAGACATGGGAGGAGTTGGAAGCAGGAGACATAGGAAAGGATAGAGGGAGAAAAGGGGAGAAGTAATCTAATTACATTTTAACTAAAATTTTTAAAAATTGAAAAAAGTCAGGTAGAAGTTTCATGTACTCTTTCCCTCCCTTCCTCTCTCCCTCTCCACGACCCCCCTTTCGTGGGTGTGTGTGCGCGCACTCCCATGCATACATTTTTTCCATATATTCCTCTGCACGTACAGGTGTCTGTGTACCACGTGTGGCCATCAGAGGACGGCTCTGGGTATCCTCTTCCACCTTGTCTGGGACAGGATCTCATTGTTCACCATTGTGTATAGAGGCTAGCTGTCCTGACAGCTTCTGGGCACTCTCCTGCCTCCACCTCCCATCTCAAGAGGAGCACTGGCACTATAACAGAGGGGCCCTACCACTCCCTGCTTCATGCGGGCTCCTGGGATTGTAACTCAGGTGTTCACACCGTGTGACAAGCTCTTTGCCCACTGCAATCTCCATAGCCCCTTAACTGGGTAGATTTCCAAGAAAAGGAGTGGTTTTGTTTCTCCTGCTCCATTATGATAAAGTGTAAAAGAAAAGAAAGAAACATCAATCAAAGAGAAGCAAAACTTGTCTGTGAAATGGGATTAAAAATGTCACTTACTGCCAGGCGGTGGTGGCGCACGCCTTTAATCCCAGCACTTGGGAGGCAGAGGCAGGTGGATTTCTGTGAGTTCGAGGCCAACCTGGTCTATAAGAGCTAGTTCCCGGATAGTGAAAACCAAAAAAAAAAAAAAAAAAAAAAAAAAAAGAAAGGAAGAAAGGAGTCATTTATCAGCTAGGATATTTTGAGAAATAAAATATTCAATATATGTAAATAGCTTTGTGGTAAGTGTAAAGTAGGTGAGTAGGTGGACTATTTTAATCTTTTATTGTTCACTTAATTTTATATGTATTAGTATAAGTCTGTGCACCACTTGCATGCCTGGAAGCCAGAACAAAGCTGCAGATCTTTGAAGTGATGTGAGCCGTCATGCGCGTGCTGAGAATCAAACTCATGTCCTCTGGAAGAACTGCAAGTGTTCTAAATCACTGAGCCGTCTCTCTAGCCCCTACCTCTCATAATTTTAAACCTTAGTACCTGTGAAATACATCCCCACGGTTGTTGGCTACTCAAAGAACTGACACATAACTGCTGTTCAGGAATGAGGTTTGTTTATAGGAAAGGTCTCAAGAGGTAGGAGACCACGAGAAGACAATGCATGGGAAAAAGCACAACAGGCTTTAAACAGAAGAGGGGACTTCCTTTGAACCATAGAGGGGCTTCATTAAGAAGAGTAGTTTGAAGTAAGAATAAGGGAAGTACCTTCCAGAAGAGGATAATGAGCTAGGGAGAGGCTCGGGGAAGAGTGACTTCAGGAAATCCCCTGGCTTCTATAAACTTTCAAGGCTAGCAGGAAGTTCTGAACCGTGTGGTTTAGTCTGTGACAGGCTACATTGCAAGAAGAACCAGCAGCCAGATATGGTACAGGGAGGGAAGGAGCCTGAATTAGGTGCTGGTGAAGTAGTCTGCTTTCTTCTGGCGGTGGGATCTGATGTCTTAGAGGGACCAGTGAGTTAAAGGAGCAGGACAGCCATGTCCTAGTTGCTAGCTATAGACATTGTCAAATTTAGCTTCATTCAAAGCCACACTAATTTTCTTTAGGAAATTCTCCATGCAAGGCTGGATGAGTTTTCCCCATGCCATCTTGACCGGGCCAGTCTGAAAAGACTTTAAGAAGTGTATTTAGGCCTCAGGGTCTTCTGGCAGAGTCAAGTTTCATAAGGAATAAAAACTCTTGATTTTCTTAATTTCCCTCCTCCATGTGTCCAGCCTTTGAGCATTGCAACATAAGTGCTGTCTGTAAAATACGTGCTGAGGACCCTGAAGTGGAACTACAAAGAAAAAAGATAGATCGCAAAAAAACCCAAAATCTCATAATGTATTAAGGAGGCTTATGAGTTTGTGTTGGAGTGCATACCTAAGCTCCCTCATGCAGCTGGCTGTACACAGGGCTGCAGCTTGGGTATCCCTGTGTCCTGGAGGCCAAAGAGCAGGAAAGGCAAAATGGAAGAGTGGAGAAAATAGAATGTTTCATTCAATTAAAAAAAAAAAACCCAGGAGCCCAGAACACATGGATTCAGCCTGACATTAAAGCAGATGTACATCGCATGATCCTGGAGGCAGAAACAAAATGGCAAGTAAGAGCTAAAGAAAGCCACCCGGTTTGCATTCCTATTAATTCAGCCTTAAATATAGCTTTCAATCATCAAGTCAGTGAGTGACTTCCCAAAGACGATGGTCAGACGGGAAGTTGTCTCACTTGCCATGTGATTGGATTGGTATTTCATTAGCCTGCCTTTTATATAAAATTTGATTGTTACACGAATGCTCAACTGAAGTCATGATGAAAGTAAAAATACATTTCGTTGTGTTACACCGAAGTAGCACGGGCTAGGTCTTTTGAAATGTCAGTGTTTGAAAGTATGTGCAGCATATGGGAAACAGACCCCGGTTTGATTTTCAGAACACCAGTGTCGTCTGTACACACCGTGCAGAAAACTGGGTTGCCCTACCATTTACGTCTAATGCTTACTATTCACAGAGCTGGAGAGTTCATCTCCTGAAGATGGGCCCGAAGCGAATGAGTCTGTTCTGAAAGCTCTAGATGAGTCAAGTCTGGAGACAGAGCCCTGGGACACGGAGAATTCTTCCCCGGAGGTCTCCTTTGCCGACTCTTCCATGACTGCAGGTACTTGGCACATGCAGGCACCCTGTGTGTAAGAACTATTCCCTCCAGAAGAATCAGAATCAGGTGCGTTTATGGCACCAGAACCTATGACACAGGGGGATCTGGACACTGCTATTAAGAAGAGTTCTTATTAAAATGCTATTTTAGAGAAGGTTAAATTAAAACTGTTACTCCTGGGTTTAAATATTTTAAACGGATATAATATTACTATTATGAATAGGAACATATTTTCTTTTAATTTCACTTTCTAAGAAGTGTGTGGTCATTATAATATATTAACTGACTTTGGTGTGTGCTTATCTTTCATGATTTCCAAATTATTTTCCAATACACCAATGGTGAAATCTACAGGCAGTTAAGGACTGAAGAGAGAGAGAGAGACTTAATATTCATTTCTCATGGGTGAGCCCTCAACTGGTTATCCAATACCAAGTGGTCAACCCTAAAAACATAGATACAAGCAACATTAAACAGACTCTCAAGCTGTACATATATATACATATATATACACGTATATATGTATATATATGTATATATATATATTGTGTGTGTGTAACAAAAGCAGTTAAAGAATTTCAGAGTAAGGGGGCCAGTTAGAGAAAGAGGAGAGAGGAAATACGATAGCTTTATTTTGAGAAAAGAGTACAGTGGAATCCAGAGAGATAAACAATAAGTCATGCTTTTTAAGTGCTTCCTGCCCTTTGAAACTTGTGAAATTGTGTATATTCACAATTTAACTTTAAAAAACAGCTGTGTCTAACAAAATTCCTAAAAATGTCCCAGTTTGCCTTTACACCCTGGTCTAAACTAGCCCGAGCTGGCTCTCCTAACCGCACCGTCTCTATTTAAAGAGGTGATGAAGCCGCGCTGCCGATAGGTGGGTTTGCACAGGAACACGCTGTGCAGCCACCCCTGCCTGCTCCCACCATGTACAGTACAGGTACCATTTGGGGTGCCTCCTGCCGGTCTTTCTGCATACCTGAGCACAGAACTGTGTGGTCTCTGCTGTGCTCGTTTCAGGTGCTTCTCTGGGTTTTTACTGACTGAAGCATAGTAACACCATTTGAACACAATTAAACGAGTGTAGACACCGCGTGTCTTTCCAAATTACTGCGTCATGAGCAGTGCCTTTAGAGCCCTGGGTACTTATGTCACGCTCGAATCATTAAAAACATATATAATTGGAGTTTCTAGTCCCACGATTTATGCCGTTTTAGCACATTTGATACTTAGTGTCCACTCTCACTGCAGGAATTGACGCTGATTTACGTGTTCTTCCCACCTAGAGGGGTGTCTGTTCCCTAAACCTTTTCTCTAGGAGTGGGTGGGATCATTTCCAGCCCCTGCCAATTCTTTGCAATAAAAATTGATATTTTGATGTTTGAATATGGATTTGAATTTTTTCTGATTTGCACTTTATTTCTTTTTTTGCAAATCCCTCCCTTTTGAGTACATATCACTCTCTATTTTGAGGTATTTGTATTTTTCTCCTGGGTCATATGAATTATTTAAATATATGTGATATCAATCTCATCAATATTTTTTATGGCTTGTGTGCTTTTTTAAAACCATTTTAGTTTTTAGTTTTAAAACTTATAATGACTAATACATATTAATTGTGAAAATCAATGAAATTCATTGTGAAATTTCTCTGTGTGCACACTGTGTATTCTTCCTTTCCTCTCCCTAGAATTTCCTTTTTTTTAGGATGTCTTGTTTTCTTTTTTAATTTTCATGTATGCAAAAGAACTTGCATACTGACCTTTCTGGGTCATAATAATGTGACTTGTTTTTTTGAAATGCAAAATCTCTGAGGCTTTCTCAGTCAGATGAGCCACAGGTGGAGGGGGTCTTGTCGAAATATAGAGTTGGTCTTGAGACTCCGCCTTTGTCACATGCTCACAGGCACCTGCTGCATAAGGTTCCAACCACATGCGCAGCAACAAGGCTTTAAGGCATAGATTAATGAATCATAGATTAATGAAGCCTGAATACTACAGGCTTGTCTTCTGAATCAAGGGAGTGCCTGTGCCTCCCTTCAGAAGCCCCAATTCTACAGAAAAGCCAAATCTAGATGTGGGGATTCCATGAGTTACCAAACAGTATGCCACCTGGCATCGCTGGGTGTTAGCTGACATTGCTGGGTGTCACTAGCTGCCTTCTAAGTCCATGCTGATAAAAGCTGACATCTGAGCTGAGTCTGGGAGGTTAGCCTGCATCTGGAATAGCATCCAGGGGTGTCGCATCAGCTTGCAGTTGTCTAGACTGAGTTCCGACATAGGCAACATAAAGACTAGAACTTTAACTTTCTGTTATTCTTTAATATAAGGATTAATGTTCTTAAGTTTATCATGGACCCTGTGAGAAAATATGGATCATAATAATGCACTTAGTGAATGAAAAGGCTAGGTTGTTTTCTTGTTGGTTTGCTTTTTCTTTTACTTTTTGATGCCCTTACCTTCCTGCTCATGCTTTCATGTGGGCCTCTCTGCCTCTCTTCCCTTCCTTCACCTCTTTTACTTAGGACAAACTCACAGGCTTCTTATATGTGCCAGACCTCCTATTCAGTCTTATGCACTCAGTGAGAGGCACAGCAGGACAGATCACAGCCCTGGGAGAGCTTCCTGCTCTGTGCTGTCAGTCACACAATTCACCTTTGGCTAAGCTTACAGTGAGTGCAGTGGAAGGCAACGGCAAAATATTCAAGTTTATGTGAGTGAGTGAGAGAGCCTGTGGTGGTATAGTGAGCTGGATGGGCATCTGGATCCCCATCCAGGGTCTTCTGGTGCCTGCATCTGTGAATAGATTGGGCCTGTCCTTCTGGATCCTTCCAAGGCAACGACAAGGGTGACTTATACGATGTTTGTGCCTTAGACATAGCAGCTGACACATGCCTCGAGTTATTTCTAGTTTGTGCTCATTTTCTTGCTCTTATGAACTAAGGATTACCAACAAAAACAACTTGGGAAGTTCCATTAGCCCAGAGAAGTCACAGTTAGTTGTTTGGTTTTTCATTTTGTGTTTCTCTCCTGCTGGGCTTTGCCTCTGAGCTCTGGATCCCGCCCATGGAGTTATTTTGATCACAGCATTTGCTGCTAAATTTAATAGAGGATTTTGCCTGTCTAGTCATTCTTAGAATTAAAAATTAAAACATTTGTGAAAGCATACCTTGGTTTCTGATACATACTTTCATAAAGGTATGCACAGCTTATTGACAGAGGCATTACATTTTTATTTCGTGTTCTAACATGATGGGTTAATATTTCCAGTATTTGCTAAAGTAACATCGAAAAACAAAACCACATTTCTTAATCTACATAATTTTTGTAAATGTAGATATTTTATGTGCAGACATAAAAGATAAGAGATGTTAGTCATTTTAGACCAGGATATGTCTGAAACAGTTTTTCTTTCTTTCTTTCTTTCTTTCCTTCCTTCCTTCCTTCCTTCCTTCCTTCCTTCCTTCCTTTAGTTGTTGGTTGGTTGTTATGTTTACTAACTGAGAGGTTTTTACATGAAGATTCTCCAGGAGTTGCTTTTACACCTCATCAATCAGCGCAGCCTCTCACACTAAACCAATTTTAATGACATTCATCCTTCCTTCTAAGGGTGAAAGACTAGAATTCTCTGGTGAAAAGTTCTAGAAGGTAGTTTCACCCTCTCAACACATTTGGAGGTTGGCATTTCTAGTTTTCTACTTATTCCCTGCTCAGAATAGTTTGCTTCCAGCTTAAAATGGATAGCACTGGATGGAGTCCCACACGCACGCGCGCACGCACATACACGTGCACAAAATACAGGGAAGGCACATTGAGGGGGCTGGGGGCTTTAGTGGAAGCAGGTGAAAGAAATCGGGAGTAATAATAGTGCATTGTATACCTGTATGAAGTTCTCACAAATAAGGAAACATGTTTAAGAGAGAGGTTCTCCCCCTCCCTGAAATAATGCAGTTAATTAATTAAAATAAGCCAAAGGTTTTTTGTTTCTGTTTTTGTTTTTTGAGCTTTGTTTTTCCTAGATTAACACAGCAGCTTCTGAAAGCAACTGCACTGCATTTTGGAACTGTCAGTGTGGTTGTAACGATAGATATGGACTTCTGACTGTTGACTGTGGCCTTTCTGATTTCTGGCCATTTTAGAGCAAGAAAATATCACAGAATTTTAATACATACATGGAAGAGTCCAAAGGGTCTTAACCAATTCCATGGATTATTTTAATTCTGTATACTTATAGAAAAAATAAGGAGTCATTTCTAAAAATCTGTTATTGCTTTATCAAAACAAGTGAGTATTTACTTTTTTTGGTTTTTCGAGGCAGGGTTTCTCTGTGGTTTTTTGAGCCTGTCGTGGAACTAGCTCTTGTAGACTAGGCTGGCCTCAAATTCACAGAGGCCAGCCTGCCTCTGCCTCCCAAGTACTGGGATTAAAGGCATGTGCTACCACTGACCGGTTTGAGAAGTTATTTTTTACACCAAGTGTTTTATTATCATATTTTAGGAAGCAAAGTACTCTGGTAAAATAAAAGTACAGTAAATGAGATTTCAAGCTAAGAAAATGCTGTCGAGTTTGGGAGAAACAATCCTATGTGGCACCGAACCACAAGTCCTGCACCTCTAAGGGATAAGGGATCCATTGGAGAGCCTTGTTTGGACTCTAGAAATGCAAGTACCTCAGGATGGTCAGCAGAGGGCGCTTTGACATTTATAAAGAGAAAGGGTCTCTCTGTTCCAGTGTGGAAAATTATAATGTAACTAGCGTGCCATGTGTGAATACACAGTGCGCATGACCCAGAACGCATGTGTATATTTTGATTTATATATTCGTTCACGTGAAGATTTTAAAATTCCACCCCAGCTAATGAGCTCACCAACCTGCTTGTTTTCAGACTGTAATACCTTCTTTTTCATTCCCCCATATGTTCAGCTCCTTAGGTTTATCCGGTGACATTATGCTTTGGAATATATTGTGGATATATTTTGCATAGATCATGTTCTGTAGGAGGGGTTTAAAAATTGACCTTTATAAAACAGCGTCTTTCTCCCTGGTCCAATCTGTCACAGTACTTTTGTTATTGTTGTTGTTGTCTTGTTTTTCCTTTTTTATAGATGAAAGTCCAATCTCGGGTTTGGTCTGTGCTTATGTCTGTGAAAGTGTCACAAAATTTATCCTTGCACTTAAGGATCGAAATAATATTCCCTATCACTATCCCGTAGAAAAATCTAGTGATGTTTAGGATCTCTAGAAATAAATGCCACAGCATTTGAAGCTAAAGGAAGATCCTTACCATGGCAGAATATTACTTTTTCAGAATTGGCTCAAATTAAGTGAGCCATCCTTTATATTTTCCTAAATTTAGTTGTCGTTGACTGCTAAGAAACGGCAATGCTACTGAGGTCATTTAAGGGTAGATAGGAATATGGAGAGAAAGGGAGGAGAGAGGAAGAAATAGGAGTGTTATGGGTTTGGGTGCTTATAAAGGACTTGTTCTTTTCAAACTCAGCGTGCTATGTGACTCACAACCCTAAGGGGGCGATCACCCATTCACTCCTACTTCAAGGGCAAGGCCATGAGTATTTTCTCAGAAAGAGAAGGCTCCAGTGTGTAGTTGACGTAGACTGGGTTAATTCCCATGCCAGTTTATAACTGCAAGTTTCAAATTTTAGCCGAGTCGTAACAACGTGATGGTTTTTACATTTTACTTGGATTATTAGACCCTGCCTTCTCTATTCTGAAACATGAACTAGGACTAAAAGCTCAAAGAGAAGGAAGAAAACAGTGAGTTGGTGAGGTCACGTTGCTGAGAAGCCAAGGACCAAGAGGCTGCATTTTTATTTTAAAGGTATATGATCTAGATACGGAAGTATGAATTACATGCTCCCAAAGAAACAGTGATCTATAGAAAAGCAACGCAAAAGAAAGAAAAGCCACAAGATCTCGGTATTAAAGGGTTCTGCAGAAGACACACGGACAGAGGTGACTGACAGCATAGCAGACTGGGTGACTATCACAATTAAAGAGGTCACCAGAAACCTCAAAGTGTGCCGGAACACGTGATGAGGGAGGATTCGGGAGGACAGTCACGGGAGGTTGAGACCTTGAAGGCCGAGGAGAGCTAATGAATTTCACTGGGTAATTTCTCCAGTTGCTTCCCCCACGGTGAAAACTCACTTAAAATCAACAATCCCTTGTCTGGATATTTAGAAAATATCACCACAACGCTTGCCTGACGTTTTCCGAGAGTGGTCGTAAGAAATTACCGACAGCTTGGCATTGCCCATCATGAGACGATTTATACCGTGGAATTTGGCAGTCACTTTAATACCCCCTAAGAACGTCCTGTTGAGCTTTACCTGTGAAGCTTTAAGTGCATCTCTGTTTGCCCTTTCCTTATGTCTGGTTGGGGCTGCTTAACTCCTTCAGCCTTTCCGACAGGCACCTATGAACTAAAAGGGTTTCCAATTCATGCCCTTCTGCCCTACCCTCCCTAGTCCTTGTTAATGTCAAGACGTCTAGTGTGGTCGTCAAGAGCATCACTTGTGATTGACTCCACTCTAGAACATTCTACCTTCATCATTTATTGACAGGAACAAGCCCTTCTGGTGGGTATAAGTCACCCTCACAACCTTGTATTTTAATAACCCCTTTTACGTGCGCGGACCCCAGAGCAAAGGATAACAGGCAGAACTAATACAATTTAAGCCAACATCATTACGCATGATTCAAATTTAATTCTAGCTGAAATATTTCAGCACAAAAATTTTCTATAAACAGGAGCAGAGGCGCTCCACGGATGGCCATGTGGGCCTGTGGTTCTAAGAGAGATTTTTTTTTCCCTTTGGGGAACTCATTTCCTAGAAGCTTGGATCCAGGAGAGAATATGCAAGGTGGGTGGAGGTGGCTTCTCTCCATTCTGTGGGAACACATGTTCCCTGGCACACGGAGCGAACTATGACAGACCAAAATGTGAGCGTGTGTGTAGATCCATATACATAGAGCTGAAAATAAAAGTAATCTATTTCCTCTCAAAGAAAAGATTGTTATTTCTAAAGAAAATAAAATATGTATCATTAGTAATACGAAAGTAAGCACATTTTGGGGGTCCGTGCAGTCTTGCGTGTGTGCTAATATGAGGACATGCTTCAAGCTTTAGGGATAATCTTTGACAAGAGGATTATGAAACTGGATGGAAGGCGGGTATGATGTTCAAATCCACAGCGAGGTCATAGATAAGACTACCATGGGAGGCGAAATTCGGTGAGGCATAGACCCTGTCCCCATCAACTCCCAGAAGAGAATAGGGGGATTGTTCTTCCGGTACCTGGAGGTCCTTTTCGCTGCCCTTGTTTCCTGCCGGAATGTAAACCCACTGTTCATCACGGAGAAGCTGTGCCAGACTGCGGCAAAAATGAAAAGATGATTCCGTAGAGCGAAAGTTTCTAGGCTAGGAGAAAGTCTACCTGGGGGTAAACAGGGAGCAAAGTTGTATTTTACCTAAGGAAGCCCAGCTCCTTGAAGAAAACCCAGTATTATTTGTTCATTGCTTGCTATACCAGGACATTCCAGCAGAGGGCAGACGTTACATGAGAATGAGTCTAAACTCACCAACCCCCTTCCCTGTTGTCGCTTTCAGTATTTTATTGTAAAATTTCTGGTTTCTAAACGATTTTAAAATATTTTTAAACTATTTAAGGTATATAATACGTTAAAATACAAATTTTCTTAGATTCCAGTTAATATTTTTGACTATTACCAAAATATTCAAATTGTGTTTTCAAAATCAAGAGATTTTGTCCCCCCCATAATTTGCAGCCTTCTTTTAGAGATTTACTGTCATTGTAAGCAAAGCTGTTGTGTTTTTTCTCTTATTTGTGAAGCTGTTACTCTTTAACTTTTTATTTTGAAAATCCATTCTATCTCTTAATTTAACAAGTATAATTTTCGTTGGTTCCAGTAAGTTTGATACATACTGTTATATTAATAGAAGTGACTTCATTTTCAAATTTATTTCATCGCTGACTTTGATAATTCCCTTAGGGAAAAATGACACATGTAGAAGTTAATTAAACATATTTTACATTAGGACTCCAATGTCCAGTACAGCTCTGGCAAGAGTTTGGATTTACTTCTCTTCAAAACTCTTTTTTTTTTTTTCTGATTTAAAAGGATCATTCTTACAATAAGCTTAAAAACTATAGGAGCTACTATCTACATTTTTAAATAAGAGCAAGGCACCTGGGAACGGTGTCTGAATCTGGGTCTGGGCACCTCGCTGGGCTCCAAAGCACGTGTTCTCTTCATGGCAAAGCTCTGCCTCCTGTAACCCCTCTGTTTTGTGTGGCTTCTTAAAAAGGACACACATGACTTCAGATATTAGGACCTCCCAGATCGCCATGTTTGAAGAGTACAAAGACAAAACAGGAGACTCCTGAGTAAATCAGTTGTAGTAATTCAATGTTTGGTACATAAACTCAAAACATTGTTTGTTTGTTTGTTGTTTGTAAAACAACACATTTCTTAATAATGCTTTTCTGGAGAGGTGTGTGTGTGTGTGTGTGTGTGTTCGAGAGAGATTTTCTTTTTTCTTTTATTCAGGTAGAAAACCTGCAGGGAAGGCAGTTTAAGGGTTATTGGAGATATTTTATTTTCTTTATTATTCACTTTATTTCTTTTAATACTTCTATTTCGATGAAAGAACAATAAAAGCGTGCAAATAAAAGCGTGCTCTTTAGGAAACTCTTTGTGAGGCGGTGAGGATTTATCATTTGAAGGTCCACTTCAAATGACACAGCCATGGGGCTCTGTGCCCTCCCTGTTACTGTTGCAGTCACCTCTAACGGAGTTACTGTAACTGATTTGGTGCTGTGGAGACAGAAGTGTCCCTTCTTCATATGTGTGCAAAGTGAGTGTGGACGGCTGAGGCGGAAGTTTGTGTCTATCCGTGAGTCAGAAATATTAGCGATGCGCAAACATCTCTCCAACTTGTTTCTTGGAATAGAAGATGTTTTAATTTTTATGGAGAATTTGACATTACAAGGAAAATGAATTTCCAAAGTGAGTTTCATTTCATTTAGCACCAAGGTTGCAGAGCTTCCAGAGCTTCACGCAAATCAACGTCCATGCTTGACGTTGGTAAGAAGCAGTGGAAGTGAGATGCTGGGTGATGTGGGTGAATTATTTAACCTCTCTGAATACCGGTTTCTCACCTATAAAATTGAGTTGATAATGGGCGTGGCTACTGCAGAAGATGATGATATATCACAATTTGCATTATATCTGGAAAAGCTCTGAGCTTAGTGTTCTTCTGACACAATGCAGGTTTGATCTTGAAACCCACAGTACCCAAATAATGAAACCAATCGATCACACTCTGCATTGGGTATTAGCATGATTATCACTAAATATATTTACATGCTGTATAAATCTTCCACCCCAAACTGATGTATGCTAGCTCAAAGCTGGGGGAAATCTTGACTCTGCATATGCTAAGAGTCATTTTAAGGTTTTGGCTTAATTGCTAATGATTAGAAAATGAAATGGAAAATCAAATATTACTCCATTTCTACTACACTCACGGGAAAATTTGATGGTAACAATATTCAACTTCTAGATTGTATATATTGGCATTTTCCCCGCCAGTTTAGTATACTCTTCAACTCTCAATTCTACATTTAAAATAACAAACGGAGAGCATGTCGAAATTTACTTTTTTGCCACAGAAATCTTGGCCTCTATGTCTAAAACTGGAATTATCTTCGCAATGACATTTTCCCATCTCATTTTACACCTTGCCTTTTCCTTACAAATCATATTCTCTTTTCATCAGTACATCTGCCCAAACGCTCTCCGACTTGACAGTTCTATCCCACACTCGCCTCTGAGCCTCTAACAAGACATACCTCTGGGAATTGCAAAGTGCCATATTTAAAATCTCTCTGTGAGATATCCAGGTTTTCCCGTGTGATCATGAGGGATTCCTCAGATCTGAGCTCCAGAGCTAATCTATGACAACTGATAAGCCCAGTATTTTCACATTAGTGTGTTTGTGTTGCGCTAATAGACTTAAACAGTATGTGTGTCCGTGGTGTGTTTTTGTGCAACTTTTTTATCAGCTTCTGATTTTTTAAGCATGGTGTCTTAAATGTTCGATAGACAGCTTGGGCTAAAAGCCCACGATACTGTCCAACCTAAATGGTCTTAATCAAATTGTAGGGAGATAACTTACATGTCAAGGACATATTTCATAGGGACAAAATTCCACAATAAAATGCAAGAAATTATTGATGCACGCCATGCATGGATGACTCTCTGATACTGCCTTCTAAGTTGAGGGAGGGTTGCATGCTGCATGAATTCACTTACGGCATTCTGGAAAGGGTAGAGCCATGATGCCCAAAACCTGATCAGTGATCACCAGGGGACAGCCAGAAGGCACTGGCAACAAAGAAGCTTGTTCTTGAGGGAACTTGTAAGGTGATAAAGACATCCTCATTGTGGCAGTAGTTACTGAAAACATTTGTCAAACTCACTAACCACAGAAAGAGGGATCTTCAGGATCTTCATGCTGAAGCTATGTTCATCTGACTCAGGATAATGAACCACTTCAAAGAAAGGGCACACTGATCACTTTGAGCTGTATATCTTCCTCTTCTCAAGTTGTACTAACATACAATGGGCTTGTTTTCCTCGATTTCTGTTTCAGTGCTAACAAACGTGGCGCTAATAGCTTTAAATAACTGACAGGTATCTTGATATGGCTTATTAGTGTTTCAAGAGCTTTCAGAGGAAACAAAAATTGCCTAACGAGTTATAAATATTACGAAATAGAATTAATTATAAGAACGTGATGAAATGGGATGCCTGCCCTGTTATGATAACAATCGTTTGATTTTCATTTCAATTAAGCTCTTCTGCCAGTAGGTCATTGTGTCTAGTATTGCATAGTAGTTATCAAATCGAAAAAGGTAAATGCTACCACAGCCATTTGACATAATAGTAGCTAGGGTCAGTCCCACCTGAACGGCAAGTTCCACAGATCCTTCTGATTCCAAGTCAGCTTCCAGAACTCCTGTGCCCTGACATCTCCCAGTTTAATGTTAGTTCTGATCATTGATGATGGTGTTGCCTACGTCTTTGGGGATAAATGACGAGAAAGAAGAAGGTAGTCAAGATGGAATTGACCTGACTACTGACAGCAGCACCGGGACTCAGTGAAGGGCATACACTTGCCATTCATATTCTGGGTAGATGGTGGCTTCATATAATTATAGTAAAGAGAAACATTTCCAGACACTCAGACTCTAGCGAATGTAATGCCAGACGTCAGTCATACTCTCTGGGAGAAGATTCTTTTAGAGATTTTAAATTCATGTTTATTTATCACTGAAATGTTAATTTCATAACTGGTCAGTAGGTCTGCATGCTTCATTAAATTCTACCCTTTGCTCATTCCACTGTCGTTATCCACAAAACAGCCCCATGGGTTCTGTAATAATTTGTGTTTAAAAGCCGCTATTAAGCTTAGAATTTCTTTCCAGGGGAGAAAATTTATGTGTACAGGTAAGATACATAATTCAAATCACAAATGTGCAGGAACTCACATTTTCTTTCCTGTTGGGTGTTACTGTAGGTAGCTTTTGCGGATTTGAGTCATTCCCGGCAGCTGCTCATCCATAGTGGAATGTTTTCAGTGTAGCCCGTGTGAGACTCTTACCTTTGATTCATACTTGCTTGGGTGTGCCTTCCCTCCTTGCATTGAACTGTATGTACTGTGTGCTGTAGAGGTGTGCAGTGAAAATACGTTTATTCTCAGAAATATTTTTTAAATATTTTAAAATGTTTTCCTTTACAGAATCAGACACAAGTTTGGCAGAAGGAAGTGTCAGCTGCTTAGATGAAAGTCTTGGACATAACAGCAACATGGGCAGTGATTCAGGCATCATGGGAAGAGATTCAGGTACTGCCTCAGTGTTGTGCAAACCTGGGAAAGTGTGAAATAAGACACCATATAGTGGGATGCATGGGGGCTGTTCATAGCCTCCCTAATGGATTGATGCAGTCAAAGCAATTTTGTTTTCAACAGCGAGTCATGCTGGAACTTTGCCATTTACTTTCTTTTACAGCATAACTTGCTCAAGACTTACAAGGAAACCTTAGCTTTGATCTAGTAGATGTCTTTTTGGTCAGGCATAAGCCACGTTTCATAGAATCGTGTCTTTTCTCCTTTCATGAGATCTGTTTCAGCTAATTTAACTGTGTTCACTTCTTTGTACAGTTTGGTTTATTTACCTCTTCCCCGGATATTTTTTTTAATTCTTTAAAAATGTTCTAAGGCAGAAAATTAATCCTTCCCACAGGTGCAATGTGACTACAGATAATAAGTAGGGTGCCTCTGAAAACAAGAATCTTGCACTCACACATAGAGCTAAGTTAGTTCTGATTCGGCTGCAATAGTCGCAGAGAATACACGGTGTTTTGATCTCTAAGTGAAAACTGGACCAGAGCTCTCTCATACTGTTCTCCATATTGTGTGCCTCTCGCACCTGCAGGAAGCGAGAATGCCTGCTTCCAGTGCCCGCCCCCCCCCCCGCTTTATCAGTGCCTCCCCTTATTAGACTTCCTAACTTGTCAGTTTGATTGATCCAAACTATCCCGTGCTCTCTCTTGAATGTGTGATTATAAGGCGTTGGAGGGTGACCATCTTTCAACTGTGGCTGAGGAGTTACTGGTGTCTGCTGTCCACCTTTCTGTATTTGCCTCAAAGTCTGAAAAGATGCAGTGTGAAAATTAATAAATAAGACTACTTGGCAATGGGCCAGTTCGGGGCCAAGGGAAAATTGACAAATTAAGAAATAAATTAGCTTATTTTTTTGTGATTGGGTCGTTTCTACTTACAAAGTACCGTGTGGTTCATATTGTTCTGCATTGTAAGATTTATAGAAATATAGACAACGGGCAAAAGGGGTTTGGATAAGCATGGGTATCTGCCTTAAACGCTTTTGAAGTCAAACTACACCGTGCTTCTATTTGTGCATGGTTTTTTTTTCTTCCTCTCCCAGTTGTACTACTGTAATCTTTACAAGTTAACTTGAGGAAAGGCAGCTCACCAAATGTCAGCCATGACTTTGTCATAAAAGAGGGTCAGTTCGTTTTCTGTTCAGTGAGGTCAGTGTTAAGTTCCCCACACAAGTCAAATTTGTTTTTCTGTCTTTGTTATGAAATAGTTAAATTTAATACTTGCCACGTCTACTGCATGCCACTGATGCTAGAACTCTAAATATACTCTAGCTGATGGTTACGGTCCATATGGGTTGTTTTAAGCTGCCGTGCCCTATCCTAATTTGTATTTGTCTAAGGAAGGGCTTTTCAACAATATTTATTCATTCAATAAATATCTAAAACCCATCCTCTATTTGCAGGGCATTTTGCCTACTTAGAGCTGTCAGCAAATGTATTTGCTGATTTTTGGTCTTCAATGTGGCATGAACGACATGATAAATCTGAGCACAGCCTCCTTTTCAAAAGCAAATACATTTCCAAAAGCAAATACATTTTTAAAGGCAAGTGCATTTTCCAGGGGCGCCCTTCAAGGTCTAGGTGGATCAGTGTTTAAGAGCAGAGGAGGATTTTGTGTAGTGGGCAGTAAAATTCTGAAATGCTGACATTTATGAAATATTTGACCCTGAGTGCCTGCTGAAGTCATTTAATAAAAGCTTTTGGTAAATCGGTGAGGGGTGAAATGCATCCTGGACCATTTAAGACTGTAAGAGCTGAAATTGCTTTCTCCTTCGAGGCTGACATCATAAGGCACCGTAAATCACACATCCTCAACGCCCCCCTCCTTTAAAAGCAGTACAATGAGAGCCAAGACAGTTGTTTTATGATCTTCATAGAAGTATCCTACTATAGCAGATGTGACTGCTAGCACTGTTCAAGTTTAAATAGCCTAATCAGGTCACAAGATTTCTCTTCCCCCATCTTTAGAGAGATATATTGATTCTCAAAGCAGTGACACTTTCTGTCAGTCCATATTGACCTGATATGGAGGGTGTACCTCCTGCTATTTGGAGAAGATGTCTATTAATATTTGTCCAATAGGAGCGTTTTCTCCCCGTGGTTACACACTATAGGTAAAAGGAGGCTCTGTCAATTTCAAACACATGCAGTGGCAGACCTTTTCTCTCCAAGAATAACTCAGCTGTCAAAACCCATGTGAGAATGAAATTTGCCACATGGTGTAGTTCCAATGGAATATTACTATTTAAACCCGATTTCATTTCGTTTTTGACCGTTTCCATGTTGAAACAGAGTTTAAAGATCCTCTACTGGCTCTTATCTGAAAGGGGACGTACAACGTGCTTCAAAGCCTGTCACTGTCTTTAGTACCATTTTCATTATTGGGTTTAATTGATTATGATTTAGGTTCTATGGATTATATAATTGGTCTTAATGGATTATAAACTGGGTTCTATTGATTATATAATTGGGATATATTGATTACATAGGAGAGAGAGAGCCAAGAATAAATAAAGCAAAACCAAACACTTCATTTTTACTTGATGCTAGCTCGTGGCTCATTGATTCCAACCTGGTTTTCTCCTTCTGGTGGCAGAGGAGATGAGCCTCTGTTTTCATTGCTAATATGGATACATTTTTCCATGCCCGTGTCAGAAGACGTGATCAGGCAAGAATCAGGCAGAATATTTAGCACTAACCCAGCAATTTTTCTTTGGATGCGATTCTAACATTGAATCCAACTTTATTATTTTTTTTCTGAATACGTTCTGTTTTTCTGTTTCAAATTTCTGGGCTGCCCAATGGGATTCCTAGTCCTGACTCAAAAATAAATAGGATTATTTATTTATCTAGTCTGATATATTAGGTGTGAGCAGTATAGTTCCCTATATTAAAGTCCTTTGAGAAACAAATTAAGTTTGGCACGTTATAGTATATAATAGGTACCTACAGAATGAATAAGTGGCACATGATCAGCTCAGTCATAACTTTGGTTCTGGAGTTAAATCTTTAAAATGATAGCCCTTTGATTCTTCTAATCCTTCTGAGTTATAAAAATATAATAAAATCCTACTATGTTGTACTGGTTCCTTTTCTCAACACTTAACCATATGCTTGACAAGAAACAACTTGGGAGAAGAAAGAATTACTCTAGCCCGTGGTTCAGAGGATATGCTCCATCATGGTGGAGCAGGCATGGTGGAAAGTGTAGCTCCTGACAACAGAAGCTGGAGAGTGAATCTGCTCATCTCTCTGGCAGCCTAACAGGAAGCAAGTTGTCCAGGTTAGACCTCTCAAAGGCTCCCCTTGCCTCAGCCCAGACCCAACCTTTGAAAACTTCCTCCCAAAGCAGAGCTACCTACAGCAGAGGAAACACAGGAAGGAGCCTGGGGGCCACTTCACTTTCAAATGCTCACATAAGCACATCAGTGACACCAAGAGATTATTCATTTTACTTGGGTTTTGGGTTTCTGGAAAAGAGATCTAGTAAATTTTTATGTTTCTCCTATAAGTTTTATTACCAAAGGATATAAAAGAAAACATAACAACAAAAGGGAGAAATTATTACTAAAACAGTATACACAATTACTGTGAAGAATTTTATTGCTTTTAAATCAATATGAAAATTTTGATAGAGTAAAATTAACAGAGAATATATTGATATAAATTTCCAAGTCTCGATTTAGATACTGCTTAGATTTTATCTTTCATTATAAATATTCTAGCTCTTTGGGAAAATTTTGGGTAATATATGCTCTTAGTAGAGGAGAAACATGAAGATTTTTCATTAGCCATAAAAGCCACTTGCTGGAAACAAAGCGGTATCGTTAAACAAACCTGAAACTTACAGAAAGATAATGGGAAGTGAATCTAAAATGCTGATGACCTCTGCAGCTGTTTGTTAATAAAAACCACATTAAATGACTCAGCAGATGATCCGTCCACAGCCTAAATGTATTCCATCTGTCGTTATTCACGCGTAGTCGGCAAACGTCCCGCGTGCTCTGTAGATGGCTCTCACTAAGTGGTATTTGGTGTGAGTTTTCCTACCTGCGCAGCTCGTTCTCTCTCAGCAAGTTAAAACCCACTCAAAGAGGACCAACAGTGTACGGAAATGGAGCTGTCAGCAAGTTCTTTTAAGTTAATGGGACGGTGTTGGCTTAGTTTTATTGTGCCCATTGATAAGGGAGCGAGTGTTCCTCTCCTGTGTGGCGAGGCACTGATAAGCACGGTTGTTCCCCTCTTTTCTGACGCGTTAGAGCACAGGTGGACTTTCGCGTTGGGAAAATATTTGCTTCAATACATTCCATGCTGTAAGCAAGGCATTTTTTAAAACCTTTCCTCTTCGCTAATAAGATGGGAAAATGTGGTCACCTCTGAACAAAATATATTTAAGCCAAGACAGGTTATCGTAGGATTATTCTAGCATTTATAACTTCACTGTTAGCTAGCATTTACCTTGTCAGTATTTTTTTTATTTAAAAATGTATGTTATGGAAATACTTGTAATATATTTTGTTTTGGGTATCAGGAGAACAAAATGCATAGGGACTTGCATATCAGGGAGTAATGACATGGCAAAATTCCTGACAAGTCAGTTGAAAGCTACACAGTTATGTTTTATCTTTTGGTGGAGACATTATCAATTAAAGGTCAGCATAGAAAATTCTTTCCCACTGTGTTCTAAATATGCTATACAACCTAGTTGTCTCGGACGCAAACGATGTCCCTGTTCTCACTGTATGAATCTCTCTGTGTATATGTGTTCTCTTTCTCTCTTTCTCTGTTTACTCTGTCTCTCTCTTACACTCTGTTTCTGTCTCTCTCTCTGTCTCTCTCTCTCTCTGTCTCTCTCTCTCTCTCTCTCTCTCTCTCTCTCTCTTTTTCTCTCTCGCACACACACAGGCAGCCTGTCCACAAGTGCTACATATACAGATTCTGTCAACTGTGTATCGAAACTATATCTTAAAATTTGTATTGAAGACACAGAAATATTTTGTCATTACTTCTTAAGGAATAAAAAATAGCTTTTTATAAAGCATTTACATTTTATCAGATTTGTAACTAGGGATCATTTGTAAGAAGATATATATGCATGTCATATGCAAGTGATGTTCCAGTTCACATGCAGGCCTTGAACGCCTAAAGCCACACAGACACCAATCGATGGCAGCAGGTATGCTCTCTGTGGCATTTAGTTGCCCGCTGATATTTTAGCAAATGAAGGAAGTAGTTCCAGCTGTTATTTTTCTTTCTTTTTAATAAAAAAAAAATTGAAAATGAGAGCTGATCACTCCTGCCTCTCCAGCTCATCTTGATTTACAGGTGGAAGGACTAAGAGAAACCAGGAGGACAAATGGCTGAACAAAGAACTGAGAAACCTGGCACATCAGCAATGGGAACCCACGAGCCTAGAAGGCAGCCTCTCTGAGAGCCAAACGGAATGTGCCCTCACTTGGTCTCCCCACGTCCTCTCCTCCCAAGGCCCCCAAGCTGTTAATTTACTCTGGGGTAGGAAACCTTAGACCATATCCCGAAGACAAAGCCAACACTCTGTGGTACAGAAAATAGAACATAGATTGACTTGGATCACAGAGGAAACGGACTTAACACCACCGGAACCCTCTGTGCAGTTTCCGGCTTCGGAGCCTTTCTTTCTTTGTTGCCAGTTCTCTCACGTCGCTTTTCCATGTTTCCTTCCTTCAGATGAAAGAATGGGGGCACAAAGAGCTTCCCCTGAGCCTGAACTGCAGCTCAGGCCTTACCAAATGGAAGTGGCCCAACCAGCCTTGGAGGGGAAGAATCTTATTATCTGCCTTCCCACTGGGAGCGGGAAAACCAGAGTGGCTGTTTACATCACCAAGGATCACTTGGACAAGAAGAAGCAGGCATCGGAGCCTGGGAAGGTGATAGTCCTTGTCAATAAGGTAAGGCTCCCTGTGCTCACCTTTGCTTCAATACCTTCTTTTTGAGTCATCATTCTGAAACTTTCCGACGATGACATTTGTAGCAACAAATCGCACAGATTTTGTTTAATTAGGTGTAATGTCAAATAAACCATTTATTTTAATTTTCCACTTTAAGGTATATACCTGAAATTTGAAATTTAAAAGATTAACTTTTAGGTTTTTTTTTTCCAAAATACACAACATTAAATCAAATCGTTCTAACTTTTGTATAAAAATTTTCCAACACACGGTGTAAGGCCAATAAATATGAGCATGTGTGACCTGAAATTGTCTCTGGAATCTAGGATCAGGTACCTCCTTTTAAAGTGCCTTTAACCACTAATGCTTAACCAAACATACTCCTTTTCCAGAATATACAGAGTGTGACTGAAAGCCAAAGAGAAAACTAAGTGAATATTTTGTCTACTTCAAGTTAAATAGGCAAATTGATGGTAAAGAATTTATGCAAATATATAATATTAAATGTTATTGAACTTTTCCCTGAAAATGTATGTCTTCTGAGGACCCCAAACCCATCTTCGTACCAACATTATAAGCACAATCTATTTATTTGAATTTTATTTAAATAGATGAGAATTTATGCATTTATAGATTGGGAATATTAATCTTTCCTATTTTATAAATAAAATTTAGTGTGCGTTTCCTGACCAACAGTAGCCTTCTTTTTGTTTCCATATATTCAGTTACAGAAACTACATCGATAAACTTTTAAGACCGTATTTTTTTAAGATTTAGGTTATTCTAAATCTTTTGGTTGAAAGCTGCCTCACTGTACTTTAAACTGCATGCAGAATCCAAGCTTTGGCGATTTCATCATGACATTTGAGATAGACTTGTGTGCAGCTTCTGAGTCCCACGTGCTCTCCCGGCACCGGGCACGCAACTCAAGGGCGGAGCTCCAGTGGCCCCAGAACAAGGCAAAGCGACATGATACCTTTATCTTACAGCTTTCTCCGCACTATAAGAAGATAGGTTTGTTTTCCTTTGGTTGGTGATGATGACACATTAGTATTTATTTGCCCCAAGCCTTTCATTTGTTTCCTTTTCAAATATAATACGTTTAAATCCTACTTCTGAATATCAGCACTTTGACCATAGACAAAATTAGAAACTTCTCTGGCTTTTTATTTGCCTAGTCCATAAAATCAAATTAGCTTCCATGTTCTGGAAGTTAAGATTTGACTCTGCATGTGTGTATGTTTGCATGTGTGCACATGCATATACACACATGCTCACATACTAAAAAGAGTTTGATAATGGCTTATGAAATTTTCATATTTTTCTTACGTGGAACTAAATAAAGTGAAATATTTCACATATCAAACAGGATTGAGTCCTAGGTCCATAGAAAAAAAATAATGTTAAACTATTATCCAGGCACTTAAAGGCTCTTAAATCAATGCCTTTGTTTCTTTGGAGCAATTTTGCCCTTTTCTGCATTTCAGCCTCATTCCCTCTCATCTCAAAGATTCTCTTTTGGATTTTTCTCTCCGTTATCTTCTCCACCTCATCCAAACCATGAACGTTCAGTTACTATTTTCCATTCTTTTCCATCTCTAATTTCCATTAGCTGGTCATAGGACCACTGATCATAAGAGCTGAGGGGGCCTTAGTGATGTAGCCTTCTTCCTTGGCAGAGATACGCCACTTCTGCTGGTTAATGCCTGGTACCAAGAATGCCTAACATCTTTCAAAATAACCACAGGCATTCTTTTCACACTTGCTGCTCAAGGAGATCCATACATGCGAATATTCACCCAAACTTATGTTTCTGTGGAGCACACGGTCACTCTTTCCTCTGTCATTCTGGAGCATAAACCTCATTCTCTGGTTTTGCAACCACTCTTTATAAGGAAAAGGCAACATCCTGTCATTATTCATGAAACACAGTTCCCAGCGCCCCTCCCCCCAAGATTTGGAGTTCTCCCAGACCCAGTGTTTAGTGTTGGACAAAATGCTTTAGATGCAGTCTTAGGAGTGTGGAGTGAAGGGGAGATGAGGTAGATATCCAGCCCAGGTCTGAGGACATTTGTCCATCACAGACTTCAACATTAGCTGCATCTTGTTATCAGCTTAAAATCCCTGGTTCCTTTTCATTTGAATACATACTAAGATGAAAACCTTAATTTATTTTTCTGAAACTAAGTTTCAGGCTTTCAGTGCAAGCACCCAATATTTTCCATATTATTCTTCATGTTATTTAATGTTTTTTATTATTTTACGCATATGAGTGTTTTGCCAAAATGCATGTCGTGCAACACTTGCGTGCCTGATACCCATGGAGGCCATGGCATTTCAAATGGCTTTCTCCCCACAGTTGAGCACTGAGAGGATCACTCAGTCCCTTTCTCCCTCATTCTTGTTTTCTTTGAGATTACTAAAAGTCTTCCCACTAGCTCTCTATTTGCATCATAATTGCATACTGTAAAGTTTTTTTCAAACATAATTAAAATAACTTCAACTTTAATTATTGCTTTTTTTTTTCTTCAGGAAATCTCCGACTTAGTAAGACAGCATATTCATGTTTAGCCCAATAGCAATGTCTTATAACTTTTAATCTAGAATACAGAAATTCTAGTCTCTAATACCATTTCCTTTCGTCTCCATCCTTTCCAAAGTTATAGCCTTCAAGTGCAGAGAAAAAAAGCAAACACCACCTGTGCTCCCAGACTTTCCGTTTCCTATCTAGGGCTTCACCATCACGAGGGATAAATCCCAGGTTCCTTGCGATGCTGGGATGCAGCCCCATATGATTCAGCAGAAGTGGGTAGCAGTTGGGCTTGATTAGTCTTGGCACGCACTGTGTCACATCTCAGGAAAAGGCTCCAAGAGGACCACACACCTCCCAATTAGCCATGTCAGACTTGCATCTGGCTTTCTCTGTGGCCTTCAGTAGGAAGTCAATGCCACCCAGAGCGAGTCTCAGGATTATCCAACAGTGACTGAATTATCAGGTAATGTGATCATTATGAGAAACTGATGGTGCCTATGCTGAAGCTTGGCCATGACATTCTTCCTGCCAGTTTTGTGTTTGCTACACTATGTACTCCGGACTTCCAGTTTTACATCCTCCTAGAATGGAACCTGTAGCAGGCTTTTCCTTTTGGGCTGCCAACCAGCTCCCAAATCATGGCACAGAGACTTCCCATTAGTTATGAATGCTCAGCCTTCTCTTATCCTCTTACAACTTAACCTGTTTCTCTTTGTCTATGTTTTGCCTTGGGGATTTACCCTTTTCTTTCTATATGTCCCACTTTTCCTGCTTCTTCTGTTTTTGGCTGGCTGGTGCTGGCTTTCTCTCTTCCTCCTTTGTTCTCTTCTTCCTCTCCCCTCTTGAGCCTCTATTCCTCTTCCTACGTATTCTCTCTGCCTGCCAGCCCCACCTATCCCTCTCCTTCCTAGCTATTGGCCACTCATCTTTTAATTAGAACAATCAGGTGCTGTAGGCAGGCACGGTAAGCAACATTTACTTTTAATAACTAAACAAATACAGCAAAAGCAATTGTAACACATCCTTACATCGTTAAACAAAGGCAGCAGAAACAAATGTAACACACCTTTACACAGGGAAAGTAGTATTCCACAAACATAAACAAATGTAACACACCTTTACCTAATTAAATATTCATCAAGAACCCTCAAGGTAGCCTGATTGGGGCTGTCCATACAGCTCATGTGTTAGGGTATTTGCCTGGCCTTCAGGAAGCCTGGAGGTCAATCATCAGCACTGTACACAGCACAAATCATGCATGGTGGTGCATGCTTGAAGATGTAGAGACAGAGGGATCAGGAGTTCAGGGTTACCCTAAGCTACATAGGGAATTCAAGGCCAGCCTGGACTAAGTGACAATACCCTTTCTCAAACAAAAGAAAACAAAATTTAAAAGTAACATAGACGAGCTCATCTTTCCCTTGGTCCAGGAGTTATTGAATGACTTGAAATGTGGAGGTGGCACTGGGGTTCCAGTAGTTGCTGTCATCAGTTATTGCAACATACTGGGCTGACTAGAAAGCAAGCAAAATTTCTACCTCTCTCACCCGTGCTCGCTACTTTGTTTTCATGGAGACATCAAAGCCATCCTGGTAGCCCATTCTTTCTCATCCTGCACATTGTCCTACAAATGTGTTGATATTACTGCTACTGCCCGCATTCCTTGCTCTTCCCACTCTCATAGTCAAATAGCCTCTACCAGGATCCCAGGCACTAAGGATAAATGATCTCTAGAATATGTTTTCAGCTAGACTGAGTTTCTCTAAGTCATCAGCCTTATCTTAAATACCTTTGTGTTCTAGATGCAGTGTCTACATCTAATACAAACACGATGGGTATTTAGTGTCAGATGGATAGATGGAATGATATATAGATGGTAATATCAAATTAAGTGATTCAATGTAAACATTTCTCTTACTATTCCACACACAGTCCTTTGCCTGATATGCCTCAATTTGCTTTCCTCTGTCTTCTGAATTAAAAAAAAAAAAACTCTGTATGTTCTCATTTATAAAGGTAATGTTAGCTGAACAGCTTTTCCGCAAAGAGTTCAACCCATTTTTGAAGAAATGGTATCGCATTATTGGACTGAGTGGTGATACCCAGCTGAAGATATCATTTCCGGAAGTTGTCAAGTCTTATGATGTTATCATCAGCACAGCTCAGATCCTGGAGAATTCCCTCTTAAATCTGGAGCATGGAGAGGATGATGGTGTGCAGCTGTCAGGTATGCTGGGATGATGATTTTTAGAAAAAAAGACTGATAGAGATATTAAAGATAACAAAGGCTGCTCCTTATATCATTTTTTACTTGATGAAAATTAACCTTAGTTTATCTAAGATATTTTTTATTTTCTGAGGCTTCATTGAAGTGCTCTACCTCCTGGAAAAATGAACAAAAACAGAAAAATGTTTAACTTTATGGCTTGCTTTTGACTAAGTATCTCGTTACTAAATCAGGCATAGAACACTCACTATATTCTTCCATGCGCACGCGCGCGCACACACACACACACACACACACACACACACTACAGAGTTTCAACTTAACTTTTGACTGACCCTCTGCTTACCAAAGTTCTTCCAAACCCTTCCTTTGAGAGGCCAATTGCTCTTCTTTTGTGCTGTCATTCTGCTTATGTCTCTCTGAGAGAATAATTACCTTGTAATATAAATATTTATCATATATATGAAATTTTATATATAATTTCTAAATTTGGTGATAGATCCTGTTAGAACTACCTTCTTTACTGTAGAATAAGAATACAATCCTGCCTACACTATTTGGAATAGTTAAATGATTAGGAGTAAGACTGAGAAAAGTAAAAGTTATCACAATAATTAAATGCAAGCTTTAAACAACACAAAATCATCCCTCTCTAAATAGCGTACTTTCACTCACTGTAACAAAAATAGAGTTTCTCAGCCTAAAATTAAAATTTTGTTCAAGAACAAAAGTGGAGCCCTGGGAAGATTTTATTTTTGTGTTTGTTGTTTGTTTGTTGTGTTTGGAAGAAAGATATGATTCACTTTCTGAATCTTGTTTTGAGACAGGGATAATAGCTAATAGGAACAGAGTCATGATGACCACACATGAGTTTTGTATTCATGCATGGTAATAATGGGTAAAGTTGTATTTATGGGTAAAGTCACAGCAGCAGACTGAAGTAGGGCTGTACCAGCATTCTTCCGGATGACTGGCATGCAGTGGCAGCTCATTCCTCTAGCTTCAAGGCTCTTGTCCTACTGTTCCAGGCCAGTTTGGGTGAACATCTCCTACCTTTTTCGTTCAGATTTTTCCCTCATTATCATTGACGAATGCCATCATACCAACAAGGAGGCGGTGTACAACAACATCATGAGGCGGTATTTGAAGCAGAAGTTGAAAAACAATACCCTCAAGAAACAAAACAAGCCAATAATTCCCCTGCCACAGATCCTAGGACTGACAGCTTCACCAGGTGTTGGAGGAGCCAAAAAGCAAGCCGAGGCTGAAAAACATATTTTAAATGTAAGTCTCTGAGTTTATGAACAACCAACCAGCTCTGTCAAGTGCCTAGGCTTCTCAGGATTTTCAGTACGTGTTGAGAGTTCAAGTGCCAACGTCATCCTTGAAATGAAGGTTGTTAGCTTTGCCTCTAGAAAATAGACTCAATCTTCTACAATATGCCAATATCCTTCATAAACGAGTGATAGAGAACAATAACATAATTGCTATGAAGCTGGATATAATTAGTGAGAAGGACTGCAAAGATGGCTCAGCTATTAAAGGCTAGGCTCACAACCAAAATTAGTGAGAAGTTTGGGTGAATAGAATGCCTTTGCAGCTATTCTACTTCAACACTTGAGCCTCATGATCTCTTGGTACAGACACAGAGTTAAACGACACATGCTGATAATTTTCATTGCTGCTGACTTGTTCCTCTGTAACTTTCAAAGCAGCATGCTTTTTGTGTCTTTTTCCACTACGTGTCAGTCTAGGATATGGGGTACTCACACGAAGAGATAAAAGATGTAAATGTAGTGGATCCTGCCTTTAATCCTGGCACTTGGGAAGCAGAGCCAAGCAGATTGCTGGGAGTTTGCAGCGAGTTCCAGGCCAGCTAGTGCTGCTGAGTGAGACCCTGTCCCTTCAATAAGGGTTTGGGGATGGGAGGTGGGGGTGGAGTGGGAAATAGGAATATGAGGATCTTTTATTAAAGATGCACCCATCACCCATCAACATCCCCAAATAGGGGTGCCATTTACAGTGCTGCTGTTGACCTCAGGTGAGACCATCAGGGGACCTAAGAAGCCTCTCATTGGAGGTGGAATTCAGTAGAACTGCTAAAGTAGAAAAAGGATATACCTTATTACTGGAGTAAAGGCCTAACTGCTGCCTATGATCTAGGCACCAAGAAGAAGGCAGCCCCTCCCTTTGTGCTGTCTTCATATGTAGAAAAGAGTGGAGATGCATGGACAAGAGCATGACCATGAATGTGGCAGCCTGATACAGACAGATAGCAGCTGCCACAAAACTATCCTGCTAATTTGCATAAATTGTTCTATTTTCTAAGCTATGAAATGGAATTTAAATGACAGCTTTTTCTAGAATTAGACTTAGAACACACTTTTAGAAGACACCAGAACAAATATTATTGGTAATTGGTTGAATACATCCATAGTAGGCATTGCTAAAATGCTACATTTAATATAATGCAGCATATTACTTGAATGGAATGTTATACTACATATTTATGCTAAAAGCTTCATATTACACTTTGTTGACATAAAACTATGCATTCAGTTGTAAGAAAAGAATACTTAAAGTGTCTCTCTTCCAGATATGCGCCAATCTTGATGCCTTTACCATTAAAACGGTGAAAGAGAATCTTGATCAACTTAAACACCAAATAAAGGAACCATGCAAGAAGTTTGTGATTGCTGATGACACCAGAGAAGTATGTTCCAAACAGTTCATATGTATTTGTCTGGCAATGCCATATTCAGTTTAAAGATGGCCAGGGCTCTTTTACGTTCACCAACCGAGTAGTCGCATTTAACATTTTTCTTTTTTTCTTTTTTTCTTTTTTTTTTTTTTTTTTTTTGGTTTTTTTCGAGACAGGGTTTCTCTGTGGCTTTGCGCAAGCAAAGCAGTCATCATTTTATAGTTTTAAAAATTGACAAAAGGCAGCAACACTACTAGGAACTGTCCTCAACATTCTCCTCCTCCTGTCTTAGATGGAGCATAGCTCAGGATTTGACTACATGCGATTCTTGGAAGAGGGGGAGCATCGGGCTGAGGAGCATGGGATGGCTAAATTAGAGGGATTGCAGCAGTTAATGCCCTCTTACTGACTTGATGCTTTGCAAGATTGGTTTTTTGACATTCCAGGGAGCCATTCTGTTGCAGTTGGCCATGACAATAGGTATTCTCATTTGTGTATTTTCTTTCCTTGGAAAAATATTTGTGAAAAAGTAAAATATTTAATGTACTGATGCTTTTCTGATGAATATTTTCACTAATTAAAAAATAGCTTATAGCCAATATGGATGTTACATTAATAGGTTATTCCAATTCTTTTTTTTTCATAGAATTGAAGACTTAATAAATCTTAGCTATGAATAATAAGTTTAATCCCATTGAGAAGCCCCCTCCTAAGGCTATGGGACTAAGTGATGGGGTATGTGTGCAGTAATGCTCGCAGTGTTTTAGGCACCAGGCCAGTGCTAGTGGCCAGTGCCAGCCTCTACAATGTGCCCATTTTCATTCAGAAACAGAGCTATGCTGTACCGGCTCTTTCAATTCTTGTCACTGGTACTTACCTGATAAACTCAAGTTCATGCTTCTCGTCATGATCATCCAAAAACATTTCCCTGACTATCCTTTGAGAAGAATTGCCATTCTTCTTTTACTTAACTTTTAAAATTACTCTTTAGAAAATCTCAAAATGTGCCCGTGGGTTTTCATAAATTGACCATACTTATGCAGAAAAATTTAGAGAACGAGACAGTACGTTACACGGCCCTCTAAACTCCTTCTTTTTCCAGTCCCCATGCTGAGGGAAACTATTCGTCTTGACTGATTTTGAACTTTATCCAAGTTGAATTCATATCTAGATTTTTCCAAATGATGTCATTTGCTTGTATTTTGGAAGAAATAGTGGTACCTGATAATCACAGAGGAATGTTACCTAACTACAATTAAAGACTGTCTAAGTAAATGTGACATTGACTCAATAAATATTTGTAATTGCCTTTAGCTTTCAAGGTTGGTAATACTGACTTTTTAAGAAATTTAGATGGGCAATTTATGATAGAGGTTTAGGATGTCAGGATTGGCGTGCCCCGATGGTAGAAGCAAAATGGTAAAAACCAAACACAGCGAACAAAGAAGTGGTCACGGGTTATTCTGTTACATTGTCTAATTAATGATTCCAAATCAATTAAAATATATAAATTATTTTAACAAGGACAATGCCATTTCAAACAACTTTAGTAATATTTGTATAATTGTTTTTAGAATCCATTTAAAGAGAAACTTATAGAAATTATGACCAGCATCCAAACTTACTGCCAAATGAATCCAATGTCGGATTTTGGGACCCAGCCTTATGAGCAATGGGCCATTCGTATGGAAAATAAAGGTAATTTGGGTCTTGATCTAACAGTTTTTTCCTTGTTTACACCAAGATTTTAGATGATGCTCTCAGACTCAGAAACAATTTGAAAGCAAATGGAACATCAAGTAGAATTTCTGTTTTGTGTGCTGGGCAAGCCCGCACGTGTTCTAACTCCTCATCTGAGGGAAGAGGTGTCAATTCACCCAGTTTCCACTTTCATTTATTATATATAAAGTATTAAGGCAGCTATCAACAGCTCTGTCTCCAAAGGCAATTTTACTGACGTGTTTTTCCAAGCTGTTCAGCCATGGTTCAGGTCCACGTTCCTGCACATACTGAGCTCAAGCAGCAAGCGTTGGCATTGAAAAACCAGCCCCTTTAGAGCCCATGGCACATATGGAGCCTTGCTCATTCTAACACCGCAGTGAATCGGCTTCTGAGCCACAACCGATTCAAGTTCACAACACAGTTGTAGGACGGTTCTCTGCCCTTTGCCTCACTCGCCGCCTTGTTTTCTTCCACAGCTGCTAAAGATGGAAACCGCAAAGACCGCGTCTGTGCAGAGCACTTGAGGAAGTACAACGAAGCCCTGCAAATCAATGACACGATCCGGATGATTGACGCATACAGTCACCTGGAAACTTTCTACAGCGATGAGAAAGAAAAGAAGCTCGCGGCCCTAGAGGACGATGATGAGAGCGGAGACGATGCCAGCAGCAATGACGATGTAAAAAAATCTCTAAAACTGGACGAAACAGATACATTTCTCATGAATTTATTCTTTGGTAAGACTCAGTGTAACGCAGAGCCCAGATTCCTGCCCTGACCTCTCTCCGACAGAGACTCACTGCTCTCTTTGAGTTTTACAGAATGCCTTCAAAATTCATCTTAAAACAAAAAGAATTTCATGAAGACTGTGATTTATAATTGATACCACAGGTTAACTTTTAATTGTGTGATCATAATTAACCATTTGACCATCCAGCTTTTATTGCCCAGACCATTGGATTTAATTAACAAGAAGATCACCTACAGATGAGTCCTGTCTTAGAGCATCATTATGTAATAACTGACAGTGTAAATTTTTTGTGTGTTTGTTTTTCAAGACTCAAGACAGGGTTTCTCTGTAGCTTGGATCCTGTCTGGGACTTGCACTGTAGACCAGGCTGGTCTCAAACTCACAGAGATCCACCTGTATCTGCCTACCAAATTCTGGGATTAAAGGAGTGTATACCACCTTAAAAGTATGCACCACCACCTAAATCTTTTATTTAACTTATGAAAGCAAGCTAATTTTATTTATTATTTTTTTTTTTTTTTTGGTTTTTCGAGACAGGGTTTCTCTGTAGCTTTTTTAGAGCCTGTCCTGGAACTAGCTCTTGTAGACCAGGCTGGCCTCGAACTCACAGAGATCCGCCTGCCTCTGCCTCCCAAGTGCTGGGATTAAAGGCGTGCGCCACCACCGCCCGGCGCTAATTTTATTTTTAATAGATTTAAAGTCAGTTTCTTCTTGAACTAACCAATAGAAATTGGACATATGTATGGTACATAATAGGGTGTGTGTGTGTGTGCGCGCGCGTGCTCACGCGCGCGCTTAGTGGGATCGCTACATCATGCTAATTACATTAATAACTATTTTTAAAGATAACAAGAAAATGTTGAAAAAACTTGCTGAAAACCCAGAATATGAAAATGAAAAACTCATTAAATTAAGAAACACTATATTGGAGCAATTTACGAAGTCTGAGGAATCATCTCGAGGAATTATTTTCACAAAAACGCGGCAGAGCACCTATGCACTTTCCCAATGGATTACAGAAAATGAAAAGCTCGCAGAAGTCGGCATCAAAGCGCATCATCTAATTGGAGCAGGACACAGCAGTGAAGTCAAGCCCATGACGCAGGTGCAGCACCTTCTTGGAGTCATTTCTTACCCTTCAACTAGTCTTTTCTGATTGCTTGTGATATTTCTCAGTCCCTTTCACCACCTCAAACAGAATCCCAGGAGGCTCTTAATTTTTTGAATTAATGGTAGGCTGTTCGCTGGTACTCAATGAGTTAAGTGTCATCTCAGAATTCCCTTTTCTTTTTGCATACTTAAGGGGATTTCTGAAGTTTGGTGCCTCTTGTAAAGTCGAATAACTTTTACCTTAACAACATTGCAAAGAAATATTCACAATATAAAATCAAGTGGGAATTCAAAGCTGCACAGAACGTGTGGGTTACAACCAAAACTGTACAGCAAATATTTGTAAAATAAAGCCTCTAAGAACCTGGAGGAATTAACGTACTGGCTGTGTTAGGAACAGGGTTTTGAGAAGGCTTCTGATCCTTTGCCAGACTCTTAAAATGATATTATTTATTATATGCACAGTAAAAAAACATTTCTGAGGGGGAAAAAAAGATGCTTGTAAATGGTTTTTGTGTTTAAAAAAATCGTTTTACCTGTTTAAATATTCTTCAGAAAGCTAACTTTCCCTTGGGTCTGGCGTGGGGAGGGGACGCTTCAGTTCTGTGATAGGTCTTCACTGTTTCACACAGTGGAGAAACACACATCCATTTAGTGCTTAAGAGAAGAAAACTTGAAATTTCCCACCCTGATGCTCACTACCTGTGCGCTCCCTGGCGGCAGCTGATTCAAATCTAGGCCCTGCGGTCTCACCTTGTGAACTGGAATGAACTCATCCATCCTGATAACAGTTAGGTACGTACCTGATCTGAGGGCTTAGAGCCCTGAGCCTGGAATTTTGTATTCAAGTAGTCTTTGAAATGAAGGCACAGCTGTATACTAAAATCTTAAGACATGATTTTTTTTTTTTAAATCAATGGGTGTGGAAGAAGAAAGTAGAAGGTGAAAAGATTTGTCAGGGAGGTTTCTATCGTGTTCTTCCACAGTGATGAGACAGATAAACACTCGCGTTGCCTTTTAAGAAGAAAGGAAAGGGCGTAAGAGAGCACACACTTGGTCTAGAAGGTTAACGTTGCTTAGTTTATGAGGACAGAAGTGTGCGCTGATGCCAGAGGCTAGCAGCTTTGATGAGAGCTCCGAGGAGATGCACACCACCGACTGCCCACATCAGATGGGACTAACACTCGGCTGTTTGCCGAGGCCAGAGGCTGGATTTCAATTGACTCATATTAACTTTCAAAGTTCACATTTAATACTCATGGTGATTAGGCTGCAATCATATCGTCATCTGCTTTTAATTTCTATTGTCTTTTGACTAGGCCTTATATTTACCCTGGTTAAAGTCAAATCTTTCTGAAAGTAAAATTAAAGAGTAGCGTTGCTTCCCACTGTTCCAGCTCCCCTCCCTGGAGGCACCCGGTACTTTGACTTTCTCCTATATCCTTTCTGGACTGTTCTGTAGGCTTTTGTGTTTGTTTTTTCCCTGGGTGATTCTTACAGTGACAAACTGCAATATATATGAGAAATTTTCTGCATCCCCAAACTGATATAAATGGTTCAGTGATTTTTTTTTTAAGTCCCTAAATCTCAGACTCTGGGGCTGACGTACTGAAAGGTAAACCCTATTTTACCCTGTCCCTGCCAAGCCTTTTCTGAGCCAGCAACACCTCTCTCCCTTTTCTTCCTCCCAAATCGCCCATCAATTTATTTCCTTGGCATAAAGAATGCTCTTCCCACCTCCAGACTGCAGGATGGAAATATTTTTGTTATTGTGCGGTAATCCCAGATTGGAAATCAAATGTTGTCTCACCATCATGTCTTTGTTCATTGCCAAAAACAGATGGTGGCAAATCCACGCATGATCTAATCCTCTGATTTACACTGACCAGTTGTAATTTATGATTTCTTCTCCTAATTAGAAGATCTGAATGTGTTTAGCATCACAAAATTTAATTTATTAAAATGTTTCCACAGAATGAACAAAAAGAAGTCATTAGTAAATTTCGCACTGGAAAAATAAATCTGCTTATCGCTACCACAGTGGCAGAGGAAGGCCTGGATATCAAAGAATGCAATATCGTCATTCGCTATGGCCTCGTCACTAATGAAATAGCCATGGTCCAGGTATGCCCAGAGAATTGTACCTAGCATGTTCCTTCTCATTCCTGTGTGCCTATATGGATTCCTCCCTTTTACTAAAACAACACAAAACCTCTGTTGTAATAAGGCCACTTGTTTGTTTCCCCACCAACCGGCAGCTTAGACCCAAAATAATCACACAGAAACTGTATTACTTAAAACACTGCTTGGTCTATTAGCTCAAGTTTCTTAATGGCTAATTCTTATCTATTAATTTAATCCATTTCCATTAATCTGTGTATTGCCACATGGCAGTCACTTACTGGGTAAAGTTCCATCTGGCCCTGGTGGGGCTACATGGCTTCTCTCTGACTCCGCCTTCTTCCTCCCAGCATGCAGTTTAATTTTCCCCACTTAGCTAAGTTCTGCCTTGCTATAGGTCCAAAGCAGTTTCTTTATCAATCACTGGTAATCACAGCACACAGAGGAAAATCTCACATCAATCTTTAGCTTTAAGGATACAACTGTGTTTCTGCTAAAAGACCAATCTTAAAGAACTGCAAGCAAAGCCTTTTATATGACTGTTATTTGTTGAACTACTATGGCAACTTCTTATAATTTAACAAACAACCCTATTTTGGTTGCTATTTCTATGTCCTGAGATTTTTCCAAGACCATGCATAAAATTGGCCCCATTACAAGGCTCAAATAGGCCTCCTCAGTCTTAAGATGTCAGTGATTCCCTAGTGGAATCAGGAATCTGAACCGCACTGTCCACAAATGTCTGACAAAGTAACCCATTCAGATCCCAGGGAGCCCAGCAGTTCTGTGTTCCCCTCCTTCAGCCACTCATCTTTTCTATATATTTAGTTTCCTATAAAACCTTGAGGGGAGTCAGTAAATAAATGAATAGTTCTCAGTTTGCATCCAAATTTCACAGCTCTCTTGCTCACCTATATTAACAATGTCATGGTATTTAGAGGACTTGAGATGAAGAAAATACAGGACATTATTCTTTAAACATGAAAGGGTTTTATTTCATCCTTTCGTGCATGACAAGTTACTGAAGATGGATGTCATTGGTCAGTTAGATTATTTCAGGGAGTGATCTGTAAGTCAGAGGTTTCTGACTATCATATCAAGGCAGTTTGTCCAGGAATAGTATTATTGTTAACTGCTAAGCTCTTGAACTATGCAACCAAGCTTCTACTATTAAGAATGTGTCAATATCAACTCCAGTGACCGATTGGATCTAGTGAGTTCCACTCTATCAGTGCTAGGTTGTTTATGCTCTGTTGGATGGCCTGATACCCACGTGCTTATGGGGACACTAAATGAATGGCCTTAGTGGTCATTAAAACTCAGGAAGAGGACATGAAGACGGATGTTGGGGAGGGGTAAATGGGAAGTGGATATTGTCATATTTTGTTGTTTACACAAATGAAAATTTTAGAGCAAAAAAATTTGGTCTCTTTTTATGTGCATATTTTCCTGGAGAAATGTGTAAAGTCCAAAGTAGGTTGCCAGGAACAGTCCTGTGTGTGCAGAAGCCCTGGTGCCAAGACCAGAAATGCGCCTTGTCCTCATGTATCCTCCTTTCAAATAGATGGCTTCACTGGGCCAAGCCACTGCTCAGGGTTTCCGTGGTTTATAACAGTTGCTCAGGGTGCAAGAGAGCTCTATGGGTGGTGTATTATTTTGGCTTCTAAGAGTTGCCAAAATCATTCTAGAACATTACATTAAAGGACATTTAAGTTTGAAAAAGTTTATCTACAAGCCATGCGTAATAACTACCTCTGCTGAGAATGGAGAGATCATTTGAAGGCTTGATACCCACAAAGACTATCTTCCCAGGAACAGCTCATACCAAGACACATCGTTTGTCTCTTTGTTCATGTTCTCAGGCCCGCGGTCGAGCCAGAGCTGACGAAAGCACTTATGTCCTGGTTACCAGCAGTGGCTCGGGAGTTACTGAACGTGAGATTGTTAATGATTTCCGAGAGAAGATGATGTATAAAGCTATAAACCGTGTTCAGAATATGAAACCAGAGGAGTATGCACATGAGGTATTGTTCTTGGCCACTGTTGAGTTTTGTTGTGTAGCCATCTGAAAATGGCTACATTTGGTGGCCACCGATGTCTACTTCTCCAGACAGAAATTGTGCTGAGTTACCAGCTCCTGTCTGAAGATTTGTTCTTAGTCCAGATTCACACAAAGCCCCATGATCTATGGGAGGGCAGGAAATGGAGGGATTTTGATCATTGCCGGGAAACCAAACACCAGCTTCAGTAATATAAATTTAGGCTGCCCTTTTCCAGAAAGACTTGTGCAACTCACTCATTCAAACCTACCTGGTAGTTTTAATCCATATATACAAACTCAGTGTCTTTATTAGAGAAATATTTATAAAATGGCTATTGTCTGCCAGGTAGTATTCTAGAAACAGAGACCATGGTGTCAAATAAAACATAATACCCTTGCTATATGTAGTAGGGATTCTAGTGTGCGCTTGGTGAGGATAGGAGGAGACAAACAATAGACATAAATTTCGCAGTGTTGTGCATATCATACACCAGTGAGCACTGTGGCCTTAGAATAGGTTTGTGTAGCCAGGCTTGGTGGCTCGTGTCTGTAATCACAGCATGCAGAAGGCTGAGGCACGAGGATGACCCCATGGTTCTGAATGATTAAAATGTACGTAAAATGTCATATAGCTGAATCTCAATTTACTCACATTTATTTGAATTGGGCAAAAGCACGCAGTGGGGGAAAAAAGAATATATTTATACAATATTTCAGGAAACTTTCATACCACTGAAGTAAAAAGACTGTAACTCCTATAATAGCAAACAATCCATTTAGAAGAAAATTCACACCCTTGCATATGGGTGTGAATGTTAGTTTCTTAACATTAGAATTGGCTCTCCCCTAAATAGAGTTTTAGGGAGGGGTGCTTTCAAATTGGTGTGCAAAGTATGCAACCAACTCCAAGGTTTCCTGGCCAGGTTTTCATACAAACTTACATCTTAAAACCCCTTAAATATAAAGTAAACCAAACATTTTTTTACTAAATGATCCTACAATAAAGTTATTCCCTCATATTTATGACTAAAGGCAATGACTTAGTGAGATTCTTATAAAAGCTGATGCTTTAAAACTAAGTTATTTAGGTGGATTCTAGGACATTCTATAGGTTCACAGGTCAGAGTCTCCCAATCCATAGACTAAAATATTGTACTAGTTAGCCTTTAATTACTTTAAGAAATACCTGGGGTACACTGATTTATAATGTAAAGAGGTTTATGAGTTTGACTCAGAGTTAAAGCCATAAAGGTCTAAGAACAGGGAGAGTTCTGTGAGCCCTTGCCCCCTAATCTGTTCTCACATTACGGCAGGAATGTATATGTTTCTCAACTTCTGTGTGCTCTCTCTGTCCTCACAAAGCCACCATAATTCAATTCTGGGGCTTCCACCCCTAACTCCTAATCCAAGATAATCTTTTCTCAAGGGCCCCATTTCTAAGCACACAACTAGATTAAGTTTCACTTCCCCTAATACTATTATTAACACAAGAACTTTGTGGGTTCAATTCATGCATGAATACAGAAGTGCCAGCAATATTCAAATCATGACAAATGATCCATCTAGGGCCTCCAGAATGGACTGCCTTTCTCGGTGTCCCTTGAGCAAGAGATCTGCCCTCTCAAGACTTCTCAGGTGGATGGAAGAGGAAGAACAGCAATGAAGTGGACTATGTACAGTATTGTTACACTCAAGACTCCCAGAAAGAATTGCTGCTTTCCAGAGAGAGCAACTCTACTCTCCCAGTTCTAAATGCCCTGTCAGCAGTGTGTAGGCAACCACAGATAGAAAGTGAGAGTAGACACAAAAGACAAAGTCTGTTTTGTATGTCATAAAATGTCAGTCTTACTGAAAAGTTAAAATTATATCAAACATCTAGAATGAACCCAAACATCGCGCACCACTTGACCCAACACCTTTCACTCCTCCCTTCCATTGTATTTGGACCTAGGTAGACACTGACCTCAGTAGAAGACTGTATACGAGATTCATCTGGTGCTGTTGTCTCTTCATTTTTATCTTCTAGAGTACAATCTAAGATATGTGAATTTCAGCTCGTTCATGGCCATAAAACTATGAAGAAATTTTTAATTCACTATTCTTGTCTCCACACAGATTTTGAAGTTACAGGTACAAAGTATCTTGGAAAAGAAAATGAAAATCAAAAGAAGTATTGCAAAGCATTACAATAACAATCCGTCATTAATAACTCTACTCTGCAAAAATTGTAGTATGCTCGTCTGCTCGGGAGAAGACATCCACGTGATTGAGAAGATGCATCATGTCAACATGACACCGGAGTTCAAGTGAGTGCAGCAAGACCCAGGTCTAGATTTCTGTAGCAGAGGTGAGGTTCATGCCATTATAAACATTCTGCTTACACAGTGAGAGTGAGATTTCCTTTCTTTTCACAATTTTCCCTTTTCTAGTCCCTCTCATATAATCTGATCTCTTGAGTCTGTTTTGTAAGTAATCTCCCTTGAGACAGGGAGTCAAGCTAAAACACAAAGCCCTTTTGATGCAAGGCACTTAGCTTGCAGATGTCCATATCTATTCTCAATTATTCTGAATGGCTGAAACGTTAAAATAACAGCAGACCTCAAAGGAGACCCAGGGACAGTGTGACACTTGGGAAGAATGTGTAGGGTGGGGACATCCATCTATTTTGTCACAAAAATCCTGGGGAGCAGACGAGAAAGAGCAAGGTACAAGATAACCCAGGCGTGTTGGGTGACTGTTAAGTCCCACATGATGAACCTGTGACTGCATACTGCCATTTTGTCAAGTCTCACTGGTGCTTCTTCCTCTGGGACTGTTTTAGGAAACTCTACATTGTAAGAGAAAACAAAGCACTACAAAAGAAGTTTGCCGATTATCAAACAAATGGAGAGATTATCTGCAAATGTGGCCAGGTGAGCAAACTCTAGTGGGTTCAGTTGTACTTTGGCCAAAAGGAATGTTAAATTGAATGGGCATTTGATTTCTCCTTTCTTTCTTGTTTTCTAGGCTTGGGGAACTATGATGGTCCACAAAGGTTTAGATTTGCCTTGTCTCAAAATAAGGAATTTTGTAGTGGATTTCAAAAATGACTCGTCAAAGAAACAATATAAGAAGTGGGTGGAATTGCCTATCAGATTTCCTGCTCTTGATTGCTCAGAATATTGCCTGTATAGTGATGAAGACTAGCTCTTGATTCATGATTAGTTTACAGTGTTGCCAACTCAAAATGTAGTATGATTTTGATTGATGTTTTCATTACACCACTGAGCTAATATATAAACGACCATTTTGTTTTGTTTTAACTTGTGTAAAGAAAGAACACAATGCATACTCCTTACTGGTCGTAAATGTAATTGTTAATCTAAGTTGTCAGTTTGATGGGCTTCTGGGGTTGCCTTTAAGGGATTGTCTTAACTTGATTAAGGTTGGAAGAACTGTCCACTGCGGATGGTCCCATTCTTCAGGCTTGGGTCCTGGAGTGTATAAAACTGAAAAAACTAACCGAGCCTGCGTTTTCACTCTTAATTCTGCTTCTCGACTGTGGAATGCAACATGACAAGCTACCCCAAGTTTTGATTCTTCAGTTGTTTGAAGGCCTTTCAGCGACTCCATACCACACATCTGTGTTTCTTCTGGACTCTAAAGTGGTTGGATTAAAGGTTCCTAACTATCCTAACATTTCCATGGTTTGTGCTTATGGCTCCCTGTCCATTCTAAAGCATAGCCCATGGATATGAAATGATCTCTCCAAAGCTTCTTAGTACATGTCACAAGGAGGTGTTCAAAGTGAACTGTGCTATGAAAGAAGCAGACGTTTTCTTCTCTGTGTTTCAATAGCCGCTGCAGCCGAATGTACCACCTCGGAGAAAACAAGTCGGCCCAGAAGGCGTTGTTTACCACTCAACTGGCAAAACCGAGGAAGAGCTTGAGTTCCTCTTGCCATTACATCTTTGAAGATGTGGGAGTCTCAAACATATTTCAGAGAAGTTAGAGGAGAGAAATAAAGAGAAAGATAAATATTTATGCTGCCCAAGTTAAGCCAACCACCGGGTCCCTTTGACATGTTGTACCTTACTTAAGGCTTCTGCCACATCACTCTGATTCTTACTCAGATATGAAGTCATTCTTTGCCACTTCTTCAGCAGATGTCTCTTAGGATTCTTCAAAAACAAAATCCAGATGTCACTTCCCAGAATTCAGCTGCATTTACATGGGGAGAGCTCGCAGGGAAAGTATTGCTCACTCAACCCTTAGCACAAATACTCATGAAATTGGTAAACAAGTGTGTGAGTCAGAGCAATAAGCGCAAAACAAGACAGACTTGAGGCTGTTCCAAGATTTCTAAGAATTATGATGTTAATTAGAAACTTATTTTTTTGCCATATTTAGTCTTGCTAGATATGTCTTTGTTTTTGTCCATAGAGTGTGTAATAAGATAAACTCAAATGTGGCTCTTTATTAGTTTGGAGACTTTGAGAGTAAGCCACTAGTCTCTTAGAGGTCTAAAGGAGTAATAATGACCTCAAAGAGCTATCCTGGAAACATAGGCACTGAACTGAACAATGCCAGCACTTCGCATGTACAAGAAATAACCACAGAGCACAGTGGGCATTGCCGAGGGCATTGCCAAAAGAGCGGAAGCTTCTATAGTCATCAAAGATGTAGGAAGAGCAGAGTAGTAGTACGTTTTAGATCTGCATTTCATCTTTAAGTAAAAAGCATGCAAAATTGAAGCATCTCCTATCTAGACTTGTCAAAGAGCAGCCATCCCAAGAAGTAGTAGTAATAAACATGAGAGTTGTTCATATGCCCTCAGGTTAGCTAAAGGGAAAATTTAGCTTCGATGGGCAAAACACAAAGATCAATGTAAATATATTATATTTTATTCATTCGACAGCTTTCAGATTTTACAAGATCTATCGCAGAATGATTTTAACTATGTTCAGTCTTCACCTAAAGAATTGATAGTAATGCCGTCTCAATGATTAAGTTAGGAAGTACATGAGGACGAGAAGCTAAGGTACCGTTAGTAACTTTTGTATAGCGCAATTTATAGTTGCTGTTTGTTTCTAAGTCCTAAAACTTTTTCTCAGATTCTAAGATGCAAAATATGAAATATGGATCCTTCTCCAGGGTTTAGTCTGGTGAGTCTGACTGGTCCTCTGTATCCCTCACATCTGTTCCAACCCCCGCAGTACCAAACTCCAAGCCTGGACCAGGAATCCAACACCAAATGGTCAGTCCTGAAGATACACATACAAGTAAATTTATATAGATTGGACAGCTTGAATTTATATATTTAGGAATACACATAGACATAACAACAATTTAAGAAAAAAAGGCCATAAATTTGAAAGAGAATGATGACGACATGAAAGGGGTTGGAAAAGGGAGGGGGAGATGTAAAGATATCATAAGCTCAGAATAAAATATTATTAAAACTATGAAGGGCTGGGCAGTGGTGGCGCACACCTTTAATCTCAGCACTCGGAAGGCAGAGGCAAACAGATCTCCGTGAGTTCAGGGCCAGCCTGGTCTACAAGAGCTAGTTCCAGGACATGATCCAGAGAAACCCGGTCTCAAATACTGTGTGTGTGTGTGTGTGTGTGTGTGTGTGTGTGTGTATGGAAATGTTGTAGATATTCTTTACAATATTTAAAAAATTTGGCAGCATAATACCAAGTCTTTCTTTACATGAAAGTAATTCCATGAGCACATCATTTGAAAATGAAATGTAGATGGAGGTTAGCTCTATTTATTACTTCATACGTTTCAAATACAGCTAAAGCCAAGATCCTGAGTAGGACCAGGGGAAGAAGACTGATAATAGAAAGCAATATTTAACCATGCATCTACTAATAATATGCTGGGGTATAATGTCACTTGAACATATTTTTTGTATCTTAGTTATCTTATACAAGATGTGTTATCTTATATGTTAAAAATGGAATTTCTTTGATAAGAATTCAAGCGATTCATTTGGTTACAAAAATATAAAAATACTTAACCAAAGATGACCATTCTGTCAACACCAATGACACCTTTACCACCGGTCTTCTGCTGTCCTTTGTGAACTTGCATGTGTTCCATCCTGGGTGATTAGGTTTCTGGATGGCTAGTTCTTTCATTTTGAACAATTAAGCAAACCATGAATATTATATCATATTTATCAAACTCTGAGAATTTTTATAATACTAAAATGACTCCAATATTTGATTTAGAGTTATCTTAAGCGATTTTCCCACATGAGACCAATGTCAATCTAATACTACACTAAGATAAGTTTTATAAGATGAACTTACTGTTTTTTTTTAGAATTTGACCCTGATTTAAATTTGTAAGTCTTTCCCTTGATAATTCATGGTAAATTTGTGTTGAGTTTAAAATTAAAACTTAACTTTTTTTAAAGAATATATCTCATTTGGTAAGTGAATCCTAAATCTCTCTCTAAAATGTTAATATTCTATGTTAAATTGTACCAGGTAGATTTATACACACACACACACACGTACACACACACACACACACACACACACACACACACACACACTGAATGTCACTACCTCCTACCTCATGGTGAAAAATTCACATAATAGCCTGTAAGCTGTGTAATAAATATCTTCAGTGTTTCATTTTTATAATTTGTTTAAGATAAAATGTAAAATTGGAATAATCAAATTGAGTATTTTAAAATGTTTTACTCTGAGAAAGTGTTGATTATGTTTCATACCTAAGACAAAAAAATAAATAAACTAAGAAGAGGATAAACATAAAAATAAGATATTAGCAAAAAGATAGAAATATATGCACATTAAGACAAGTTTCCAAGAAGTGAGAAAGAAAAAAAGACAAATTTAGATGAAGAAGATAAACCTAATAAATACTTCTTCCTGCATCTAGTCAGCAAACATACTTAATGAATTAGATACAATTAGGACCACAGTTTTAGACAAAGAATAAAGAATAAAACCTTTTTCTCTATTGCTTTAAATATTTGTTTAGAGAGTAACCAAGTATTTAAGAATCGATAAAGACCAGATTAATAATGCATTGAGAAAGTTTTTACTAAAGAAAGATGGAGGGAAGAAAATCTCCTTAGAGTTTGCAGAGATTCTTCAATGTCCTCAAAGATGTTACCGTATTTGAAGCTGAAAGTGTTAAGGACTGATACCTTGCAAATAAGGAGAGATCTGTTGCAACCCACTAAAAGGTAATGTGCTATCAGGTATCATTATGCCTTGGAAAAGCAAAATTCATTCAGAACACATTCAAGGCAAACACATTTCTGCTTTGATGAGTGTGATTGCTGATAGGTTTGTTAGAGTTGGTAATGCGTAGATAAAAAATGTTTGTTGAAAGAATATTACCAGACTCTACTTATCTAGGTAACTACAAATACATTAAGCTAATATCAATGAGATTCAACTCTCTAAGTGGTTGAGAAAAGAAAACCTAATGAATGAGGATGTGGAAATCTGCTATAACAGAGGTCATGATTCTCTGAATGGAGAAAAGTGGGAGGAAAACCACACATCTCTGTTTTGATCACATCCCTTCTCCCTCAAAATCGCCTTGCGAATAATCCTATTTCCCTCACGTTCTTCTAGACAGAGCCTTAGTAACAGGCCATTAGAGTCAACTGCCCAGGTTAAAGTCATTAATATCTATTCATTCTGGAGAAACGAGTGCTCAGAATGTCAGAATTCACTCTGAAGCCAGAGTGGCAGATGGCAGATTCAGTGTTGGGGGCATGGACATCTTCACGAGACCTTTGTCACAAAATGCAGTGATTGGTATCAAAGAATGCTTGAAAATTCATATATGTTTTATGATGCATTCCCAGATGGCTGAATAATGTGAATGGGCCTAGTAGTCCTCAGTGAAAGTAAACAGGAAGCTGAGGTAACAGACGTAGGAAGCAGAGATGACAGTCAAAGGGATTTGCGTGAAAGAGAAAAAGAGAGATGAAGGGAGAGCTTTAACAATGGGTCCAAAACTTAAGCTGTTTTCCGGCTGGGAAATGAGTCAGGAAGCAATAAACTGTTTAAAACACAGAAGGAAAGATGCATCTTGAGAGATGGAAGAGGATGACCACGTAAGTGAAGAGGTAGTCCAAGGCAGGACAAAGAGGGATGTAAGATACACCTTAAAGTTAAGGTACTAATCCAGCCATGGCTGCGATTAATCGTATTGTCATCTGCCACTAGGCTGTCTTCTAAGATTAGAAGATGAATGTGGAGACCTAAGGAAATCAGTCGTGATTTTTAAATCTGCTTTGATGAATTCATAAATAGCTCCTCAGAAACACAGACTACTGTGGAGAAATGTGGTTAGTTGAATCAGAAATAGCAAATATAGAAATAATTGCTCAGTAAGCACATGCAGTGTGAGGTTGAGGTCTGGGGTATCCGTGTACTCAAGAAGCTTTTAGAAGATGGACATTGTGCTTGAGTCTAGAGCTGCCGGCAGGAAAATCCTCTTGAATGAAATTAAAGTCAGCTAGGGATCTCTCTCTCTCTCTCTCTCTCTCTCTCTCTCTCTCTCTCTCTCTCTCTCTCTCATAAATAAACCCAAAACAGTAGACAGTAAACAACAAACAAAAACAAAACAGAACAACAACAATAAAACTTTTTAATGCTACCATCAGTTTGACCAAGTTTGACCCAATGAGGCTGAGTCCCTCTCAAATGCAAATGTATTTGGGAGAACTCAATATTAACCACCAAGTTAATTAAAAACTAACTTAAACATTTGCTTATGGTGTGCAGAAAAAGCAAGATACTTACATATTACACAAATATCTTAATTCCTTTGATTTTTTTTCCAAAAGAACCATTTACTATTTTATGAGCTGATATTTTTCTCAAAAATCCTTTAAGATTATCTCCCTCAGATCACCTGGTATTATTTTTCTCTTCCTGATCCTTTCTGCCAGGCTGGGTTTTTTGTTTGTTTGTTTTTATTTTGTTTTTTTTAATTTTCTATTTAAAAGTTCTTTTTTCATTATACATATTAACCAGAGTTCCCCCTACATTCCCTCCTCCCTTTCACCCCCCTCCACCACCCCTATCCACTCATTAGAAAGAATAAGCGCTCCCATGGGGAGTCAACTTCCACTGTAATCAGAGTGGCGAATACCCCACTCTCCTCCTAGGGCCTTCGTCCAGTAACTTCCAGGCTTTTTTAAAATAGGGATTCCATGTGCAATCCTTTATCTCTGCCCATTCACCATATGTGTGATAGATGATCAAACTATAGGTGACTTTACTGACCTAAAAATAGGGCTTGGGAAGGAGGTTATTTTTGAGAATATTCATATTTTAGTAACAGAATTTTTTAGAACCCAAAAAGATGCCAGCAACTAATATGTTACCTCTTTATCTCCAAACACAACCTTTGGAATCTCCCTGAAAATGAATCCTGGTCTTCTAATTACTTTTGCTTTGCAGCAGCAAGCATGGGAAGAACACCACAGGAAGGAAGAGTTTTGCGTCTTGGTTCCTAGGTCCTCACACTGTAGGTAATGCCAGCATCCAGATAGTGCCTGCTACTGGGAGTGTTCTGCAGTAGGCAGCTATCCTGGCACCTGCTCAGGCAGTTGTGTGTAGTGTCTATGGTGGGAAAGCTTCTGCCAAGCGTTTTCTCTGGTACCTGACAGGGCACCTTCCAAGAAACCCCAGTGCCTTCACAGGATCTCTGCTAGTGAACAGCCCACAGTCCCTTCTCTAGCAAGGGATGGATCTTAGTCTCTCCCATCATCTATCATAGATGATATAAAGAGCGGTAGTCATTCTTCTGTCTGTCTGCAGTTTCTTTATCGTTTAGCTTGCTTCAGCTGTTATTATTAGCTATTCTTCCAATCCCATCAGAGGTCAGATTTTTTTTTAAACTGCACCAGTTTAAATTGCTGTGGTTTCCTCTTCTAGATTTGATTCGGACTGTGACAATCATCACTAAAGAAATAAGTTTAGTCTGGCAGAAGTTATAGGGTCCACCTAGCCAATTACTCTTACGGCATTACGCTTCACATAGGAAATGACTCAATACAGCTGACCAATTAACTACCCAAATAATTCAGAGAATGAACAGACTGTACTTTATAATTAACAATCTTGTTTACTTAATTAAAAAAACAACAATGTGTCATCATCTCAGTGACTGAAGAGACAAAGTATATCTTTTAGGAAAGACCTTATTCCTGAACCCCTCAATACAGACCCTCCCTCTTTCCACCGCTCCTATGAGTTTAAAATGTGCTGATGAAGGTAAAATAAAAAATATAGAGGATATTGACCTCGCAAAGTATGATTAACATAAAGGTAATCAACATTTATTGAATATAGCTTAATTGCAAAGCTCTGTTCTCAGTGTAATACACAAACTATTTAAGGATTCTTTACTTTTCCAATAAATTAAGTGGCCTCGAGGGTTTGAGGGTAAGAGAGCTGGCGCCACTACTTATCGGTCATGTGGCAGTGTGGCCAAGGCAGAGATGCCCCACACTTCCAGTTGCCCTTTGCCCCTTGCTGTATGGGGCAGGCAGAGAGCAAGACCCTGGGTCATTGGAGTGGAAGAGCTGACCCTACCCTTTATTGACTGCAGCACTCAGGAAAACAGGCCCAGCACCTTGCCTGGGCGGCACAGCAGTGCTGACTGACCCTGCTTGTTTTTGATCTTGGCCATTCTTACAGGTGTAAGATGAAATCTCAGAGTTGTCTTGATTTGCATTTCTCTGATGACTAAGGATGTTAAACATTTCCTTGAGTGACTTTCAGCCATTTTAAGTTCTCTGTTGAGAGTTCTCTGTTTAGGTCTGTACTTAATTTTTTAAATTGGATTATTTGTTCTCTTGATGATCAATGTCTTGAGTTCTTTATATATTTTGGAGAACAGACCTCTCTCTGATGTGGGGTTTGTTGTCTCCTTTTAAATTTTATTTTTTTCCTTGGGGGTGGGAGAAGTTGCAAGGGCAGAGGGATGAGTGAGATGGATATGCATGGTGTGAAATCCACAGAGTCAATAAAATGTTTTTTTAAATGTCAATGTCCCTGCTAAGACTCTAAAGCAAATAAGAATACATTTGCTTATAAAGAGTCAATATAGAATTCTGGTTTTTTATTCTTTATTGTTTTAATTGAGCTATACATTTCCCTACTCCCCTCAGAATTCTAGTTTAAAGCTAGTTTTATTTCTAGTTTTAAGAATTCCTCTAGGGAGTACTGACTTAGCCAAGATAGTCAAGTTTTAAAAGTAACACTTTTCTTTCATTGATAAAATTTATAAAATCTGCTTATTTAAATGGAATAGAAGTATTTAGACTCTTATGTGTCTAAGTTAAACCAAAGTTATGATCAAAGTTAAACCAACAGCCAAAACAGTTTATTTTAAAAGACAGTCTCAGAATCCATGTTTGTGAGTGATATTGTTGAGCACACAGTGAGACTGAGAAGTTCATGTTTTAGGTCTTGCTATACTGTACAGCCAGCCACACAGGGTTCGTGATACCTCCGATGACATGACCTTCAGAACATGCAGTGATTGGTAGGTAAGTACAGATGGTAGATATGTAGACAGATATAGATACATCTATAAAAAGATGGAGAGCCGATGCAGACTGAGATTGTCAGAGCCATACAGATAAGAACGCTGATTATTAGAAATGTTATAATTGATGCTAGATATTAATAGCAGTTTATCACAGTTAATCTTCTGGGCCTAGCTGAAGGAAATGATTTTTCCTATCTTTAAAAATAATAACACAACTGCAAATATTTGGTCGACTACTGATAGACACAAAAATATGTGTCTCACTCTCTGCGCACTGTGTCGGTTCACACGACATGTGTCTTAAGTATGTGTAAGGAGAGCAGCCGTTTTTGAAGAGTGTAATTTCTATTACATTTCTTTTCTTTCTTTTATGCAGTACTGAAGATTGAACCCAGGCCTTTTGCATGTTAGACTTGGGCAACCCCTGAACTATATCCCCAAACTTCTTATTCTCTTATTTTGAGGAAGAATTTCACTAAGTTTCCCAGACTGACCTTAAACTTACTCTGTAGACTTAACAGTTTTGAATTTTCGATGCTCAGCCTCACCCTCCTAAGTGTCTAAGATTTTAAGCTAGAGGTATCAGGCCTAGCTCCTGCTACCTTTTAAAAACAGTTACTAATATGAATTTCAAATTGTTATATGAACACTCCACTTCTGTGTCCTTTCCAATCTGATGCCTGGCTGTTACTACGACTGTCCAGTGTGGCCCCTCTATTCCCACCAAGTTAAATTTCATATAGTAATTTCCTCTAAAGATGTAACATTGCACAGTGAACTTTTTTAAGTTGATTTTTTATTGAGCTCTACATTTTTCTCTGCTCCCCTCCCTGCCTCTCCCCTCCCCTTCAACCTTCTCCCAAGGTCCCCATGCTCCCAATTTACTCAGGAGATCTTGTCTTTTTCTACTTCCCATGTAGATTTGATCTATGTATGTCTGTCTTGAGATCCTCATTGTTGTCTAGGTTCTCTAGGATTGTGTTATACTGCTCTTTGAAACCATCTCTGGAGAACCCCATGTCACTTTTCCCTATTCATAGTAACTTTCCTTACACCCCATGATTTTAACCTATACGTGCCAGTGCACATTTCTTACTTAGCACCTTAAACCTGCTTTCTAGTTATTTTATGTAGTGTCCCCAGTGCATCTATTCAGCCCACCTGTTCATCAGTTCAGTATTTGTCTCTGACGTACATCCAGTTTCCAGGGGATTTGCTAGCCCTTTAATGATTCAGATGTTATGCAGAAAACAAACGTGGACTGAAAGAAGGGAAAGTTCTAAAAAGGACTTAGTGAAAGTGTCATTTACAAAGCCGGATGACTACCTAAAAGACAGAAATGGGGGTATCCCAGGTAAGAGCTACAGCAGGAGCTGTGTCCCAAATGGAGAAAACGCATCTTATTAAAAGAGCCCAGTGAAAAGGCCAGTGTGGTTAAGTAGGGCAACTAAGAATGGCCTGGAGCTACTGGAGCAGGAGTGGAGGAGAGGCCAGGTCCCACGAAACCCTGACAACGGGCTGTCTAAAGCTGAATTTAAATCCGAAGTGATCAGAAGCCATTGGAGATTTCCATCAGGGCAGTGGCAGGAATTGATTTTCTCTGCAGCTACTCTGATGAAATAGGAGGAAAGGGCAACATAGATACAGAGAGAAGAGCTAGGTGGTGTAGACCTTGTAGCTAGGTGGGGATCAGCGCAAAGAAAACGGCATGGAAAGGACGGAATGGAGGTGTTGTGATGGGGAAATTTCTGGTACCAGAATACAGAGAACCAAGGGAAGAAAAATCAAGGATTCTAAGAGGAGAGCCCTCTGGGTGCATTGAGGTGGTGTTAATCTGTGTGACTAAGTATGGATTTTCAAGGATGAAATCAATGATCTGTTCCTGTGGAAAGGGTGAGGATCCTGAACACAGCAATGGCCGTTTCTGTGACCTCACAGGTCTCAGTTCTCTCTCTCAGTGAGGACAGCAACATCTAGTGTTTGGGCTCTCGGATCAAACCGCCTTGGTTTTTAATTAGGATACTTTTGATTATTCTTCAAGGTTTCTGATACAGTTGCTCACCTTCACTCTCGAATCTGTAAAATGTGAGGAAGAGTAATTGCGTTTATAGTTCAGGCTTAATCAGATCGTAGATAGCACACCCCGGGGCCGTCCTGCTGTAAAGTAAACACCCAGAGAATGGTTATTGCCAGCTTCTGTGAAGTGGGTTAGTGAGAGGATCAAAGGAGAAAATGTGTGTGGCCTAGAAAATAGAGCACTTACGACAGGAGGAAAACATCTCAAGGAGAAAGCAAAGTCTCTTTGTTTTAAGAATTCTTTCATGGGTGTATTCTTTTTTCTATTAAAATAATGCCTTCTTATGACTTTATAGGGGATCAATACAAAAAGACAGCTAAACTGTCTTGCATAGAACAGGACGACTTAGAAGAGGTGTAAAATGGTGGAGAAACTAGGCTAAGGAGGCTGCAGCCTACACGGAAGAGCTGACTTTGGGAAATTCCGTCATTGTCTCAAAACCCCAGCAAATCTGCTACTGACTACTTGCGTTGGTGCTATTTGGTATTAGTCATCGGGGCTGTCTGGCAGGGCAATATGGAAATGATGCAGAGACATCACACACACAGGAGAGCAATACAGGGAATTCTGAACAACAAATGTTAAACACACTTTACAGTGACGGGCACAGAGGAAGTCGTCAGTAAATACGAATTTTCTTTCCTTATGTAGGGATGAGCCAGCATCTCTGACCTTGAGGAGCTGGCAAGTTGGTTACAAGTTGGCTAATGAGATGTGTGAAAGCGTCAGATGAAAGAGGAGCATACAAGAGGGTGCCTCGTCGAATACAGGGGTCATGAACTTCAGAAAAGCCAGCCATCAGCTGAAAAAAAAAATGTTCTGGATTATTTGAGAAATGCTTCTGGATTAGGAGTAAGCAATTTAAGGTAATATCATATACATTTAATGTTCCATCTATATGAATTTAATGCAATTTCAAGAGTAGATTAGGGTAGGAAGTATGTTCTAAATGAGAAAGACCGAGGAAGAAAGACTAACATATTTTACACATCTATTGGAATGCCATGCTGTGTCTGGATTTGATGGAGTGCCATACTGTGTCTGGGCTTGCCATACTGTCTGGACAATATGATGTCATTCTAGTTTCTTAAGCAAGGAAATGACATGTTTTAGGAAAAGAAAATGACATGTTTCTTGTTATTCTAGTTTCTTGAGCAGGAAAATGACATGTTTTGGAAAAGATGACCTACAAAGAGTTAACAGGCTAAATCATAGATTGAAGAGAGGGAAAAATTGGAAAGAACCAAGATTCAGAAAGGAGCTGGAAGGAATCATCCTGGCTGAGGTAACAGAAATCTGGACTTGGTCACTGGCAGTGGGAATGGAAGGAATGAGTGGTTCTGGATGCTTCTGTAGTAAAATCATAAGCAAAGGAAAATACTGCTGGCGAGAAATTGATGGCAATATACAAAATAAATACAAAGTGCAGCACAGTTGGTGATAGAAACAAATACAAGTAATTTATTTGCATTACCTTATTTTTGCCCTAAACGTGACTCATAACTCTGCTTGGCTGTCATCTGCTGCCATGTGTCCTCGTGTTGCTGGCATATGGAGTCACTATTTCTTTGCACCCGAGAACTTATTCCATGAGCTCCAGCTGTTTCCTAGTCTAGGCACACTGATGCCTCGCTTATGGTACATGCAATCCTCTCGCCTTGAGAAAAAGGTTCAAAGTGAGTCAGAACGTCTTTTTGTTGTCAACGAGGCCAACCCATTGGTTTCCTAAGGATTCTGCTTCCCCGGAGGGGTGGCCGGTGAAGGTTGGCTACTCCCTGTGTCCATTTCCAATCTTGCAATGAAAGGAAATGGGCAGCAGCTGAAAGCCAGCCATCTGTAAGACAGGAGAGGGGCCCTCACCAAAGCCCAGCTAGACCCGTACCTTGGTGTTTGACTCAGAAACTCCAGAATTGTATATATATGGGGAATACATTTCTATCACTTTAGGCTATCCAGTGTGCAGTGTTTTGTTCTGGCAGCAGCAATTGACTAATGCAGTCTCTCAATAGTCCAGCAAAGAGCTTGGAGCTAACATTCCAAAATTCTAGAAATAAGTTTCTGTATATTTTTTAAACATTTTTTGTATACTTAAACTGTGACCTGAGATAATGACACCATTATAAATTTCAGATTCTCTTAGAAGTAAGGAAAAGAATACTTTCTCAGCATTCATGAGACCCTGAGTTTGAACCCTTACATTGAAAAAAAATAGTAAAGAAAGCTATGGAGGAAGGAAAAATGGAAGGAAGGAAGGAAGGAAGGAAGGAAGGAAGGAAGGAAGGAAAAGAAATCTAGAGCAAATTTATAGTTTTCTTTCTTTCTCTCTCTCTTTTTCTTCTTTTTTGGCTTTTAGAGACAGGATTTCTCTGTGTAACCCTGGCTGTCCTGGAATTTGTTGTGTAGACCAGGCTGGCCTCAAACGCAGAGATTCACTTGCCTCTGCCTCTCAAGTGCAGGGATTAAAGTCCTGTGCCACCACTGCCTGGCTGTCGTGGTTATTTATCTTAAATTAAATAGATAAAATTGAAAAACTTGTTTATTAAACTCACTAGCACACTATCAAGGTGAAAATTATTAAGCTAGTGTATATTATTTTATTTCTATAAGCTGCCAAAAGACGGTGTGCATTTTATACGTACACAACTCATTTGATACAGTCTGCCCAGCAGGTGCTCAGTAGGCATGTGTGACTGGTGGCCATAGTAGTGGGTGCTGCAATTCTAGACACTTTGCTTTTCAAAAGAAAGATATAGGTAGAGTTTGGTTTAAATGTGAGCTCTTCTATTCCCTCCTTGAAAGTTATTTAACTCTAAAGTCTTTTATTTTTCTCTTTTTGTTAGTTCTTATTCCAGCCATGCACATTTCTTTTCCATCAAATACTGAGTAATAGTTTGTAAAAGATAGTGTGAGTCTCCTGTAGTTTAAATGTGTCTTCCCCCAAATTAATGTTGGGATCCAAAACCTACTATGCACGTACTGAGATAGGGCCGTACAAAGTCTAAGAGCTCTGCCTACAAAGATGAATTTCACAAACCTGTGAATGGCTTCGGGGACAACTGTCTGCCCTTCTGCTTTCTGCCATCAGATGCTACAGAAACAAGGCACCCACCCCACAGTGAATGACATTATCTTAGACTTGAGGCCTCTAGAACTCTGAGAAATAAACCTTTGCTGCTCAGTCTTATGTATTTGTTGGAACAGTGCCAGCAGCCACAGATGAGCTCTCTGCCCAGGTTCTCTCTGCAGGACCAAGGTACCAATACCTGAACCAGACAGTTCATGGCTGCCACCCAGTAAGTACTGTCCTAGGCTATGTTGAAGGTTTCGACCAGCATCATTACCCTTTGGGGGTGCCTTGAAGTGAGAAAGCAGTGAGTGATGGGACTCACAAGCCTGGTTAATCACCCCATTTCAGACAACCGTGAAGGGACAGCCCAGCTTCCAGCGTCCTGGTGGGTCCGAATGAGGTCTTCTCCAAGGCTGTACTACAATCTGGCATTTCATTCTGCTCCTTTGTGTCTCCTTCACTTCTCTCCAAGGAACTGAACGAATGTCTATTACAACTGAACAATCCCCCCCCCTCCCAATAATCAAATAAACCCTGCTTACATTGCTCCATTGTATGGTCCATGAACAATGAACTCTGCTTTAGAGAGAATATTGTCACACACTTTTTCTAAGGCAAGAGTGTAAGCAGCCCAGTGCTGGGGGAGAAAGAGCGATGCTTTCTCTAATTTCTGTATTTTGTAACTAAGCTTCTCCACATGCAGGTAAGACTACAGCTCCTTCTGGCTTTTCCTCTTTATACCCTTTTACTTCTTTTCCTTTTCCTTTTCTGTATAATCACTTACCTGAATACCACAATAATGAAGGAGAAATAGTGCCCGTGACCATCTCAGAGGAGCAGCAGGTGGCAATTGACTTCAGAAGTTTGGCCCACCAGAATGCAAGGCATGATAGGTGACTCTCGGATAGGCAAAGATCTGAGGGATTCGGCTCCAGAATGTCTCTTGCTACTACTGTGGCTTTACATGTTTGCCTCTGCCAAGTTTCCCTGGTATTTGGCATGATGTAAATGGGTGTGTGGGGAACCCCCGACTGCCTTTAATGTAGTGTGATTGTCTCATGGAAATATCTGTTCTAGTGGGCATTTTCACCTGTGGATTATTATGAAGATGATTTCTTTCTAAGCTCTATTGTTTAAGTGAAGTAATGATTTTATACAATAGTAGTGTTAGTTTAAATGGGATTTTGCTGATTGAGGGCTTTTAATAAATATAGTAAAAGATTATAATAGAGGTTAGTTTAGTGGGAAAATTAATATATTAATTATTAAATATATTAATTAATATATTAAAGACAGAATACAGTGCTGCCCCTGACCCTGACAAAGCAAGGGCTGCAGAGGATATAAGAATAGGGAAGTGTCACACAGCTGAGACTTAAGAGTTTCTCTTGAGGATCTGCAAAGATTGTGGTGAAGGTTAATGATTTAGGAAAACAACTGAGTCCCAGAAGGCAGGCTAACTCAAGTTCTTTTCATCTTAACGTTAGGAGAAGTATTCACAGGTTTCAGGATGCATCATAGCAAAAACAAAGCTTTAAATAATGACTTAAGGTTAGGTTAATATGTTTTTGTTAATGTCTTTGAATTACAAAATCTTGGGGAACAATTGAAAGTTTAGAAAAGAAAAGTAATAAAGGAGATGAGGGAGGTGATGGAAATATCCTCAAGGTGTGTGTTTGTGTGTGTGTGTGTGTCTTTTCTACCAGCCCCAGAGAGTTTACCTTTGTCTCGCTCTTTAGCCCCAGAAAACGGTTTTACTCCCTCAGACAGAGAAGTCAAATTGAGGGATTAGTTCACTGACTCTGTGGCTCCCCCTCAATTCCTGAACTGCTGAGGGCTGGTTCAAAACATGCAGTTACAGCATTGGAAGTGTGAGACAATTATCACCAGACTAATTGGTCATTAACAGAACAGAACTGTTTACCTTGACAGGACTTCACATCACTTAACAAGGTGCACCTTGGGTTGTGTTTCTGCGAGCATACCCTGAGAGTTTTAACTAAAGAGGGAAAATCTACCACAAATGTACATAGCACCACCCCACGGGCTAGAGTCCAAACTCCTGAAAGAAGAAAAAGGAGAAATCAACCTGAACTGTAGCATTCCTCTCTACCTGCTTCCTTCAATATGTCCACCTCCTTCACACTCTGGTCATTGTGCCTCCTGTCCATGACGGACTGTGTTTCCTCTTAAACCATTAGATAGAATACACCCTTTCTCCTCCGAGTTTCCTTTTTTGTCAGATGTTTGGCCACAGCAACGAGTAAAGCAACTAATACACATCGTATGGAAAGCAGGAAATCCACTAACAACAATACGTGCTGCTTCTCTTTTTCTGGTTGTTCCGGGCCTGTCTCCTGCGGTGGAGTCGCAGGGAGGCTCCATGGTTTGCACCAGATTCCACGAGTTAACACTGTGCAGCATCCTCTAATGGAATCCTCACCCGTTTTCCTTCCCCGGAAGAGTTCTACCTTTCCAGACACTTTTTTTTTAAATCACAATACTATTGTTTGTGGCGCTCTGCCTTCCCTTCCGAGAATACTTTATTCAGTACAGGACTCCTGAAGGCCTTAGGTTGACAGACAGCCCTTTCAGGGCGTTGAGTGGATTTGTAAAGATAGCCTTTATCTGAAAGTTTGGTTTTTATCTGCTATACAGAGATCTTCCCATAAGAGTCCCTGTCCCAGCATAATACACCGAAACCGATGCCAGGGTTGCATGGGCCATGGAGACCATGACCTCCCACTCTTCCTTTCTTTGCCCTACTGTTTCCTCATCTTTCCTCATAACTGAGACCCCACCAGGAATGCTTTACTAGGATGAGTCTAAAAGAGGAGCTACAGGGAAAGGAAACCCTTAGCTGTATTAGAGTTTTAGTGCAAGGGAGGAAAACCCAACACCTCCACAGCCACTTGGGTCCTGATGGTCAAAGAGGCTCTACAGAATTCTGAGGTGCCTTTTGCAACACCGTAACATTAGCTCCGCATGGTGCCGCCACACTGCAATCAAGGTAAATCATGCCCTAAAAAGTCATCCCACAGTTCTGACATGTTGAGATACACAAGGACTTTCCAGGGTTTTACCCCTTCTAAAATTTAATCAAATGTTCTTTTATGATGAAAGGATAGTCTAGTTATGACTTTGCATCTTTAAGTGATATGGGATTCCCCCTCTGTATGCTCTGATTACCACTGATTAATAAAGAACTGCTTTGAGCCTATGGCAGGGCAGAAAAGAACTAGGTGGGAAAAGCTAAACTGAATGCTGGGAGAAAGAAAGCAGAGTCAGAAGAGAAGCCATGTAGCCCCAGAGACAGATGCCAGAACTTGACCCAGTAAGCCACAGCCACATGGCGATACACAGATTAATGGAGATGGGTTAATTTAAGGTATGAGTTAGCCAGAAATACGCTTAAACTATTGGCCAAACAGTATTGCACATAATGTGGCTTCTTGAGATTATTTCGGGGCTGAGCATCCAGGAACAAACAAGTGGCCTCTTACAACATTTAAATGTCCTAGTTGCTGGAATCACAGTATTGTCTGTTAGACTGTGCATTTACTGAAATTTCACCAACTAAAATGTCATAAAAAGGAGACATGGAGTTTGAATAATTCTCACTTTACTATTCCATAAAAGAGATACTTCCAATAAATAGCTGGTAAGCTTTCTTCTCTTCTCAGGGGAAAATACCCACATAGCTGCAGTGAAGTCTCCTCTTACTCATGCTCCACTTAGAATCTAAACTCTGCAATCCACATTGAAAGACGCCCTGATGCAATAGCGCAGGATTACATGACCATTGTGGGGTAACAATGACTGATATCTGATTGCATCTCAGAACAAACTTGACCATTTACTAACCATGCCTGGAAGTTTAGTTTGGTCGAAACTGGACCCACTAGAAATGAGGACACAGCTCTGCCTCTCTGCCTTCCTTCCCAATGCCAGAAGCAGGTTACCTTACCTAGAAATAAGAGCTGATTTTAAATGTGTAATAAGACATTATCTAAAGCAGGACATTTGAGCAAGGACTTCAGCACATTTACTGTTTCCTTATTCATAAATTGTACATTCCTATTTGTCTCTTTTTCTTTCCCAAAGCCTATTGGACACTACATGTCATTTAAGATCAGGAACAGTATACATACATACATACATACATACATATATGTGTGTGTGTGTGTGTGTATCTCAGTTTAGAATTACTTCTTGAAACCCTTTCTTTTGACTTTTAGTCTTTGAACTCTCTCTATCACTTATCTTTTCTGTCATACTATCTGTTGTAGAATATCTACCAGAGAAGACAGCTTCAACATGGCTTTAAGTCAATGGAAAGTCTTTATTAGCCAGAAGGTGACTACACTTGGTATTCAACTACACTGGTTTTTCTGGATCCCCGTGTAGTCCTAAGTCTTTCTCACGTTGAAGTTTTTAAGCGCACACACACACGCACACGCACACGCACACGCACACACACACACACACACACACATACACACACACACCCCAAAAACATATTCTTGGTTGAATACTTCAGTTAACAAGCACAGTTAGCCAGAAGGAGAATTATAGAAGCCAAAAGACAAGGTTAATACACCTAGATACATTTCCAGCATTATGGACTTTGAAGGATTAGTTTTTGTTCGTTTGTTTATCTTGTGGTGTTGTGTATATGCTGGGTTTTACAGCCTGAATGACACTTCCATCATGGAGTCAGTTGTGCTAAGGTCTTGGGAGACTACTAAGGTCTAGAGCTTTGTTACACTATCCATCTTTGCGATACATGTATAGCAACAATATAGACAGATAAAAGATAGGTAGATCTATTTGATAGATATATAGATAATGACTAGGTAAATAGAAAAAGAGTTTTATAAATACATGCGTAGATAGATAATAGGTAGAGAACAAAAGATGGTTAATAAATGGGGAAATGATAAGTGATTGATAGGTAGATGAATAGTAAATAGATAGATAAATAGATGATAGATAGATGATAGATAGATAGATAGATAGATAGATGATAGATAGATAGATAGATAGATAGATGATAGATAGATAGATAGATGATAGATAGATAGATAGATAGATGATAGATAGATGATAGATAGATAGATAGATAGATGATAGATAGATAGATAGATAGATAGATAGATAGATAGATAGATAGATAGATGATAGAAGATAGATAGATAGATAGATAGATGATAGATAGATAGATAGATGATAGATAGATGATAGATAGATAGATAGATAGATAGATAGATAGATAGATAGATGATAGATAGATAGATAGCTCTCGCTAGCTAGCTCGCTCGCTCGCTCGCTAGCTCGCTCGCTCGCTAGCTCGCTCGATCGCGATAGATGATAGATAGATAGATTTATAGAGCTTTTTTGGTTTTTTTCAGACTCAAGAGATCAGATGACTTTTGCCCACGTTGATAAGGATTGATTTTTATTGTTGTTCACACTCTGGATTTATCTGCAAACTTTTCTGGAGGAACACAGAAGGAATGTTTCAGCAGCTATCATAACCTTCTTTAGAACAATGCCACTGATGCACAAAATTATCCATCATGAAGGTTTTTTTATAATCCTTTATATTTATTTTCTATTACCCTTGCATGTAAAGGATGGTAATGATTGGACTTACTAAAACTGAGAAGAGTCAGCCAGGTTTTTATAAAAAAAAAAAAAAAAGGAGTTAAAAAATGGCTGTTTAAATTCCTAGGATTATCTGACAGTTGTTTGTTGTTTTATCCCTTTGGATTTGGATTTGGATTTTTTTCATGTATTCAACTTTGTTTTATTCATTTTTTATTTCATTCTTTAGAAATTTAATTTGTCTTGTTTTAGTAAAATTATCTTTCTTACCTAGATACCTTAGATATGAAACTTAGGATGGAAAACTTGTATGGGGATAAGGATACTGATAAAGTCATGGAGCTGGAGGATGGATTAACAGAAACAAAACTGTCCATATAATAGTACACAGTTAGTACTCCTTTCAGCTCCATCTCACCCTCCCACCCTCTGCTGTAAATGCCAGGTCAGTTCTGGAGTTCCCCATTTCTTCCAGGCCAAAGAGTCCCTTTCTCGGTGTGTCTCAGGTAGATGTTTATCTCCTGCACGATTGTCCAATGATACTTTTTCCACTGTCTTCAGTGCTACTTAATGGAACCCCTTTTCTCCGTATTATACTCTAAATGAACAAAATATCAATGCATATGTTCAGTTTGCCAATTTGGACTTTCATTTCTCCAACTCTTTTATGAAGAATTTGCAATGCGACTCAAGACAGCTCTCCTCTGCGTCCAGTTATTGGCAGCTTTTTGCCTCTTACCCACTCATTTCTTTGAATCTACCCCTGTCCTTGTCAGCGAGGTCTTATTTCTTAGCTGAAACCTACCTACACTGTTCAATAAAAGGTCCTTCCTTTTTCCTTCCCGTTTGATCACATTAGGGCATGTACGTTTCAACTGACGAAAACTTCCAGTTGACCAGCTCATCCAAAGCCTTCCTTCTGTTTTTATTCATTTTCCAGGTCTAGTCTTAATTACACATCACAGTCATGTACCCCCAAAACTCTCCAGCTAAACCTTAGCATGGATCAGTCAATTGTCTTACAGAGTACATGGTTTTGTGTCCCGTCTACACCAAGCTGTGTAACTTTCGAAAGCTGCTTAAATTTCCCATGTCCCTGTGCTTTCTCCTGTGTGACAATAAAGGCAGTAAGATCTGAGGGTGGAATGAGATGCCAATAGTAAAATGCTTATAAAAGAGTTCGAGGCCAGCCTGGTCTACAAGAGCTAGTTCTAGGACAGGCTCCAAAGTTAAAGAGAAACCTTGTCTCGAAAAGAACAACAACAACAAAAAGTGTCAGTCCCCAGAAAGTATTCAATGAACACTGCTCATCATGGTGTTCATAAACTGGTGAAACAGTATATTCTCTGATCTAAAGTATTCTAGGCATAAATTTATACTGGCTGATTAATCTTCCCATGGATGAACCACTGTGAAGCAGTTGTATTTCAAATAACATTGAAGACAGTCAGGGTAAATTCTTATGGTCCAAGCTCCTTCAGGAAGCAGACTCGGAAGGATCGGGTGTGTAAGGCTATCCTGGGTTATAGGGATAACCCAAATCAAAATGAAAAGAAAAAGAAAAAAGAAAATACAACACAAATTTCATTGAAGCGTTGTTTATCTTCTGAGTCTCTGTGTCTGCAACATAGAAGGAAATTATTTTCTTTCTAATTCTAACTCAACAGATAACTCCTCCTGCTTCCAGAACTCATTTTAATTGCGATAAGATAATGAACCCCTGGTATTTAATTATAACATTTGTGAAGGTGGTGGGTACCAATTATAAACAGAAAGACATGTTTCTTCATATTCTTCCTTACATCAAAATCATAATTTTAGAAATTAGATTAGATCTTAAAAGCAGTTTAAGCAATAGCCTCTCCCATTGACACTATGTCACAGCACTTCCTCCAGATCTCTAACTATGTGACAGCTAGTATATGCTCTCAAGATGTCAGGACACATTCTTGCTTGGATCTGAGAAATCCTTGATGATAATCTGACAAATTCCTTAAATTACGCACGTATTTGAAGAGAGATCTCATAGCCCTCAGAAAATATCTATTTCTCTGATTACTAGGCTCCAGTTCTAACAGAACTCTGTCCATGGTCTTTGGAGAGTGAGACTGTGTTCTTTTAAGAAAAGTACAATGATGATGCAGACCAGGGATGTGGTTTAAAACTAAACTATTGTTTTAACATCTAAAGTATTGGTTATGTTTAAGTTTTAAAAATGCCGTGACACTCTTATGTTGTGTTCCATAGAAAAGCCATGGTATATTCATTAATTCAAATAATCGTTATTACTTTAGAGGCAACCAGAGAAGTCCCAGATAGAATCAATGTAACATTTTCAAACTATGCCCTATTAGAATGATGAGTAATTTATTTAATTTTTAATCTTGATGTTTTTTATAATCAGTAAATGAGTTTAGACACAGGCAAAATGAAATTATATATTAAAGCACCATGTTTACAGTGGGGAATAAGTGGTCATTACCAAAGTGGTGAGCAGAACATTATGGCGAAGAGTGGTACCACAAACTTCCTTACCCCCTGATACCTGGGAAGCCAAAAAAGACAGGAATGGACCAAGGTCCCCATAAATTTTCAATGATACATTCCTACTGACCTAACTTCTTCAGTATAGCTTAAACTTCTAATGTTTTCAACACCTCTCTTCAGTTACAACAGCTAGGGATCAAGCCTTCAATAGAAGAGCCTCTTAAGGTCACTTGAGCTCGAAACTATAGCAGAGCTGTTTAGGAAAACAACCACTATCTCTTAGTAAATAGCTCTAGCAAGGTGCATTCGTAGCTTACTAGAATATCATCGTATTTCAAACTAAGCCTTACATGACCCCTGCTTTGACAGAGGCAGATCATAGTCTCTATTATCCTAATTCACACCTTTGAGTTTTAATGGACCAATGCCATTTTGTCTTTTTCTGTATAATTTCAGTAGACACAGAGTCGTTGGATGAGAAAAGTTCTCATGCTGACAAATGCAACAATTTCACTGGAGGATGGCATGCGTGTGTCATGTGTCCCTTCTGTCCCCTCGCAGAGGTCTCCAGAAATTACCAACCAATCAGGGTACTGCTACCAAATACAACTCTGGCCTGCAATACTTAGCAACCAATCAGGGTACTCCTACCAAGCAGAGCTCCAGCCTGCAATGCTTAGCAAGAGCTCCAGAAAGGAAATAGAAACAGATATACACCTTCCATACTTGTACAAGAATATGTTCCTCGGTGAAACAGACCTGCTCCCAGTTATCTTTATCTCTGTTTTCCCAACAACAAGAATTGACTAGATGATAACTGTGCAATTTTTTTTATAAAGTTAGTTTCCTTGGTGGAGGAAAAAGAAAGAAAATCAAACACCTTATTAAAAGTATTTCTATATTGACTCCAAAAGAGAGAAAAAGGTAAAGTTGCTTTAATGGTTAAAAGTCCAAGTATTTGAAAACCGTTGCCTGGATACAGGCTAGATCACATACCTATCTGTAATTCTGCTATGAGAAATTTATTCCTAACTTATGAAATTAGATGCAAGAGCCCATCTTTATTTCTGTACTCGGTTGTATTCTACCTTAAACAGTCAAACAGTTAATAAGTTTCCAGATGTTATGGTCTGATTCAACTAACTTCCTAAGGAAAACACAAACAAAAAGAGAATGTGTATTCATCTTTATCATTTTCCCCCACATGAACACTTCCAACTTAACTGTTTCTTCTTAAAGTCTCTCTGATGTCTTCCAGTGGGTCTCTGAGAGTCCTAATGATAAATCCTTCACTCATTTCTAGAGTCCACAGTGCTACTCTTCCCAGTCATGTGACAGTGTCTTTAATTGCTAAAGCTAGCAGGACGCATTTTAATTATACCTTCATCATTTATTGCAGACAGTTTCTGTCGAGAAAAGGAGGTCTTGGGAATCACTCACTACAAAGTACTTGTTGACTTGTGGGGGTTTGGCAGGCTGGGACAGAATTTCTGAGAAAGTATTAGGTGGATGTTCCAAAGAAAACAACCAATCTGAGAAGATCCTCTTGAGGGCCGTTCATTTGGCACTAGGCTGGTGGTTTTATCTTGGACTGAGTCCTCACGATCAAGACCCATGGAGATACCTGTAAGTGCACAGCACCCCTATGACTCTCATGACTGCTTCCATTACTTAAGTGAGAGCTCACTAACGGCAAAGGGAATGGGACTCATCCCAAAGCTGCAGTAGGCTGTGAGTGTATTTCTCTGCCAGTTCGTGCTAATGACTCACTTTCCTTAATAGACCTTTCATGAGGCTGGAATTCGGGGATGGCTGTCTGGAGAATGTCTGAGAGGAAGTTCACAAGCCACTGTCCTGGTTTATGGTGGAGAAAGCTTCCTGTGGTAATCAGAGCAGTCAACTAAGGCAAACAGCACCATATTCCAGTAATGCTTCCTCATTACTTTCCATAAACAGTTCATGAAAGAGCAGCCTGAAGTTTAGCATAGTCAGGCAAAGGACGCCGCAAACTTCTGAAGAAAGCCATCAGTGGAAAACTGAAGAAAGCTTACTTTAGCAACTGTATCTGTGGGGGAACAGAGACTCTGCCCTAGTGAATTGCTCTCATCCAGAGAGAATGTCCAAAAAAGAGTGTGTGTGTGTGTGTGTGTGTGTGTGTGTGTGTGTGTGTGTGTGTGTGTGAATTCCATCAGTCATTTTCCTGATCTGCTAAGATGACCGATCACTTTGAAGTATGTGGACTTGGCCACAATGGAGTACACATGACTACTCTTTTTCACTTGCCTTTTTAAAATGTATTTTAAGGTCTTTATAATTACTAAATGTTCTCCTTTCTCAGAAGATATTCTGAGAGCAAAGCAAAAATATCACTCTTGTAAAGCCGTTTCCATTCTTCCAAAGGTCTGCTGGTAAATTATTCCCACTGGTCTTCCCATCCTCCTAGCCTGTGCAAACACACCTAACCCATACTACATTTCAACAGATGGCGCTTCATTTCTTTAAAGGAAAGCAGCCGTGGGTTTAGACAGTTGAATTTTTAAACTTCTGTATTTACTGAAAGTGCATATGGTGCTATATGGACAAAGAAATTTTGCTGAAAGAAAAACATTTCTGTCTGCTGCACCTCATCGGCTCCTAGGAGGAAAGTGTGCAGTTACACCGTGTACTTCTCACAGAGCCGCTTTTGGCTCCAATGTTCTTCCCTTCCATCCCTTCCTAAAAACCAGAAATGGGTGAATGCTCCTATCAGAAAGTTTCTTTATTTGAAATTCCTCCTTTGAGCTGCAAATGGGAGGAGTCTGGAAAAGAGGGTTACGGAAGCGACTTGAGTGACTTCTCGGAGAAAATAAACCCGAACCTGAACACCGAAAAAAGTGAAGTACAACAACCTCTGTGTGAGAACATAAGCAGATGCTGGTGTAGAGTTTACAAGGATGGGAGGGCTATAAAGCCTCCCTTGAGCCACTCGTAGTTCATTTAAAGGCCAAGAACGCCCCCAAAATCTGTTTCTAATTTTACAGAAATCTTTCGAAATTTGGCACAGTAGTCAAAAGTCCGTGGAAAGGAAAAAAAAAAAAAAAAAAAAAAAAAAGCTCATGTCCTGACTTCAGCTTCCAACTGGAAGACGGACTTGCTTCTTTTCAACGGTTTCCACAGATGCAGTGACCCACGCTGTGCAGTGAGAATCAGCTAACTTTCAAAAACATCTGGAGAAATGAAGGTTAGTGCGTGTGGTCCCGGGGATTATCACAACGCAGGGGCAGCACGGGCTGAGTACTGTCAGAGTGTTCTATTGTTTAGAGGATTTGTGTGTGAGTGTTGCTTCCCGGTGTGTGTTAGGATTGGGAAGTGGCTCAGAATATGCTGTAGAAACATTTGTTTTAGCAGAACTGGAAAGGCTCCAGCAATTACCGCCAGATCAGTGGAACACAATCACAAGCTTTGTAGGGGAGGAGAAGTAGGAGCTAGGGATCCACAGAAATCTTACCATTCCTTAATAGGAACTAAGCTCGTGTCTAATTTTCTGTATTCTACGTAGACATGGCTGAAAACTGTCTTCGGAGTTGCCACTTTGGCTGCGCTTGCTTTACTGGTGATATGCATTGTCTTACGGCCCTCCAGAGGTAAGAAATTTTCTGATTCACTCAGCCTGCCTTGCGTAGCCTGGAAAACGCACCAATGTGTGAACTCAGACGGGTGAACGTTTTCTAAGCGCCTATTTTCCAAAGGAAGCCTGATATTTCTAAGAAGACGTGTAAGTTCACAGTTGTCTTGTGTGCAAGACCAGAAATACTGAAGAGTTAAGGGTAGGAAGAGATTTACAGTGTTATTTCAGCAACAGAAAAACCTGGGAGCTATTCCGCATCACTCCCACAACCCCCAAAAATACATACAGAAGACAAGTTTTGATAGGCCTCTCAAGACAATATTTTTAACTTGCATTGTTTTCTATTACTAGATTTGCCTGGTGGCAAGCAAAAATAATGAGTAAGAATAGAAAAGTTAAAAAAAGAAACTATGGAGGCTTTGAAATCACTAAATAGTACTTCCAAGAAATGTAAGGAAGACGTTCAGAATAGAAATCTCAGGAATAGCCATATAGGAAAAGTAAAATTCTTATTCTATATGCAGTAGCAATTAACAATTAAATTAGGAGGCTTGGTATAGTTAAGCAAGCGTTATCAAGATAAACTGGATTTTGTTTTTATTTATTTATTTTGTGCAGAAAGGCTTGGTCTGGCAATGATACTCCTTCATTAAGACCTGAAAGTAGTTATGCACTGATTTTGAAACTAGTTTTAATTTTAATAGTATCAATTGATAATGAACTCTTTCTGATTATGAAAATTCTTATGAACAGCCACTTGTGCTTCTAGAGTAGAAACATAATGTAAGAATAACAGATCCTGTACTAAGATCTGGGAAACATGATACAGCAATAACAGATCTTGTACTGTAGGGTCTGGATAAGAGCTGGGGAGTATCTGTGGTTAAAAGGGGATTGATGGCATACCTTCAGCCAAAGAACGCGTGTCCTGAATATCTGTTGCCTTTAAATTGAAACACACAAAAATATGGAAGAGTTCAAAATATTCATGGAACTTTCATAGAATTAGAAAATGAATACAGGTCAACCTAATGAAGGTGGTGTCCTGTGTCTGCATTTTAATATTTACTTTACATGTCCACTCCCCACAGTACAAGATTTTTCCTGGGCTATTAAAATGTAGGTCCCAATTTTTATTTTTTAAAAAATAAGTTCAAGTTCAAACTAATTTAAAGCCAGACTATCACCTCAATATTTTAGAGGACACATTTCCTTCAACCAAGAGCTATTGAGTGTTGGGTTAGGTCGCTGACCCTTTTAATCCAATCTATTAAAAATTATCCTCTGACTTTTGCAAATGTTCACTAGAGCTTGAAATGAATAATTTGCCCCTTCAAAATTTAACAGTTTTTAAAACAAAAGTATATGGACTGTGTTAAGACAGCCTTTCATGTCCACCATGTTGAACTTTGGACTTTGAAGTATATTTCCAATGAGAAGCATATTTATCCAATGCAAATAGCATATAAGGATAGATATTTGGGTCTATACTTACATTTATAGATGTAGACATTTGTGTAATTACATATAATCCCAATCCTTATCTTCTTTCCAAGTTTTTTATGAATAGCATACTCAAAAATATGTTATAAACTATATATAACATAAAAGTCCTGTGTTTTTTTATAACATAGATTTCTATTTTCAATGGAAAAGATAATTCTCTAAGTGATTTCCTGTTATTGTGAAATAATCAAATTAACCTCAAGATAAAATTTTAGGACTCAGTTATAATGGAGAAGTGAAAAATGCTTAAGACTTCCTTTTGGTGCATAACGTCCTCGTCTTTGTATACTTCAGAACTTCTCAGAATGTCATCTGAACAGCTTCTGAGTGAGACTAATCGTTCCTCACCTCAGCAGCAGGCCTGGGGTCTGGTGTGACAACCTCCTTCCATTGGCTTCCCTTCATTTTTCTCACGCCCCACACCTTCACCATGTCCAAGCCGGGAATCAGGTTCCACCCTACCTCACATTTCTCCAGTGCCTAAGAAACAACAGTTTGAAGTGTTCAGTCTGGGGAAAGTAGGGCAGGCACAGAAAAGAGAAATAAAAGCTATGTAAGCTTCTACCCCCACTTTATCAAAAATGCCATCACCACACATTTGTCCTCTGTGCCTTTTGTTCTTAGTCCAGGCGCTGTGTGACATTGTAACAGAAGTCAAGAAAGAGTCATCCATTCCCTAAGTTATATGCTAATGAGCTCAGATCCCTAAGTACCTCCTACCATTGTGCTGTTGTGGAGGCTCCAAAGTTCAAGAGTCTCAATTTTCCCTCAGGCAAGCATGGGATAATTCTTCACTGTGCACACCTCAAAACACACAGTCATCATCACCATTACAGAAGATTTCTGTCACATTCCACAAGTATAAGTGAAAGAAATAGAGTCAAGTTAAAAGGGGTGTTTTCCTTCCAGGATCAGAAGTCCACAAAGGATCAGCCTCCAGCCTAAAAGAGTTTTGAAGGAAAGAGAGCAGATCTTAGGAATAAGCAGAAACGTGGCAGCAAATAAGAAAGCTCTGTTTAGCTCACTTACATATTAAAAACAACTATGGCCCAGCTCTTTCTGAAGCTCCCAGAAGATTTCATTTTCATTTTAATCCAAACTGAAGACACACGCATTTCCGCTGCAGTCCCATGTGATCCTTAGCTTCTGCCCCTTCATCTCTCTCTCTCTCTCTTTTTGTCTCCTGCCTCCTTTTATTCTCCCTCTTGAGGATTTCTTCCCTGGAGTCACCCTTAGACAGCTGTGATAGTGCAGCCAGAAACAAAGTTAGCACAGTTTCCCTTTATCTATGCCAGTGACCACCACAACACAGACTTTCTTCTCTCAAGAGACTTAAAGCTATGATACAAACTAAAACCAGAATTAGAAAGTTGCAAAGGTTTTAGAACTCTTTAAAATCTCTATAGCCTTCCTTGAGTCATGATTTACGGTTTGCCTTTTCCTTCTCTGGTTCTTTGGATGGTACATTACCCCATGCGGTGATACACAGACAATACATGTTAGCTGTGATTTTTTACATTTATTTATGTTACATGTGCTTCTCTGTGTATATGTGTATGGGTATGTTTGTATGGGTGGTTGTCAAGGACAACTTGTGGGGGTGGGTTCTTTCCTTCTACCATGTGGGTTTCTGAGATGGAGCTCAGGTTGTCAGACTGGTGGCAATCACCTTTAACTGCTGGGCCATCTCACCATCCCAACTACAATTTTTTTTTTATTCCGAAATTTATAGCATGTGCCATATATTTAAAAAAATGTGTCTTCAATTCTATTTTCTCTCCCATCCTAATATGGGCATATGTATGTGATAAAGGATGATTCACAAATTTTGCTGTTTGATATAGTTAATTTTTTTAAAAAAATTTATTTAATTCTGATAGTAGAAACCTATATGCCTGAGTGTCATCCTTTTTACTATATTCCACTTGTTTGGACTTAAAACAACATATATTTTTAAAAAAAAAACATTTTTGTGTGTGGCAGTCTTAAAATGAAATAAAAATGTAGGGAGATGAAGGGGTGTGGAGATACAGCTGAGTGAGAGAAAGCAAAGAGGTCACACTGTGCAGTGTCCCAGACTCTCCTGAAGTGTAACTCTGTGGCTCCCGAGAAGGGCAAACCCTGCTGCTTTAGCCTTGGCCCACCATATGCCCTCCTCTCCTTTCCGTTCTTTCCTTCATTGGTTCTTGCTGTCAATTTGACCTAATGTGTTTTATAGAAATTTGTAGTAGATGCCAATTTAAAATCAGATTTCCCATAAGAAATTAAGTCTTGGGCTTCTTTACAAAAGTATTTTTGAAAGCAGGACCAGAAGTAGTCTGTTCTGACCACTAGGAGAACTTGAACAGAACTTTATTTTCTCACAGTCTGGGATCTGGAAGTTTAGGACTAAGGTGCCAGCTTGTTCCTTGTTCCAGACTTCTTTTGGCTTGCAGACTGCTTTGTCCTTACCAGACTCCTGGACTCTCCCTTATGTATGAATGTCCCTGGTTTCTTCTTCTTCTTCTTCTTCTTCTTCTTCTTCTTCTTCTTCTTCTTCTTCTTCTTCTTCTTCTTCTTCTTCTTCTTCTTCTTCTTCTTCTTCTTCTTCTTCTTCTTCTTCTCTTTCTCCTCCTCCTCCTCCTCCTCCTCCTCCTCTTCCTCCTCCTTCTCCTCCTCCTTCTCCTCCTTCTCCTCCTCTTCTCCTTCTCCTCCTCCTCCTCTTCCTCCTTCTCCTCCTTCTTTCTTCTCTTCATTCTCATTTTGTTTTTTTAAAGTTACATTTTTATTTAAAAGTTTTTAATTTTATTTTACATACTAACCACAGTTCCCCTTCCCTCCTCTTCTTGTAATGACACCAGTCCTCCTGGATTAGAGCTCTGCCATTACGATGTCATTTAACTTCAATTACATCCTTAATTTCCTAAACACAATCAATCACATTGGGGTTGCCCTTCAACTTGTAACCTTTAAATTTATTTTGCGTATTTGTTTATTTGTGTGTGTATATGTGCACATGCATGCTCCCTTGCATGCCATGGTGTCTGTATAAAGTTCAGAGTGCAGTTTCTAGGCATTGATACTCTTCCTCCAAGATGGGGATCCTACGATAGAACTCAGGTCATCAGACTTGGAGGCAAACTCTTTATGTGAGGAGCCTTCCCACTAGCCCTCAACTTAAAACATTTTAGAGGACACAACTCTTCCCATAAGAAGATAACAAAATGATATCTGAGCTAGGACTTCAAGAACAAGAAGGGTAAAAGCTCAGGACAAGCCCTCATTATAGGGGGAAAGCAAGACAAGGCCTCTCACTCAGGAATGTGTTTAGAAAGTTCATGAAACCAGAGCCATGACTCCAGAGCTATCTCAGTGATTAGCAAAGAGTATGGATTACACATAGAGGACAACATCAAGTAAACCTGCATCACGATTAATATTTGTTAACATTCATTACTCATAGCTACTCATACCTTATATAGTGGATTTTAGAAGGTTTTTTAATTCATAATTAACTTAAATAGAACAGAGGTTAGCACTTTCTAAGAAGAAAAATCATTTCAGTGCTTAAGTTAGGCAGAAATAATTATTATTCTTCTAACTATAAGTGTTGTAACTTAGCAGTTACTTTTTGAGAAAAAAAATTCTGTCAAATGCGATCATTTTGAAAGGCAATGTGAATATGTTCTTAAGATTTTCCCAGTGCTAACATCTACAACTGTGGAGCAAACTCTCATATTTTAGAAGTGTTTTAATTTCATTTATTCAGTGACACACTCCACAATCATAGCACTGGGGGTGCTGAGGCAGAAGAATGGCTGCAAGTTTGAAGCTAGCCTGGTCTACTTAGCCAGTTCCAGGCTAGCCGTGTAGAGGACCCACTCTCAACACCCAGAACAGGAAAATAACAGATTCAGCACATTAAAGATATGTTTATGGAGGGGATTTATGTCTGTATGACACAGTCTTGACAGTCCAGCAATCTCTCTGTGTGTGCGGCAGAGGCTGAGAATTTGATAGCTGCTGAGTTCACAAGGCTGAATGCTGCAACACTCCCAATCTGATTTCTGTAGAACTGATAGTTTTCAGTCCATGTTGGGAGGCTGGAAAAGCTGGATTCAATGACAGCAAAGGGTGGTGGTAGTAGTGGCAGCAATACTGCAGATGCACTCACTAGCAAGGAATAGAGGTGGGCAAACAAAGGGAGTGCTGCTTTTCCTTTTAATGTCTTTATATAGGGACCACCCTAGAAGCTGTTGCTGACTATTGTAGGGGAAAGTTTTCCCTTCTTAATCAATCTTCTAATAACCACCCTCACAAACATGCCCAGAAGGGTTTTCTCTGTTCATTCTAGATCAATCAAATTCAACAACCATGGCTAGTCATCATACATTAGCAGTGACCATTGTGCAAAGAAAATATAATTCCTTGGAAAGCTATCCAAGTTCAATAATAAGAAAACAATATTTTACATGGCAAAAAACTCTTAATATGCATATGCATGGAAAACAATTTCCATTGTATTCTCCATAGTTTTAACAGAAATTGAAAAGTTGATTCTCAAACCTCTAAAATAGCTGGATATTATTTAAAAATAAACCAGAAGGACTTGTGCTTCATGCATCATAAATTACTCTGAAAACTATGTCATCAGGGTGTTGTGCTTCTAGCACAAGAGAAGGCGTCTGCATCTATGGACTAAGATAGTACAGAAGTAAAGCATTATGATGAAGAGATGGCTAAGTGGGCGGAAGCTCTTATCAGTACATCCTGACCACCTGCGTTTGATACCCTGGTGCAGGATCCCACATAAGAAACAGGATGAGTGGTATATATCTGTAATCCCATAAGGATGCAGCAGAATCTGAACACTCACTGGCCAGATATCTTGCTGCAGAACAGGTCAACAAGAGAAACTGGCTCAAGAAGGTGAAACTCAAGAGTTATAAAGACTGTAACAATTCACAGTAAAGAGGGGAATACACTGATCGAAAGTCTGTCTGCGGGATCTACAGGGAAAACTAACAAGGGCTAATGAGCACGCGGATGGTGCTCAACACCAGTCATCATTAGCAAACTGCCAATCAAATCCACGATAAAATGCCCGGAATGGAGAAAGCAGGGAAATAACTCGTCCACTGCAATGTGGCATGCAGAGGGAACAGAGGAGAGCAGCCAGAGCAGAGAGAGATGTAGTAGACGAGCTTTCAGGTCTGGCTGCCGAACAAAGACCAAGGGCAGAGGGGAGGTCAAGGATCAACCCCAGTCATTTCAATGGAGCAATGTGTGCTGGCGGCTAGTGCCATTTACGAGGAGGAACCTGGAAAAGAAGCCTGGGTATTGCTTCATTTCTCTTCTTTCTTTCATTTTCTTTCTTTCTTTCTTTTTTAAAGCATGCACCACCATGCCTTACAGAGACCCTAGATCATTTTTTAAATTTTATTTATTTTTACTTTATGTACATTGGTGATTTTGACATGGGTGTCAAGTCCCTTGGAACTAGAGTTACAGTTGTGAGCTGCCACTAGGTGCTGGGAATTGAACTCAAGTCCTCTGGAAGAGCAGTCAGTGTTCTTAACAAGGGAGCAATCTCTCCAACCTCTTCTTCTCTTTTCTTTTTTGTTATTTTCTCTCAGCCCCATTCCTCTCCCCATCTATTTCTCTGTGTATATGTGTGTACGTGTGCAACCATTCTACCTCTGAGTCACATCTCTGGCTGTACTGATTCTGAACTACAAATGAAGATGTTAAGAAACTGAACACACAAGGGTCTGGGGTGTAAGGAAGAGGGGTTCAAGTGTGGCACTGGTCCACGGGTGTGTCCCCACAAACAATACTGGAAGAAGGAAATGACTTCAGAATGTGACTACTCCTCAGGTCATGCGCAGTAGCAATGAAGGAGCTACGCCACAATCTCAAACTCGAGTTAGAAGGTGTGCTGCCAAAGGAAACTGAGTCTTAAAATAGACAAGGAAGGGCTTTGTGTTTATGAATCCAAAAAGGTCCTTGCATGCTGCTCTTATGCGTGATGCTGACCCTGTCCCGTGATCTTAAAAAGCTCACGATAGAAAAACTTTGTTCTTCCTTTGAAAGACTTGTTCTTCAGTATGGTTGCTACCTTCTGAGATAAAAAGCTACTGCCCTCTGTAGCCAGACAGTAAGTACTCTAGGCTAGAAATGTCTTTTGCTGGAAGTCAGCTCAGATTTCTTCGTGTTTTTTTTTTCATCTATGTTTCAGAGAATAATTACTCTCCTTCTTGCATGTTGTTTGGTTCCTGTTCTAATTTTCATAGTTGCTCTTTTACAAGTGCGCCTTTATGTTAAACTATGATGGCAAAGTTAAACTATAAATCCTCTCTAAATAGATGGATTTGAAGTCCAAGTTTGTGATGCATTAAGCATGTTAGTTGGCCTCTAGTTTCTACTTCCTAACTTGCAACTAGTGTTCACAACAGTCTGTATCTCAGAGGAGCACTGTGAGGTCCTAACAGACACAAGTGAGAGATTGCTTAGTCAGTTGTAATACACCTGTTGCTAATAGAAATTTATGACTTCAGACCCTTCCCCAGCAAAGTAGTAGTCTTCACTCATATTTAATTTTAAACAGCTTTAAGTATAATTTTCACCCAGATGTATCCAGAACTTGTTCCTTTGGACTTACTCCAGAAATAAGCAGAACCCACTCTGATGGTTAGGATGGTGGCCCCTCTTAACTAGGCTCTCTGAAGAGCTGTCAGGAGGATGCTCTGCAGCCATTTGTCTTCCCTGGAGTGGCCTTGTGGCATCAATCCCAACTCGTTCACAAAAGTAAGAACACAAAGACCTGCCTGTCATTGTGTGCTCACTTAAGATGGCATGACTCTTCTTGTGCTTCCTGACAAAATGTGCTTACGAAGATTGGATGTTTCTACTCTGGTATACACTCTCAATCTTTAGTCAATTAAATGGCAGACACAGCCTCATAAAGACACAGCGTTTTCAGGAAGAATTCGAAGTACCATGGCTCATTACTTCCTTGTGAATCATTTCATGAGTTGTAATTTCTTGAATAAATAATTGAGCTAACTTTCATCTTTGCTTAATATGTTGAAAATTCAAGTAATTAAGGCACGGCTAATTAGGGCATTTAAGTGCTATATGAGTAACTATGCTAAAGATGCGCCAAGTTGAATTTAAGGGCACAGCCAAGGATGAAGTGTTAAATGGGCAAGTGTCAGTTGTGCAGAGCCGATAAATATGCTTTGATAATTACACTCTATTTCTTTTAAACCATCAGAGTTTGGAACCACAAACGCAAAGCCGCCATTCTAAAATCACCCAATATTACAGCATCTATGGTTGTTTGGAAAAATGGATAGAAGGTCCATTTATTCATTCAAGAATTTGAATAATGAAATATTTTAATGGAATAATGATTCAAATTTGTTTAGTGTGTTTTATTGCACACAAACACACACACACACACACCAATGACCAGAGTGGCTTTCTGCAATATCACATCTAACCTGGAGCAGAATCAATCAGCTTGCCTTTCCCCCTTTCTTTGTGGTCAGGAAGGAGAGTATGCCTGAAGGAAAAGCCCACTGCATGCAATGCACAGGAACAAAAATGTTGAAAGAGACCACACACATTTCCTGAGGGTCACAGCCAATTGCTTGGTCTGGTGGTAACTCTTCTCCGTAACATGGAGATTGCTATACAGCCTTACAAGCTCCCAGGAATTTGTAGGCAGGAAGCAGATCTAATGATGGGTGAAGAGATACATTAACAGAGCAGATTTAGTGAAGCACATAAGAATCATCCAGAAACATGGAAAAAAATTATCCAACCAGAACCCAGCCAGAGACTCTGCTTCAGTGAGTTTGAATTTGAGAAAAATCTTTTTTTTTTTTAACTGTATTGACTTGCTTGCTTTGGGTTTTTTTGGGTTTACTTACTTGTTTTGTTTTCTTCTGTTTTGTTTGAGGCAGAGTTTCACACTGTAACTCAAACTTGCCTGGAAATCATGTTTTAGCCTAGGCTAGCCACAGAGTCATAAAAATTCCCTTGCCTGAGCCTTCCTGTTCCTAGGATGATAAACAGAAGTGGCCGTGTTGGGCTTTAGAAACCCATTTTCTTTGTACATTGCAGTACTGAAGAGTGAACTCAGTACATTGTTCGTGTTAGGCAAGAGCTCAGCCTCGGAGTTACATCCTTTGCTCTTTATGTTTTTATTTAGACTCAGTGTCTCACTACGTTGACTAGGCTGACCATGAAAACATTCAGTAGCCTAGACAGACCTTGAACTTTCTATTTTCTTACCTCAGCTTCCAGAATACCTCTGCTACCTGGCATAGAAATCTAGCTTTTAAGTAGCATTCCACAAAACTCCAAGGACCAAATTTGGGTAAATATTTAAATGAAATAAAAGATTAGATAGATAGATAGATAGATATCGTGTTAATATATAATTACAATACAGATGAGTATAGAAAATAAGTTTGGGTATGTCTTTGAGGGAGAATTATCAAAAACAAGGTAACACAGTAAACATAGTTAATTTTTTTCCACCTAAAGCTATTTCTTGTGTTTCTGTTTTGTGTAGGGCTCATGTTAGTCATAAAAATCAAGCATGACATCTGTCTTCATGGATGGAGTTCTATGCCTCATGGAACATGAAAAACACACATGTTCAATACTGCCGCGATATGGTGGCACAGCTCCACCAAGGATGTGTTAGGTGGCAGGTGCCAGTGGATGGTGCAGTGAGCATTGCACACACGATCTTTATTGTTTTATTTACACTCTGATGTAATTTGATGCAACATCCTAGAAGAGAGATCCAGCATCTACTGAGTTACAGATGCTTGGTATATCCCAGCAAAAGAAAACCCAATTCAAATCCTCCCTACTCCACCAGGGAGGGTTGTAGTGGTACCCAGCCTGATATCAACAAAGCCATGAGATTAGAAATGATCCTCCTACCTCAGTTTATGCCATGAACCTTATCCCTCATCTGCACACATATGTTGTGCATCATGCTTGGTTGGAGGTAAGTACTATTCTCATTCTGGCAGTGAATAGCATGAGTAATACTACTTAAATACTTTACTGATATTTTGAGCCATAATATGACATATGCTAGCTTCTCTAAATAGATTGTTGGCATTTGTAACCACTATGTGCCCACGTAAATAAGTGACTAACTAGGAAATCATATGAAATCTTCTATCAAGTGCAATCTTTCTGTATCGTAATCTAATAAATACCAGGTGACCATTAACCATACAAAAAAGAAAATGACTAGGTCTTTAAAATACTTTGAAAAATTGGCCACATATGCAAAATTGGTACTAATTTTATTTACAACAGTAACGGTAACATGTTAGTTCAGGAGCTGCACAATAGCCAAAGAATTCCAAGTGTGACTGATGCATTTTGATAAGTTAGAAGAAAAATGTGCTTTCACTGTTTATATCATAGGCTCAGTGAGCTCGGCATTGGGAAAACTGTGATTTAGTTCAGATTCAACAATAACACAAACAAAAATGCCCAGGGATCAAACTGCTTGAGAAACACTAATCTAAATAATTTATTGGGGGACTGACTAGATGACTTTGCAAAGAGAAGGACCAAGTCTGGTTCACGAGCACCCACATGAAGGCTAGGCACTGGTGGCAAGCATTTGCCACCCCAGTGTTGTGGTAGAGAGGCAGAAGGATACTGGGAACTAGCCAGAGCAGTGAGCTCCAGGTTTACTGACAACCATTTTCTCGGTAAATGAGGCAGAGAATAAAGGAAAGCACCAGTATTAACTTCTGACTTCGTGCGTGCACGCGCACACATACACACACACACACACACACACACACACACGGCAGGGGTATTTAAAGAATAATTTTGGGCTGAAGAGACAGTTCAGCTTACTGTGTCATCATGCAGACCTTAGCTCAAATCCACAAGTCTCACATAAAAAATAAATAAATAAAGTTGGGTATAATCCTGTGTATCTGAAACCAGGTATTGTAGTGGTTGGAGACAGGAGGACTGCTGGACTTTTTGGTGGGCAGCCTAGCTTCAGTTTTATAGAGAGATTCTGTTTCAAAGGAGTATGGGAGAAAGGGATACATCAGGGTGATCAACATCTGATTGGTCACATCCCATTTATATACAGGAAGCAGGGGCGGTGGAATTGGAAGCAGGTTGGGGCTATAAACTCTTAATGCCTCCCCAGTAAAGTACCTTCTCCCACCAGGGTCCACATCCTGAACGTTCTGTGATCTCTAAAACAGTGCCAGCTGCTGAGGACCAAGTATTAAAATACTTGAGCCTTATGGGGAACATTTTCCTTTTAAACCACCACAATAAGCAAAAACCATGGTCATAATCAGATTGTGGACCATGTGCACATCTGTAGGAATACATTAAAATAGCCTAGGATGCTACTGTTCAATTAACAACTTAGCTGTGATTACAGGGTATGCACATATAACTGTTACTTCAAGATAAATAAAGCATACTGAGCCCCGCATTTCCTAGTGTAGTCTAGTATGACTGAATGGGATTGCCAGTATTGTGTGGACAGATCCCTTGTATTTTATGTGAGCAAAGTAGGGCTGCAGAGATCCACCAAAGCAATATAGACAATTAACGGAAGAATATATACCCACCCACTCATACTTACATGCGTCCATCCATCCTTCATTTCATGTATACATTCAATCTATGTAATTTAATAAATACTTGCTTATTAAATGTCTGTGTCTATTAGACACCAAAAAATGCAATGGCAATCAAAATTTCCAGACTTCTGGCAACCATTTGGGTTGCATGGTATAATAGAACATAGAAAGCCATTAATAGACTAGTCACACAAATGCACGTATAATTTCAAACTTAGCTTCTCTAAAATAAAGTGGCCTATGCACTGAGATTGTGAAAAGGAAACCTGACTTGCACGAGAGGGTCAGGAAGGGCTTCTCAGAAGTAGAAGATTAAAATCAAACATTTAAGCCTAAATAGAAATCATGAGACAAAGATGGGGAGTTGAGAGAGATGTACAGAAGCCCCACAAAGAGACAGAGGTGGTGTATTGATTTAAAGAGAAAAGATCCCCCCCCTCCAGTCTCCTGCATTTGAACATATGGTTCCCCGTTGGTGGCACAGTTTGAGGAGGTTTAGATGGTACAGCCTGGCTGGAGGAAGTACATCACTGGGCGGGGTGTAGGCTTTGAGACTAAGCCTCGTACCATTTCTAGTTTGCTCTCTCTTCTTTAGGCTTCCATTTAAAACTGTGGGCTCTCAGCAACTTGCTCTTGTTGCCCTGCCTGTAACCTGTTGCCACATCCCTTCTTGCCACGATGGACTCTTGTCCCTCTGGAACCATGGAACAAAATATTCCTCCTTAAACTGCCCTGGTCAGGGCAGTCTATCACAGCAACAGAGAAGGGACTCGTACAGGTGGTTATGGGCTGGAAATAAAACCCAGCTTGTTTGGGCTCAAGATGATAATGATGGAGGAGCAGGAAAGATTGATGGCAAAGGCTGATCCAGACCTGCCTGGACCTGTAGTCCAAGTTTAGAATTTTTATCTTTATAATGAGAGTCACGGCAAGCTATGCAAGACTGTTAGCAGAAGGATAATATTATGGTTCTCATCTTCAACAGTTTTATTTTCACCTGGGCGAATGCCAGACTCATAAATGCTATTTTGAGGTATTGGGCTTTCCTGTAACTTTGAGGTTCTAGGCGGTGGCCTGGAGAAGGAGCACGCTGGATGGAGGGAGAAGGGCAGCAGGGCCATGAAGAGACGTTGGGAGGGCATTGCCTTATTGCCCATCTGGCTTAACCTGACAGTCCTGGGGCTCTCTGCTGAGCTTCTGAGGAAATAAACTCATGTTTAAAAATACAACTGCTTAGATAGATTCATGTGTAAAAGAAATTTTCCTGTGGTTTGTGAGCTGTGTAAGGTTGGTTTTTCCACGAATTTACATAAATTTTTAAAGATTCTTAATGTTGTACTCCTGGTCGTTTCTTTGTGTAAAAGTTTATAACAGGGCTAAGAAAAGTGTCTGTGTTCAGTGTGGCCCTTCTTAAGATTTCAGAGGGTAAGAATTCTGGCTGATCTCATTCGTCCGAGTGGGATTCTAAAATGCATCACTGAACAATGAATAGGAAACCAAGCCAGGTTTTGCAAGTGAGGGCGTGTGGTGGGGACAGAGAAAGCTGTGTGTAGTTCAGCAGGACTTCAGAGCAAGATTGGTTCTGTGAGGGCCGGAGTTGTTGGAACCTCACCTCCCTTCCTAGAAGTCCTGTACGGGTTTTATTTTTACTGCTGGAAGAAATCCCAACTTCCCCAAAATCTTCACCTTCCTCTATACAACCCCCACCCATCCCTCCCAGGCCACCAGCGCACTCCCTAAGTCTGGGTTGCCTGTCAGCAAACACACCATTTAGTATTTCAACAGGCACTTTGCAATGGCAGAACCTATCCATACCTGAGAAAGAACAGATGAAGGACAAGCTTAGAATTTAGTTGGGCTATTAACCTTGTTTCTAATAATATGTTTCTTCCTCCCCTAAGTCCACAACCCCGAAACAAACACGAGGAGAGCTCTCACTCTGAAGGATATTTTAAATGGAACATTCTCATATAAAACATATTTTCCAAACTGGATTTCAGGTAAATGAATCATGTCTTCTCTTCTGGGGGTGTGTAAAATATACATTCTTTTTTGTTGTTAGTGCCAAGATACTTTTACAATAGCTGGAGCTGCTATACATTACTTGAAGTGAGCAGAGACGGATTATTCAGAAGATTCAGGGAACTTTGTGCACCACCATTCCTTCTGGGCTTGCACAATTGCTATAAAGCTATTCTGAATCTTAGCAGAAAAGCAAACGTTAGGATGTTGGGTGGGATATTGTCAGTGAATGAAGTTGCTTCTGGGAGAGGAAATAGGCCTTATTTTGGCAGAATCAAGAGAATTTTACCCAAAGCGGGGGTGGGAGGTCTATTGTTAATCTAGACTACCTAAGAGCAAGCCAGTTCCTTCCCTAACGAAAATAGACCTGTAAGTGTTACAGAATTGACATTCCAATTTTTTATGATTAGAGCATGGTCAAAGAGGTCTAACCAAAGAAATGGTAAGATTAAAGAGATTGTATTATACTTATGCAAATAAAGGTTCATTTATCAAGGCAGAGTATTGCCTTTTTTCCCTTTAGAAAATTCATGTAAAGTATCTGTTACAGTAAATGAAAACAAAGCCCAAATAAGATTTGTTTTCAGTGTTACAAAAGAAACTCACCATTTCAAACTAGTGTGTCCTCTTTGTAGCTCAAAGAAGGTGACATTTTACTTCTGAGCACCCTGAATCCGTTCTAACAAGGGCTGCCATGGGTGCCATCTAGCAAATGTGCCATCTTTATGAGATGCAGAAAGGACACAGCTTCGTCCTCCTGTGACCAGCTTCTCTGTGCTGAAAGGGAGGAAGGCAAGGCATATCTGTGGAGCAGAGGGGGATCTTTCATTACAAATATTTTCTTTAAGAGCCATCATTTTAAATTTTGCTTTCTTTTGCATTTAAAGCACAAGAATATCTTCATCAGTCTGCGGATGATAACGTAGTGTTTTATAATATTGAAACAGGAGAATCATACGTCATTTTGAGTAATAGCACCATGGTACGTATCAGCATCGCTTGACTCCCTCAGAACCTTGGCAAGCACCCCACCGACTCAAGACCACATTCAAATTCTTAGTGGTGATGGAGTTACAACCGTTTTCCACCTCCATCTCGAGTGCCTTCTTCTAGACACACCGAACCACTGCCCTCATCTTCTGATCTCTCCCATAGTATCTTTTCATTCTGTGTAAGTGATATAGCATAAGATATGAATTAGGAACCTAGAGTCAAGTGAACTGAGATTCAACTCCTGTCACTAATGAGAAACTTTGGATAAGTTACTACACTACCCCAACTTGCAATGCCTCTGTTTCTTCCACTATAAAGTGAGGGCAATAATACTTCCTTAGTTTAATATAAAAATGAAATCAAATGTCATTGAAACATGCTTAGGATGTTGTTTAACATAGGCTAGATGTTCAATGGATGGTAGCTATGATGTTTGGTTCATATTCTTTCTTCTTGGGCTCTCCAGCCTCCTCCATCTCTACCCATAAAGATCTGGTCTTTACTCTGAGCTCGTAGGGTATCCTTGTAGTTGGTGTAACCAATCGTCCTCTTGCTTCAGTTCCTTCACTCTCCCCTTAATGCTTTTGCACCACTATGCTGAATCACTTTTATAACTTGCTAATTTGTACTGTCACTCTTTGTAAGGTTTACTATTATATGCTTTTGAAATTGCTGGGGTTTTTTTTAATTCCATCATCCCATAGTGTCTGGTAAATTCCCTTATATGTACTAGGTATAGCATCTGTTTTTTTTTTTTAATTGCATTGAAGTTGCTTTTGAGTATACCAATAATGTGATATTCCTTAAGAATGAAAAATGTATATCAGGCACTTTTTTCTATATTCTAACCAACTTCTTCATAATTTCAGAAAAGTGTGAATGCTTCAGATTATGGTCTGTCACCTGATCGGCAATTTGCATATCTAGAAAGTGATTATTCAAAGGTATCAACTACTTAATTTTGATATGTACATACATACATACATATATATACATACATTATTTATCCCATTAACATACAGGTTGGTATATTAAAGTAAGAAAATTTAGTGAATCTAGGAGAGGGGGCTCCTACCAGTAGAAGTCTATATCTATCTTTAAACATGCAATAAATCAATAAATCCTTAAAGCATTGCTGAAACATACACAATGATTTATAATTTGACATTGCATTTTAGTATCGTTATCTGGTTATCAAGTAGCAGAAACCATTTTCTTTTTAACTGGGGTAAGAAAACTGCAGTTGGGCATACTGATAGCCATCGAAAAGGGAACAATTATTCTGGTCTCTCTAGAAGTCTTTGTCATCATAACTCATTAGACAATTCTTGCGCAGTTTAATCTCACAAAACTACAGTGCAATCCCAAATGGAAGAATCGAGGTGTAGTATATAAAGTTATGTATTAATGCAAGGGTTTATAGTCAATATATTATAGAAGAGGCCTCAGATTTGTGTATTTGAGAATCTAACCCTTTGGGGTTACTGGTAGTTAGTTTTCTCTTCCTGAGTGACTAAGTGGTAGATAGACAATAGTTATCTCACTTCTTTTCTCCATATGTAACAAAAGCATAAGAAACTTACCTTCAAATCCAAATTCTAGCAGTTCTTTTGAGATCTTTTGTTTTGAACAAAAAATAAAGAAAAAAGAAAGAAGGAAGGGAGGAAAGAGAAAGAAAGGAAGAAAGAAAGGAAGGAAGGAAGGAAGGAAGGAAGGAAGGAAGGAAGGAAGAGAGAGAGAGAGAAAAGAAACTTTTTCTTTGACTACATTTTTCAGATCTTCCCTAGGATGAACCTCCCTGCTAAGCTTTCCTTCCTCTTCCGATGAGGAAGTCACTCAGCCACTACCAGGATGCGCAGTCAGGGCTTGTTCTTCAGTAGCCCAGATCCTGGTGACCTGAATCCTCAGAAATACCCATTTTAGCCTGCCAGAGCTTGTCAAGAGACTGAAAGTCCTTTAAGAAACAGAATCCAAAAGAATGTTGCAATCTTCACTAATCCCAGCATGTACTCAAGCAGATAAAGGGCAGCTCTGTTCAGGAGGAATATTAAGTTTATTATGTTAAACTCTCCTATTCATTTTTCAAGTTATATGGTTTAAATATATACACCCAAAGAAAGGAAGACATGTTGTAACAGGCTGTGTGGTGAAATTCCTTCTAGGCAATTTTAAAGAGTGTTATTCTTACCAAGATGTGATGCAGTCGCTAGAGGCTATGAGCATCAGAAGGGCCCTCCTTCATCCTAAAGACAAAGTATGTCAAAGATAGCTTTTTATACTAGAAAATGACTTTGGGTATGTTTTTAATAGAGTAAAAGTTAGATCATCCTGAGGTGCCCTTTGGAACCTGAATAAATGGCACAAAAGCATACAGTAAAAGTAAACAAAACTCTGCTGTGCACTGAAACACATCTCCCCTAGGGCCCAGTGAGAATCTGACATGACATAGTATTATTTGAATAAGATTTCTGAGCTTTAAAACTTTGTCCTCTGTCTTTGCCTCTCTTCCAAACAGCTTTGGCGATATTCATACACAGCGACATACTACATCTACGACCTTCGGAATGGGTAAAGCACCACCGCTAACTATTAATATAGCTTACCTCTAAGACTTCGAAGTCCAATCTGAGTTTAAGAGTACATTATCTTTTTACTGATATTACACTTAGTTTGCAATAAACATCAACCCACAAAACAGGGGAACCCTTCTATGATATAGCTACCTATTGATTTGACTACTATTGTGTATCATATTTACAAAATATATTTGACTTTTCTCATTTAAAAAATATAGATGTTCTACTTATGGAAATAAAAACATGTAATAAAAGAGTTTTTTTAATGCATGGGCATGAAACTATATTAAGGAAGGAGACCACTGCATTAGAAAGAGGCCTGAGACAGGAGGAATGGCAACAACTATTGTCTGGATTCAAACTCCACTCATTGATTTAAAACTGACTGCTTTTAAAATTTCAAAATGCTTATTTCAATCTTTAAAGCATTAAATATCTCCCAATTATAGAAGGAATAGAGATTGTTATTTATATATTATTTTCTTTATTTTTATGTGCATTCCAACTACATAGTTAATATTTAAAAGAAAAAAAAATGAATGTATAGGAAAATTGAAGGGCAGCATTCTAGACAAAGCATATATGATAGCGTCCAGGCAGAGAGAACACAAAGTGCTAATTTAAAAAAAAAATGAAAAAACAACAACAAAAAAAATCTTAAGTATCTCACGTCAACTGATTAGAGTAGGGCTGCCTACTATAAGTGGGTATATAAGGCTGAAAAGACTTGGGGTATGAAAACAGGGGCCAATAATAGCTAGATAACCATTAAAAAGAGCTCAGATCTATCTCTGAAGACAAAGAAAACCATTGAAGGTTTTTTATAGGAAATGACACAATCAGATTTGCACATCAGATAACTTACCCTGGCTAAATGAGGAAATGGATTAGTTTAGCTACTCATCTTAATATGATACCCTCTTTACTATTATATAAAAAGTAAGAATAATTATATATCTTGAAGAGGTATTGAAAAGTTTATTTTGGGCTATTTCCCCTTTTGTTTAGCAAGGAACAAAATATATTTTTTTAATAAAAAAAAAAAGTCACCTCCTTTAAAAAAAAAAATGTTCAGGAAAGAAGCAAGACCTGGATTTTAAAACATAGTCTCAGTCGACCCTAATGGATTTGGAGTCTCCCTTCTGTTACGATATCACCACTAAAGGCAAACAGTATTTACAGAGCTCTATAGCCCGAGAAGCATATAGAGAAAAATGCAAATGAGTGGAAAGAACCAACCCTACTCCTAAGAGCCCTTCAGTCTGGCAAGACGGAAACTGTAGCCTTGCAGAACATTTTTATTCAGGACTAATCCTATTCTTGTTTTTAATGTTTCATCACTTAAACATACTTGATACTGAAGTTTAACAAACTGAAAAGCACCCAAATGAAAACATTACCAAATAAAATGATGATTATTAATATCTTAACAATGACTTTGGTACGATAATGTCCTGCAACTGTGTTACCTATTTAGCTTGTCTGCAGTAAATCTAGTCAAACCACTGGGCTTGTTTGCGTGTGTGTGTGTGTGTGTGTGTGTGTGTGTGTGTGAGTGTGTGTGTGTGTGTGTGTGTGTTTGTGTGTCTTCTATTTTCCCCACAACTATTTAATTTTGCGGATACTTTTGTCCAGGTGAAACCATATCATTTCAGATGGAGATAGCTTGTTGGTTGAAAGTCAAGTTTTGATTGAATACCACTCATCCCATGCCACTGCCTCTTAAGATTACTAAAACCTCTAACCAAAAAGCTATTTGTAATCGATACCCACAGACACTGAAAGAAAATCACTGTTCTCCAGTGGAGTGTCACTGGGATATCTCAACTACACTCTAGGGTGGGCCTCATGCACAGGGGTAGTTGAACACAGAACAAATTCTGTAGTTTTTGTTGTTGGCGTTGGGAAGTTTTTGTTTTATTTTGGTTTTTAAAATCTTACTTGTTCGTTACTTGTTCATTTTAATTTTGTGATCTTTTTTTGAAAGGGAAAGAGAATATCAAGTTGGGTGGTAGAGAGGATCTGAGGAAAACATCCTCAAAATACATTGTATGAAAAAATTAACAAAATTTTTTAATAAATTTAAGAAAAAAACGTCCAGTACGGAGTAATAAAGATAGCTGTGGTTAAAGCAAGTTGGGAATTCATGGTGAGAGCTTTTATAAAACATCCCCTTTCTCCATGTTTCATTGCATCAGTGATGCATAAAAATACAAAATGACAGCTCAAGTGGCTTTCCAATAATAGAGAGACATGCAACTGGATTTGCATCTTGCAATTTTTTATGCTATTGCATGCCTTAACTGTATTCCATAGAGAAAAGTTAGGCTTTTTTTTTTTCTGTACCTTAGGCAGTTACAGTGTATTGTAACTTAGGCAGGGTTACAATGTCAGTCAAATGTTATACCCTCATTAACTTGATACATAATTGTAAACCAGATGAAGAATGGCTTCTGCCTGGTTACCTTAACTATATCCTTACCCCTCCATTATATCCTTGATCTCTCATGTGCATGGTGTTCATGTATTGACCTCTGGCTGCCGGAAGTCATAATCTTCTTCTTCCAGGAGCGCCACATACTCCTATCAAACGTTTGTCTCAGTGTTAAGTATTGTTCCCTGTGACATAATAAATTCAGTCAAGATAAAGTGCATGGCAGGTTTTCACAGGTGTCCAGGTGTGAAGGAGAAGGGAAGATAGAACAGACAGACAAATGTGAGGCCCAAGGGACAGAGATTTAAGCCAAAAGGAAATGGGGTCTTTCTGAATAGCTTCAAATTGGTCTTAGGAGTAGATATTGCTAGGCTGTCCCACAGAACCAGTCCTGATTGTCAAGTAGTGAAACTTTCAGCACGGCAGCTTAGGATTCTCTAGGGCATAATGTGTTCTCATTGAAAAGTTACAAGAGCTCCACAATGCAATTCACATAGCTGAAGCTTGCAGAAGGACTCTAAACATCAAAGTAAGATTTTTTTTTTGGCCAATAGAATATCTGAAATTTCCCCATGGGTGGAGAACTTTGCATGTTTAAGGCACACTGCCCAGCATACGATCTGTTTTTCAGTTTAGCTTGAGATCAGATGTTCCTTTCCTTTTCTGATTTCAAGTCAGATCCCTAGGGAGATTGTCAAATGGCATCTTATTTTCAAAAATTTGAAATTCATATGCATTCACAGAGATGGGGGTTGTGAATGAGGATGTGGAAGAGCACATATTAAACTTGAGCCCAATTATAGAAACTCAGAGCTGGAAGGCACGCCGGCGACCATCTTAGTCTGGTGTGTGCAAATTTTACAGTCTCAAGGGTTAAATGACTGGAGCTTTATTTGGGGTCTGCCCAGGAACCAGCAATGCAGTTTGTAAAAGCCATTGTCATCTCTCCGTGTCTCACAGTGGCCTTCTATAAAACAGAGGGACTCTGTTAGATGCTGTCTAGATGGCCCAGTCTGTGGGTGTGTTAGTCACCGTGAAGCTCTAAAAACAGACAAGTTAGGTGGCTTTTAAACCAATGGGAAGATGGCAGTCACCGTGCATGGCTAATATACCTGAATCCCATGTACTCCTCCTTTGTACTTGTAGAAGTGGGGATATTTCTTACAGATGTCCTTAATTTTAATGGTTTGTTTACTTATTCTGTTTAAGCAGATTTTTTAAAATATTGAATGCCAAGAATTGTGTTTTTATATATTTGTTTTTCTTTCTTTCTAGGGAATTTGTGAGAGGCTATGAGCTCCCTCGTCCAATTCAGTATCTATGCTGGTCGCCTGTTGGGAGTAAATTAGTAAGTGTTTAGATTATAGAAGTGTTTAATCATTTAAATAAAAGAGGAGCCATTTTATTTTGGCCTTTGTTAAATTTCCCTGCCTAAAAGGAAAAAAAAAAGATACATCATGACTATTTCAGTGGCTAAAAACGGGAAGAGTTTGGATAAATTGAAACCCGTTTGAGAATTCCGCAAAATCCAAAGCTCATGGATAGACTTCTTTAAATATCGCACTCAAAAACTTTATCCTTACACTCAGCCAGAATGCGTTGTGCCAGAAAACGCAGGAAAAATATGGTTTTCACAAGTTTCCCAGACTAGCTTCAGACAACATGAAATTTTGTCCAATCTCTTATTTAAGGACTCTAAATAAAGATTAGATCTGGCTAGCTATTAATATTCAGGGATTTGTTTGAGTGCCTGTCAATATGCACAATTATGTATTGGTTAATAAAATAATTATTTGCAGTAGAAATTATTTTATTTGATGAAGGTTTTTAAAATCATAAAATGTTAATGTAGATTACATTTTTAACCTGTTAGATTATTTTAGTTGTGATCCTTTTGCATTTGAATTACCAGCCCTTTAAAGACAAATTAGGTAAATAATTAAATAAAAATTTTTACTGTTTTTGTTAGAGAATTTTCACTTATTCACTAATTTTCTACCATATCTAGGCATATGTCTATCAAAACAATATTTATTTGAAACAAAGACCAGGAGATCCACCTTTTCAAATAACTTACACTGGAAGAGAAAATAAAATATTTAATGGAATCCCAGACTGGGTTTATGAAGGTAAGTTATATTTCTTTTCTACTGCTGCTGTTTCAGGCTTAAAGCTGAAAATGTTCTCATATATTTAGTAGGAATTAGTAGAATGGAATCTTGTTCTTATGAGTGGCTGTTCTTCTGAAAACTGTTAATAGGTTGTGAGTATTATTCTCACCTTAAAGAATAAGATCTTGTTATCAGGGACCAGTGGAATCGATATTTTTGAATGTTACAATAAAGTACATAATACTTATATTCTAAAAAGTATATGGCCCTCAGTTACTTAGTTAATGTGCTATCCCATTTTTATTTGGCTTAAGGAAGAACTCTCTCTTCCCTCCAAGGTAAACAGTATGAAATTTATCAGGAAAAAATGTTTTTAGTTTTTTATATTGACATCCTCTTAAATTTGTTCCATATTCTGAGACATGTAGTACACATGCCTTAATTGGATTTTAAGAGGTCTTCTAATCTATTATTTCTTCCCTTTCTTTAAAAAGATACATGTATATGTGTATTTTTACAAAACACACACGCGCGCGCGCCCACACACACACACACACACACACACATACACACACACACACTAACCCTGGCTTTAAAAACTTCTTAGGAATGAAACTCAACCTCCACTGGCAATGTCATTTGGCAGTGAAACTACAGTCTGCTTTGTCTACTTTAGGCATTGCCTACTTACTAGACAGCCTTGTCTACCTAAGTCTGTAGCTTAGCCTATTAGGGCCACTTTAAGTTATTTTTTTAATTGCCCGAAAGGGAAAATTAATTATTATCAATGTGTTTATTATTTATTTTAAATGTTGCGTTTGTCATTAGCAGCAGTTACTAACAAGACTAATTGACGTCTGATGTGGAATAAAGTTTAAACTGTTCCTCTTAATTCACAGTATTTTTTTAATAGCCAAAGTCTGGCATATGTTACATCCACATTAAAAACATGATTTAAGTCAATAAATATTTGTCTAGAAGTACTGACAATGATTTTAAGAATAAGCTGTCGTAAATTATCTGTAAATACTTATTTTTCAGAGGAAATGCTTGCTGCAAGATATGCTCTCTGGTGGTCTCCAAATGGAAAATTTTTGGCATATGCAGAATTTAACGATTCGGACATACCAATTATTGCCTATTCCTATTACGGTGATGGACAGTATCCTAGAACGATAAATATTCCATACCCAAAGGTATGCTGGATACTTTTCATAGAGGCCTTCATCCCCTTGATATCAGAATGAGCAATCATTACCATGAATAGAGGTGGGATCAACACATTTGCAAAGTTACTTGGCCTCGTCACTGGAGAGCAAACACTGTACTGTGCTCTATTGTTTATGTGGACATCTGTTGCTCTGGACATCTGGCTATGCTGGAAGAAGTAGTCTTTGAAAAAAATCCATTGCAGAATCTTTGAAAAAAAAACATATGGTCTAGATCATGGAGGAAAAACAAGCTTAACTTAGTTATTTATATATATATATATATATATATATATATATATATATATATATATATATATTCGTTCTATGTTCCAAATTCAGGATAAAGTTCTGTTTCACAATTCCTTCTTGAATTCTCATGTAAACGCCAACCCAAAAGGGAAATTCAAATGTTGAAATTGAAGACTTGGTCAGGTAGCACCAGGCAGATGATTAGATCTTTTGTAGAGAGGTCAGTGAAGTCTGTGAGCCTATGTGTCTTCTTTAAGCTCATTAATGAAGGTAAATACCATGCACACTTTTTATTCAGTTCCAAGACTGGAGGAGGACCTGAATGTGCAGCAGAATGGCCAAGGGACAGGGAAGGAGCATTGTTACCTATTTTAAATTTAGACAAATGCATGAGAGCAAAAACTCAGGGAATGAACTTATCTCTCGCAAGAGAATTAGACATTTTTTTTAGAATGTGACTTTTTTATACATAGCTCCTACTGCTTTTACTTGCCAAACCCTAATCATGAATTACTCCAGTGGGTCCCTACATGTGACAGCATGGATGTGGTGGCATTTGCAAAAGTGGCTTTTGAAACAAGCCAAAGACAACCCAGAGAGAGAAGTCGAATTATAATGTTCCTGTTAAAAGCCATTTAAGAAAAGGGAGGATATAGGAAATGTGTGTTGAGATAGGAGTCCCCTCAAGGACTGTGTAAAAAAATTAAAAGTTGGAGTTGCTTGGAAGTGAAAACCCTGATACTTAAGAATTCAAAATTGAAAGAACTGGGGTGTTCTGGAGAAGCAGTGTGAGCAAGACGAGGTGAAGACATTCAGATTGGAGGAGTGGAAGCCACTTATCTGGAAGTGTGGACCTAAGTCCTCATGTTTCTTTACAAACTAGAGGCACTAAAACCTTTAGTGCTGGATGCAGAGATTTGAAAATTCCAAAGAACTGAAGAAATCTCAAAAAAGATAAAACAGCCTTTAAATGAATGATTCTCAACCTGTGGGTCACGACCCACTTGGAGTCAAGCAACCCTTTCAGAGGGGTTGCCCAAGACCAGGAGAACATAGATATGTACATTATGATTCATAACAGTGGAAAACATATAGTTATGAAGTAGCAATGGAAATAGTTTTACAGTTGGCAGCCACCGAAGCATGAGGAACTATATTAAAGGATCACAGGATTAGGAAGGTTGAGAACCACACTTTAGATGAAGGCAGAAAGTATTGAGTTATTGAATACTGTGCTCCCAAACTTTGCGGATTCAAATTTTATTTTAACTGCAAGATTCTTTCTGAAGCAAAATAACATCAATTTAAAGAGACTGTCTAGGCATGTGGCATATAACGTCATGTAAATTATAGGAAAAGAATAGCACAATACTCACAAACTAAGGAAAAGGGTAAAAGCCCACGGGCACTTTACTTGTTAGTGTGATTTCCCCTATGTTTTGGGAAGGAAGCAATGGTAGTATGTTGTGAGGCAGCTGGGGAGATTAGCAATCTGGTCATTTAATCCTTGGCAAAAGCAAAAAAAAAAAAAAAAGTTAAGTTTCATATAGTTCTGCTTTCTTTTCTCTATCCCTGCCCTTCAGAACCCATGGGTATATTATTCATTATCATCTGAAAAATAATAAAGCATAGCTGTCTCAAAAATCAGGACAGAGTACAGGTGGCAGACGTACACTTGGTATCCCCAATGATTTCTCCTGTAAATCGAGTCCTTCATCAAACACAGGAAATACCTTTGACTCCCCTTTGTTACAACATTGGTATTGCCTTTCAAGCACAATAGAAATGAAGTTCCTGGCCTCTATGCAGAATATTTCCAACTGTATTACTCATAACTTTATTCACTTACTAAAATATACCTAGAATCATGAGATGTTTTAAAAATATTGGTGGAAAGTAAAAATGGTATTAGCTTGTAAAATTTCCATTTTCTTGCTAGGCTGGAGCTAAGAATCCCGTTGTCCGTATCTTTATTGTTGATACTAACTACCCGCACCATGTGGGCCCCATAGAAGTACCAGTTCCAGAAATGATAGCCTCAAGGTCAGTGATCTCAGATCCCTCTCTCTTTCTGTTTTGTTTGTTTTACTTTTCAAAACAGGGTTTATCTGTGTAGTCTTGGCTTGCCTGGAACTTGCTCTGTAGAACAGGCTGAACTCAAACTCACAGAGATCCACCTGTCCCTGCCTCCTGCAGTTGGGATAAAGGAGAGAGCTACCACCGGACCCTGTCTCTCATTTTGAACCAAATTCTAACCCATTGAACTTCCTATATCATAGCTTAGACTTTTTTTCTATTGAGTTAAAAATGCGCATGCCAGAAGCAGAAAATTAACATGCAAGATGCTTGCAAATTAAAAGTCATGAATAAATTTCTTAAACTAGTTTTTAAAATACCCTCTTGCCCATTTAAAAGACTCATTTAAAGGTGACCATGGTGATGAATCAAAAGTTTTCTGGGGTTTTCCTCAGAGGTAGAAATGTAAAGTTGGGACCAACTTGCAGATTGAAAAGTTTATCATGACTTCAGCATGACTCCACTAATGTCTGATCTAGTTCCCTCAACTGAGGTCTCTGGATCTATGAGCATCATGGGGATATTATGAACCAGATAGTCAGCTGGGTAGTGGTGGCAAATGCCTTGTATCCCAGCACTTGGGAGGCAGAACCAGGCAGATTTCTGTGAGTTCAGGGCGAGCCTGGTCTACAAGAGCTAGCAGGACAGACTCCAAAGCTACAGAGAAATCCTGTCTCACACAAACAAACAATGTCTCTAAGTGCCTTACCTGCCTAGCACACCTACCTACATAGCTTAAGTCTTCTCCAGCTACACCAAGGGGAATCAGAGTTAAACTCAACCTGATAAATGGAAACTTGAATAGGTGTTTATATTTTAAAATATTATTCTCCTTTAGTGCTAAAAGTAATTGTACATGAGTCAAGAAACATTCTACACATTCTTGGCCCATATTTACATATTTAAATCAGTACATTATTTTTTATAGAGAAACACAGAACTACATGGCTAAATAATTTCACTGTGGTAGGATATTATGAGATCTGGATTTAAGCCCCAAGTCCCTTCTAGCTCTATTAAAAATCAAAATGTTCTGCAATTCTAGATATAAATGTTAATTCATAGACAAGTATAACCATCACAGCCATTCACTGGCACTTATATTATAAGCAACATCAATGCTATTTACATCATCTGATTATTATGTTAACCCAAATTTCACCTCTTAACCATGGTGACAGCTAAAGGTGCCTTCTACCATGAACCCCACCTGGAAGCAAAGATGGTCTTTACACTATATTTACTCCTTCTGCACCAACTAAAAAGTGAAAAAAATGAGATTATGGGTACATAATAGAAAATCTAACACTTTGTGCCATAGATAGATAGATAGATAGATAGATAGATAATAGATATAGATGATAGATAGATAGATACATACATACATACATACATACATACATAGATGACAGATAGATAGATAGATGATAGATGATAGATAGATAGATAGATAGATAGATAGATGATAGATAGATAGATAGATAGATAGATAGATGATAGATAGATAGATAGATAGATAGATAGATAGATAGATAGATAATAGATAGATAGATAGATAGATAGATAGATAGATAGATAGATAGCTTTGCCCTTACATCTTAACTTTTTCTGCCAAAAATGAGGAGAAAGCTCAAGTATGAAATAATTTGCTTAGATGAAGAAGGTCTTATTTAATCTAATATTCTTCTCTGAGAAAGTTTTCTTTACCTACTAAATATAATATAAATATAAACCCTATAAAACAACTATCATTTAGAAAAATAAATGAAGTTATAATTTAAAAGTGGTAATGGGTTATCTGTTTTGGTTTGTTGGCAGTGACTATTATTTCAGTTGGCTCACGTGGGTGACTGACGAACGAATATGTTTGCAGTGGCTAAAGAGAGTGCAGAATGTCTCGGTCCTGTCTATATGTGACTTCAGGGAAGATTGGCACTCATGGGACTGTCCAAAGGTAAAGTGTATTAAAACCACTGGCAACTATTTCCAAAGATGGAAACACAACAGGAACTTCCTATTTATAGGCCACAGTTTGTACTGTGTAGGACATGGATCATAATAATAATAATAATAATAATAATAATCACTGCTTATTGTTCTTTAGAACAATGTGCCACGACTTCACAGCAACCCCAGCATCCTGATCTTTAGAACAATGTGCCACGACTTCACAGCAACCCCAGCATCCTAACTACATAGCACAGCAGCTGTTTTAGTTAAACATTTGAGTCTAGAAAAATACTAAATGAGACAATGTGACGTTAGGATGGTGGTTCTCCCATTTGAGATGGTCAGGTCAGCAGTAGACAGAAGCAAAACAAAGAAGATGAGACATAAAATGAATGGGTATATTATGGAAATGAAATTAAATGTGCTCTATCTTGTCAAACATTGAAAAAAAATTACAAAAGGGATTCAAATTTTGCCTATTTTTTAAATCAAAGGTGGGTGCCTGTTATTAGGACATGATCGATTAGATCATTATGCACCCTTTGCGGCTGCCCAGTTATCTTTGGAGAGCGCCCTCTACTGTACTAATGCAAAGGTGGGGAGCTTGAAAGTAAGATACAAATTTACTGTTGAGCTTCAATTAACTGCTCAAATTCAAACATTAACTTCTGAACTTAAAGAGTCAAAGTCATTAAAATATACCCTCTTTAAGTACTCATTTTAAAGACTAAGAAATTTAATTTTTTCTTTAAATAAAAAATTTCTAGAGAGTTCTAATTATGAAGAAATATTTCATTAAACGAAACATGGAATAAACTTATTTTATGAAGTTAAAGTCGAGATCAATCAAAGTAAGCCATTAAATTCTATCTAGGAATTAGAACATTTTCTTTCATAAGGAGAATATTTTATTTTGTTTGGAAAAAGAGCAGGGCTCTACTAGTCAACATTACTTAAGATAAAATTATTTTTAAGTCATTAATTTGTCAGAAAGCCTTTACTAACTTAAGAAAACTTTCTAGACATGGAGTTTATCTCATTTATGTCTTTATAAACAAAGCAAAAAGTTTTAAGTAGTATCATTGGCAAAACCTGATCTTAATTAAACTAGTTAATTGGAACACACTGATCTGATTGACTGGCTCTGGTTGGATATATTGTCAACACTCCTTGAATCTAAGCATTATGAACTCTGATTTAATGTTATTAGCTTGGAAACTATAAACACAGACCAATAATAATGGATTAATTTGGAATCTGAAATTATAATTTATCAAAATATGAGACAATTTTAATTTAATCAACAGGACATATAAAATGTCCCCACAATAAGGAACAGAGGGTCCTGAAAAATAACCTTTATATTTAGAAAAGTAATTGTATTTGGAATAAGTGGCTGAATTAACTCATAATTTTCCAACAGTGACACTAATGACAAATGTATTTGTGTTTTGAAAATCAGTAATATTTGTGGGTAGTCAGTCTATGTTGTATTAATGTTGCCAGACATGAAAGAGGTAAAGAGGCTGGAAGCAGTTATTTATACTATAACAATATTGGTGAAATTAAGACATTTATAGCTTGCTGGGCAGTGGTGGTGCATACTTTTAATCCTAACATTTGGGAAGCAAAGGCAATCAGATTTCTGAGGCCTGCCTGGTCTACAGATGGAGTTTCAGAACAGCCAGGGTTATACAAGGAAACATTTCATCAAGAGAAAAAGGAAGGAAGGAAGGAAGGAAGGAAGGGAGGGAGGGAGGGAGGGAGGGAGGGAGGGAGGGAGGGAGAGAGGGAGGGAGGGAGAGAGGGAGGGGGGAGGGAGGGAGGGAGGGAGGAGAGAGAGAGAGAGAGGAGAGAGAGAGAGAGAGAGAGAGAGAGAGAGAGAGAAGAAATGGAGGGAGGGAAGGAAGAAAAAGAAATTTATAGTTTAATGAACAACCATCTTATATTTTAGTCTTGTGTCTCTAAGAATAGACTAAAATAATTTTAACTACATGACTAATAATACTCAAAATATTTTTTTTACAATCTCGCTTTTGTTTTTATCTGTGAGGCACTAGCTACTACCATAGGAGATAATCAAAATCTTCTCTTAGGACTGTTTTTGTCTTCTTGCCTTGTTGGAAGAGTATGCATTCTCAATCAGTGTCCACCTTTCTAGCTCCCAGCTTTTCTGAGATGCCTATAGTTTGTGTGTATGCATGTATGCATGTGTGCATGTGCGTGTTCGTGTGTGTGTGTGTGTGTGTGTGTGTGCAGGGGTAAGGCCTCATAGGCTTTTCCCCAACTGCTTTGACATGTCCATTGCTGTCATCCTGTTGAGCTCAAGTTTGGTCAGTCAGGCTTACCACTTACGTAGAAACTTCATTCTCTACATAATACATCTCCAAGGCAGGCCAACAGCACTGCTGTAGGAAGAAATTCCAATGATGAAGTGGCTTAATACTTTATACAAATACTTTATACTTAATATGAATTTATGGTTTGTTTATATAACCAAGAGCAAGGCCAAGAAAGTAAGATGTGGTATGAAGTGGGTCCTCTGCTCCATCACATAGTCCAGAAGCCCAGCTGATGGCAATTCTGTTATCTTAATGTGTGACTCAAAGTTATTAACATTCATCTGGAGCAAGGAGAAGAGGATGGGGGGTCTGCATGTCTGCATGGGATGTTTATATGGGAAGGGCTGCAAACAGCCTGTTTCCCTTTTCTGTTCACACGCTGTTTCTAGTCCTTAACACATAACTACATTCCACTAGAAGGGAAGCTGGGAAATGTGGCTCAGCTACAGAAAAACACTTCTCCCCCGAAGCGTAACCAATTATCCTGCTGGTTCTTTCACAACTGCCCGCTTAAATCCCTCCAGGTAATCTTTATTCATACCTTAAACATAGACATTTCCAGAACTATTTGCCAATAACTCAAAAATGATTTCTGATGGTCTGAACGTTCTATATCTCCTGTACTCTATCCCCAGGACTGTACCCTTGATCTGGGTCTTTAGCATATTTCTTATACATTCACATTCTAGGTGGCACCTTGGCCTCATTCCACCATACCCACTACCAAATCCACATCGTCTCTCTTGTTTACAATTTTATTTCCCATATTTGGCAAGTGATATCCTTCAAAGAATTTAGCCACAGACATGCAAAATTCCTTGATGGCTTACAGGTTTCTTTGAGTTCTTGCTAATGTCTGTGTCTTCCTTGCTTCCAAATTTACTGTGGCCACTTTCCTGTCCATCCACTACAGTTACTACAGTATCTATACATATTAATTCCACTCAGAATGTTTTTTTATTTGTCTAAAAGTAGTGATACTTCTGCACTTTGCTAAAACCTAAAAGTACAAATGTTTCGGTTTCTAGTTACCCCAGAAGAGAAAAAAGAATACAACCAACCTTGACTTTACTGTGGTATTCCTTTTTCTCCCTAACATACCATGTGCTTGGCTTGTGCTGAACTTCCAGACATGCGCAATAAGTCCAATACCTGCCTCATGGAAGAGTTAAGGGGAAAAAATTCCAAGATTAGGCCCAGCGCTAATTTGTCCATACACGTTTAGCAGTGCTGTTCTGTAATATTTAATAAAGTCTCCTGAACTGCAGGCTGAGCAGTAGGACATGCTACACACTGACCGGGCATCTTGACTGTTCAAAGTGTCCATATTATGCTTTTGAAAAAACTGTTCTTATGTTTAATAGCATCTCTTGCTTTTGTCTTTTAGACCCGGGAGCATATAGAAGAAAGCAGAACAGGATGGGCTGGTGGAGTATGAGCTTCTTTGTTTTCCTTTATTTTAATGGTACCCAACTCACTGAACTGAGTTTTACAGCAAGTATGTGTTCCACCTTGTATGTTATGGTTAGGCACCAAACAGGAAAGTGTGTTTTATTATAATTTATGGTTACTTGTGCCTGGAAGCTTTTGATGGAGCTATTCAGTGATATATGAGGTCCACTTAGTGTAAAAAATAATCAAGTTTTAAGGGAGAACAAGCGAATGTTGTCTGGATGCTGCTTCACGTCACAGTGGTTGCTGCTTCACGTCACAGTGGTTGCATTCGGCAGGCGTTTGTATTGGGGTGACTGCTCTGTTGTGATCAGATGTGGTGTACAAGAAGGGAACCCTGAATATTAATTTTTATCTTTGGAAATTTATTTAGTAGTGAAACTTCTCAATTTCAGAAGAGGAACTGCCAAAAAAATTTTGTGGTGTTAACTTTGGGGAATAATTTCCCATCCTCTGAAGATACCTGCTTTATTGAATAGCTTTCGTTGACCTATAATCAAACTAGTAGCAATGAAATTATCCTGAGAAAACCTAAGTATGTTACATGATTCACACAGTCATTTAGGTAATTTGTGTGTGTGTGTGTGTGTGTGTGTGTGTGTGTGTGTAGTAGTAGTAGTAGTAGTAGTAGTAGTAGTACTTGTGATCAACAAAAGCCGTATGTACTAAGCAAGTGTCCTACCATACACTACATTCCCAGTCCTTATTAATGAATATTTATTGGGTCTTTAGAGAAATTTCAAAGGGTAGTCATACTAGTAGTATACCATAAATGGTTCGTTATAAAAAGTGGTCTGTTTAGAATTCATCCCAGATATTTAAACTGCAAAGAAGTTAATTAGAAATATTTTTTCCTGTAAATATACAGAATAAAAGAACCTAAATTTTTGTTCTTTACATTTAGAAAATAAGCTCTGAAATCATAATAACAAAACTATCACCAACTAATTAAAAAATGCTCCACATATCTTGGGCCCATTGCTAAAACCTCTTGATCCAAAACAAAGCATGAATTTTGTGTTTGTTCTCTGGAAACCTGTACTTTGAACTAATTGTTAACTCAGTTTAAGCATCATCTTTTGCCATTTAGGGAGGATGGCATTATACAGCACTGTGACGAGTAAACTTGCTTTTTAGGTGGGACATTTTAAGTGGCTTTGCACTTCACACAGAGATAAGCAATTTATCAGAAAAATCTAAGCGTGGCAAAGAAACTAGAGCAGGACCTTGTTAAAGCTGAGGTCAGTGCAGATGAACATCTTATCTAGGGTCCAGGTGTGACTTGCAGCAAGAAGCACTTAACTCAGACTGCATTATGGCCCTAGCCCTGCCAGCACGATAGCGGAAATATTTCACACCCTCTTTACGTCCCCTAAGTTACCTGCTCATCGGAAGCAACTGTCTTCCACATGTGCAATGAAAGGCAGGAGATAACAGACTTAGCCTAGCAGAAAGATTCTTCCTGTTTGCCTGGTTCTAATATCCCAAAGCAAAACAGTCTGGCCTGCTAATTTTTTATTTTCACTACAAATGAAATTGTAAGCTTTATTCAGAATGCAATCTTTCTAAAAGTTTCTTAAGTAGCTCACTAGGTATGGGGGGGGGGTGTATAACTTTTCACTATGTAACATGAAAATGCCCTGTGACTTGGGTTCCATTTTAGTGACTAAGACAATGCAGAACCAATTGTCTCTCTCTGTGCAGGGCACAAGGGAGTCATTGTAAAGAGGATTCTTGTAAGTAGTTCTGCCATACATAGTTGAGGGCGAAACTCTCTGAAATGAAAGAACGTTTTTCAAGTCCTATACCGGTGCAGTACATGCACCAAATTGCCAATTAATTTTCTAGCCCCTAACCTCTTGATTCATTTAATGTAATTTGTCTCAAGATGCAAAATCCTACAGAGTAGGTCCTACAATGAAGGATGCTTATGAATATATAAACAGAAAACAGTCTCACATTACTCAATTTTCCGTTCTGTTCCAAATCTATTTAAAGACAAATCAGACATTTACATTTAGCAGAATTAACTTGAGCCAAGACTTATTCATTGATCAGGTAGCCTCCAGGATATAGAACTTTTTTCTATGTCTCTCTATGTTGCCTTTTGTCCTAACCCTCATTAGGACTGTGGACCTTGGATCTAGGGCTAACACTAATCGAGTAGGACCACATCTTCCATTATTTTTTTATCATAATTACAGCTATAAAGTTTCCATCCAGATGGAAATGAATTTAGAGGAGCATTATTCACCTAGTAGACATATAAGAGATACATTACAATTTAATGGCACATTATCAGAATATAAGAGAAATAATTTTATCAAAAGATTGCATCCAAATGTGATCATTCAGTAAGCCATAATGATTCTTCCTACTATCCCTTTCTTCAGAAATTGATCTCAGAAAAAAAAATTATAGAAAAGGACAAATGTTTGTAGCTAGAAGATACTGGTGTGTGGTTGGAGTTTATTGTTTTCCTTGGGTGTAAAATAGCTGAACACCTTTGCCTACTGTTCCATGGACTTAAACCAGATAAAGAGACTAGGTTTCAAGGTATTCTTACATGCATGCTATAGACGAGCTCTGCTCTCATGAGACTTTTCTCAGAAAAGTATCATCCTTTCAGAGGAGGACAATAGCCATAAATGTAGGGCAAATAAAATTTTTACAATGGTAGACACATGACACTCTTGGTAGAGCAAATCAAAATTTTACAAGGGGAGAAACATGGCACTATTGATGGAAATTTAGTATGAGACATTTGCAGAATTTCAGTTGTCTGTTCTGAGGAGGTTAAGTTACCATTACTTCTGTCCCAAGACACTTGAATGTTTGATAGTTCCAATGCAATTAGATGGCTCCCAACAGGGTATGCTGAGTTCTTCAAACTCAGATCATAAGGTCATTCTGTCTCTTGAGTGGGAGCTAAAGTCTCTCTACTCTCTACTTGTGCTTCGTGATTTCTCTCAAGTGTGCTGGGCCTGCCCGACTACTAAAATCTTTGGCTGCTAGACCACAATATCAGACTGTTTCAAATGCCTTCGTTAAATTGTTGACATTAGGAACTTAGCATCAGACAGATCAAAAATTAAATGTACTGTAAGTTTTAGTGAGAATTATACTTTGCTCAAATGCCTCATTTTAAAGTCTGGTTTGATTAAGTACCAACGCTCGTTTGCCATTCATTTACCTCAATTTCAAACCTCACCTTAGAACAGGAATTTGTTAGACAGTGTAATGCTAGGGGTTTTTTTTGGGGGGGTAGGGGGTATGCAGTGGCAAACAAGCACCAGTTGGCACATGCAAGTGCCTATTAGATCCCTGGAAAAGCTGTCATCTGAAAACCTGGAATTTCAGATATGAGTGACAGGTGATAAAAGGGGCCAGGCCCTAGGATCCTTAGCCATATACGGCTTAAAAAAAAAAATCTGTGGCTTTAGTTTGTCCTTTTGAATATAACCTCTGTTCGTTTCTTTCAGTTCTTTGTTTCAACACCAGCTTTTAGCCACGATGCCATTTCGTACTACAAAATATTTAGTGACAAGGATGGTTACAAACATATTCACTATATCAAAGACACTGTGGTACGTTCCTTCCAAGATTTAGCTCCTCAAAGATCATTCATTTGAGGTTGCTCAAGTAACGCTCAACTTCACACAACATAATGTTTGTCTTTTTATAGGAAAATGCTATTCAAATTACAAGTGGCAAGTGGGAGGCCATATATATATTCAGAGTGACACAGGATTCACTGTAAGTATTTCACGCAGGCACGATGCACCATTCAGATTTTAATTGGCATCAAACAATGGGTGTACAAATGATGGACTGTACTGTCTACTCAGCTAACCGAAAGAGCATTCTGTTGCTCTCTGGTTACGTTCAAACAGCTATGATTCCAATAAAAGTGCACATTCTTTAATAACTAGTCAGCAAGATTTCTTTCAGGGGAGAATTTTATTAGGTACTTTTATAAAAAGTATAAAAATTCTTAGATAACAATTGGTTCTAAAGGCTAATTTTATTCTGCAAGCCTTAAACCAATGAACATGCTTCAAAACCCCATAGAAGTTAGCCCAGAGATATGGAGACATTTTTAGTGATTTGGTGTTATCTGGGTTTCATGATATCTGTAACAGCCATCAGGTATTGGAGGATTACTGTCTGCCAGAGACTGGGGGAGGTCAGGATGAGTGCCCCAGGTGATGAGATGAGAAATCAGATCCTCAGAGCAGGTAATTGACTTGGCTAAAGGCCATTTAATTGGTGGAAGGTGAGACTTCAGAACTAAGGTTTATGAATCCAAGACTGTTGCGGTTAACCTCAGTAGGGAATTCTTTAGGTTCTTTCTTTTCTGTTCATTCTACACACGGTCTTACATAACTATCTTGGAATACTCATCTGTGATGCATTTAACTAATCAGAAGTCCCTGCTTTTTGCCCCCTCAGTGTTAATGCTGTGTAAATTAGGGATGTTCCCCCACTACTCATAATCTGGCTGCCATTAAATGGAACTTGGGGAGCAAAGGAAGAGAATTATTAGTCTGTTCTTACCATATAGAAAGGGTTAGGAACTTAGAGCCATTCTATGAAATTATTTGAACAGGAGTCAAAAGAATTTGGTCCTTACACAAAACAGCCATAAAAGGGACTAGAGTCAGAAAAGTGATGAGATAAAAATGAACGGGAGATAGATTTCACACAAAATACGTTTGGGAAATGGGAAAAGAAAACCCTAAAGGCTTGAAGATCCTGCACTGGTTATAATGATGGCCGGGATGACCGAGGCTTGAGCTGCTCTGACGACAATGAACTGTGGACTAGAAACACAAAGACATGCCTCCTTTTCTGTGTGTCCTTGACATGAGGCCTGACACAGTGAGGGATCAGTTCATCTTTCTTAAGTGAATGACAGGAAAGGGTAAATATTTAGGGAAGATGGGGTGGAATAATTATTATTGACTGTGAGGGAAAGGAGAGAGGCAACTGGGAAAGCAGGCTGGGCTGCAGTGTTGGAGGGGAAGGCAATCCTGGAAACTTTGACAGCCTGGGAAAGCGACGTACCACGGGGAGGGGAGTGAGCAGCTAGTTCACACACTGTTTGAAAGGGTGTGGGACAGGCAGGTGACGGTGATGGCCAGAGGGTGGTGACTTTAGTGCAGACATAAATAAACCAGACGGATGCAGATTTTGAATACGAATTTCATATGAGAAATGCGTTGTGTTTTGTTGTCTCTTTCTTCTTTAAGGAATTTTTTTTTTTAATGACACTGAGGATTCCTGAACCGCTAAGCTCTCCTGAGACTTAAAACAAATCTTGTTTATTCTAAACTTTTCACACTCTATTATGCTTTTCTTGAGGGGAAAAAAAAAGACAGCTACCTTGAGATATTCCAATAAATTCACAGAGGAATGGAAGTCATGTCACCAAACTGGATTTTCCACTTCATAGCTATATTAAGACAGAACTGAGCCTGCACCTGGGTGTTAGGTAGAAAGTTTGTCCTCCTGTGGTTTCTTCTGCAGCTTCGTGAATAAACATGGCCTGTGATAGGTGCATACCATCCAGCTCAGGCGAGTTTCCTGACATCCAGTGTAGAACAGAATCAAAATGTATTCTCTGTCATGAGCAAAGTAAATAATTTAGTTCTGAGAAACCAGTAAACATGCATAATGGAAAAAGAAAAGTATAATATTAGTCTAAATAAGTAATTTTTCATGTCTCATACCTAATGAATCAGAATAAGATATTTTGGTCATAAAAAGGGTACTCCGCTCAGTCTTACCTTTCTCTGACGATCTGTAAACTACAGTAAATGCCCCAAACTCAAATTATAGCAGTGATTCCTATACAGTTTAACAGTTTCATTAAATGAATGGGATTTTTGCCAAAGTTACTAAGATTGGTGGCAACACTTTTATCATTTAATAATCAATGCTTACTATTTCCTAAATTCATTGCAGGTTTTATTCTAGCAATGAATTTGAAGGTTACCCTGGAAGAAGAAACATCTACAGGTAATTTGGGCCAATCCAAAATAGTACTGATACGTAAATACAGAGACGCATAGATATTTGAGTGAAATCGAATCACAACCCTAAGTAGATAAAGCATGCTTCTTGGAGTGTGAAATGCAATAAAATTCACTTGTAAGTTAAGGTAAATAATCCAGAAAATGACATGCATGGTATTAAGATAAGCCATATGCTTCCAAAATAGGAACCAACTTAAAATGCTTTCTTTTGAAAAGAACAATACAGGAAATTCTAACGATGGTATAAATACGAAATACTTTTGCATAGTAGCACATAGTTCAGAAACTTGGAGCTAATTCGGGACTTTTATTTACTAATGTGCATTTATTGAGCCCTTGCTATGTGCCATACTCTTTTTACTCTTGTCATGTAGTCGGCACTCTGGCTCACTTTGTCATAGCCAGCTCCATCCCTATATCAGTCAACCCAATTGTACTAGGTGGAATAGTAACCAAAAGACTCTTTCCTGCCTATAAGGATAGTAACAGTGGTTAGCATTGCGGGTGCTCTACTATGAACCAGCTATCTTCTTAACCGATTTGCACCTGTAATTGCATTGAATTTTAACAACTTTTAGGAAGTAGAAAAAAAATTGTTGGAGTTAAGATTTGAACATGCGTATGCTGTCCTCTGAGCCCTTACTGTTAACTCCCTTCCTTCCATTTCCAAGATCACACAAAAATTCAAGCATGGAATCTGTAAGAGGAAAAACAAAAGACAAAAAAAAAAAAAAAAACCCTCTTATTCATAGTCCTCTTTCACACCTGGATACACATTTACCTTTCAGTTGGGAATCCTCCTTCTCTGGAAACAACCATGTCTCTAAACCCCCACTGTCATGCTCAAGGCAATCTCAGGGAGAAGGAAGAGAAAGACTTGGGAGGTGGCAGAGCTCGCCCTGGCAGCCAGAATGGGCTCTGACACAGCCTGACCCTTGGCAGAACACCATCGAGTATCCCCAAGAAGGGATTCTGATGAAGTATTTGATGAGAAGTTCAGAAATCTATTATTTACTGAAACTAATGACTCCATTCCAGAACCACAGTGTGGGGACGTGGAGGAAGGAAAGCTGCAGCTTAATCTGTGAGGGATGGAAGGACAATGTCTTCAGATAAAGGGCCCAAAAGCCCGCATGTCCCATTGAAAGGATGAAAAGTTCAGGAGGCAAATAGAAAGTGGCTTCTTATTTCCACATTACTAAAGTCCCCTTTCAGACACAGGAAAGACTAAAGACCCCTTCTTGGTAATGCTCCCAGGTTCCTTTGGATGTTTTGATGTGGAGTAAAAAGAGAGGAGGTGCGGGGTGGGAGATCTCCAACTACTTCATAAGCAATTAATGGCTCTGAGAAACCACTACCCCACTCCCATCGCAAGTGTTCTACAGCTCTCCCACTTTGGGAAAACCACAGAGGGCTTCTCCCTCAAATCCTGTGCCTCTTCAGGCAAAAATGGATCAAAAATCAAGCTACATCAAAACACTGCGATTCCCCTCTACTTTAAATGATATTGGCAACAGAAAAATAGAGTGGGTTTGATGTCAATATGTAAATTAGTCACTTTACATGGAGTAGTACATTTTGATAAATACAATCTCAAAATTTTCAGCTTAGCTTTATTTTCATTTCCTTCTAGAATTAGCATTGGAAACTCTCCTCCGAGCAAGAAGTGTGTTACTTGCCATCTAAGGAAAGAAAGGTGCCAATATTACACAGCAAGTTTCAGCTATGACGCCAAGTACTATGCACTCGTCTGCTATGGTAGGTGACGGACCTAACATAAGCATCGCCATGCCCACCGCCATTGTCATCATCCTTGTCACGCCATCTGATTGCGTGAAGCTTTTCATCTTTTGAGAACCTGTTATATACATGGATCTTATTGAATGCCTAAGGCTTGGGGAATGAACAGCATAGGAAAGTATTATCCTTGCTTGTTTGTGTTCGAAGAAACTGAGTAACCAGGTAAGGTGCGTAGCTCTGTTGGGGAATCGTCAGGGCTGAAGCAAGAGTTGGCTGCCTCTCATCTTCTCGCTCTTAGACGCCAGGTTCCACATCACTATGATGTCGCTTGCAGACACCATCTACCAGATAGGTACAGAAGGAGAAATGTCAAAACAGAAGTGGTTTTTTCTGATAGTGTGGTTGTTCTGCTTGGGTCTCATTTGTGGGAAAAATATCAAAGAACAATAACCCAGAAACCTGAGATCTGTACAGTGAAGACAAATTGTCCTTCCAATTCTAGTATCAAATGAGGACAGAAAATAGATCTTTGTCATTCTTTCCTTCCTCTCAAAAGTTGGAAGATAGTTGAGTAATTCATTCAAATATTAACAAATGAACCACTGTAGCACAACACAGAAAGCATTTCTTAGCTGTTTAGACCACGGTTACATTTTACAAATCATTTTCTGTCTAGATAAGTTGATTTTATTCACATGTTATCTTGAATAAATAACAAGAAATACAAGTTAAGATAACACTATAAACCAACGGAATCGATGACTACTGAGGGTTTAGTAGAATCTCTAATTCTATAATTGCTGCATTGTCACACTAGCTAATGCTAGTTTAGGGGAGTGGGTAGCACACTTGGCAGGAAATTCAACAAAGTGCGCGCCTTCTTCCTATTCCTGAAACCAATTACTCCTGTGCAGGTAGGTGACTTAGAGAACAAAGGAACCTTTCATCAATTGACATCTCTACTCAGCTGCAGAGGCCTCCTGTGGGTTTCCTGTATAATGAACAAGAATTAATGATATGCCACGTCCCTTAATCCAACAACCTACCCCTAGAACCCGAGCCACCGCTCATTTGACTATGTAGACATGAATAACCATTTTAACCCGAATGCTCCCTTCAAGATGTCACAAGATGTCAGTTTGAAATAACACTTCCATAAAATGTTTGGTCAGTGGCATCTTTGAAATGTCAAGAGATTGTTGTTCATGGCCATATGTGCTGATTGTGATGATGGCATTTAAAGGTAAACATTAAATGTCCCTCTCAAGTTATATGCAACATTTCCCAACCCAAACGCTATATTTATGTAACATGTATCAAAAGCTTACATGTCAGGCACACAGCATTCTTGAACTAAGGATGCTGGAGCATCTGTTTATATATCTCTCTCTCTCTCCTGGAAGGCTGGATGGGCTTATCTTTTTAGTCATGCTACTCATAACTGGAAGATGGGTGTCTAATACATTACACATAGGCATCGTGGAGCAGCAAAAGAATGACTGTCTTTTGCAAACTCTACCAAGATAGTTTTTTTTTTGCTATGCTATTTGCTAATAAAGGCAAAAGTGTTGCATTAACATATATGCATTTATAGCGGTATGCACTCTGTATTTGAATAACGTGATACAGCTCTTGAGAAAAGCATGCTAACACATTTTGTATTGCTTCTCTCTAGTATCTACTTGAACCTAAATGTTCACTGAAGTATAGATAAGGAACCAAAGACTAAACCCTCATCAAAAGTTGGTGGAAGAGTCCTTTCTAGAACTTGAATCGCCTGACTTTTCTACCACTCACTCTTCCTCGGCAGTATGGTAATTTCCCATTTAGCAAAAAATATACTGTGTGGGAAGCATCACATCGTCTGGTGTTTTTGAAGCTCCAGTAAAATGAGTCACTGCACCATCATAGGAAAAACCTTGAAATCTTTCTCTTCAGGGCTAAGAGTAACGCCTCATTATGTAACTTTCAAACTCTCCAAAGGGCTATTGAACTTGAACCCTGGAAGACAGGATTAATTCAGGTAAAAATCGTATCCATAATACGGGACAGAACCAGCACAAAACAGGAATTTTAGGCATTGATGCCATGTCTCTGGGTTATGTCCTCATCATGCAGGGTCATGGACAGTCTGTCATTGATTTGTCTCTTAGTTTAAGATTAAAATAAAGTTGTGGGCTTTCACTACTGGAAGCATATGCCCATGAAAATTCCGTATGATGGATGCTAATATAATAAAGCCGAGTGATTTAAACTGCCTTGTCTCCTTAGATTCTAGCCCCAAATGTAATATGCATGCGTGTCCCTTTTGATAGCTTTGAAGCAACACTGAGTCTCAGGAAAAGCTCTTCGGTTATATCCTTTCTCCAACACTCTCGGCTGTCACATAAGGACTGCTGGTTTTTAAGAAAGCCAAAATAAAAATCTCTTCCCTCTTGTCTCAAGTTATACTAAGAAGGAAGGGTGGAAATCAAAATATTAACTTTATTATTTATAAAGTCTAGTCAGAGAAGGTGACAGAGGTAAACCGTGTGCCTTCTAACACGGCCCCCCCCCACAATTACACTTGTACAAACACGGGTACCGTTGTAGAGTTCCAGGATTCGCCCATGGGGCTTGGCACTTAGAGCTCTACAGAATAAATCAGAAGCATGTTTTCCACAGGGAGAAAGCTGCCAGGAACCAGCCAGAAGGCCCCATTCATAAGCAGGTCTCCTAAGAACTCAGAGAAGTCCCTTTTCTGCTTTATTTGGGGCCAGGGACACAGTTCTAATGGAGCTCCCTTAAAGCAGAAGGAAGTATTTGGAATGCAAGAGCAGCTACCCAACTATGCGTGTTGCTTTTTAATCCACTGAGTCCCTCAGTAAATGCACTCTTTAAAAGTGTTTGTTTGTTTATATGTTGTTAAATTGGCCAGTTTCTACACAGAGAAGCTAAATTTTGCAAAACACGGTAGAGAATGATGTCCTGGACAGAACGTCCATCTTAAGGATGAATGTATCGGTCATTACGAAAGATGCTGCTAGCTGACAGTTTACATCCCAAGTCTGGAGATTGATTTAGTCACAGGCCATATCCAATGGTTGTGCTCTGTGCTGGGGGACAAGTACCTATCATGTTGCCCTGTTATGACAGCGCTGCATGCTCCATAGCTTGCTGGAGGCTTGGCTCGAGTCTCTGTAACAGACGTTAAAACCTACCTTCCCTCATGACTCCATCCTTCCTTCTTTAACCCCTCAAGCATGATCTCAATATGGCCCTTCCTCGTGCCACAAATTACTAGTCCCCAAAATGTGACCTAAAACAGCATATTAGAGAAGGAAATACAGTCTATGCAAGATTATTTCTACGTGTAATAGTCACAAGGTTAAAAGGTGTTAGCTTTTACCCGCTAAATGAACTCTAATTCAACCGAACTACAACCTAGATGCTGATGAAGGTTACTTGATAATGCACAACTCAAACTTGTCCAACGCCTTGTGACAGCTCCCCAGAAGGCCACTTGCAGCTTCTGAGGGTTTCCTGTGTAATTAATTAGGTTTTCCCCATCCAGGTTTCCTCCTAGAAAAGCTGCAGGTAAGACTTTTCTCACATCTGTTCTTTGATTGGGTTTTGATATGATGCATGTTGTTTAAATGTAACTTAAAATGCTTGCTTTTCTATGGATTAAAAAAAAGTCACTGAAGAATTAAAAGATGTGCTTGGCACTAGTCTACAAGCAATCCTGACTGAAGTGAAATGTTATTTTTAAAAGTAGTCACATTTTTGTTTCCATCCTGTACACAGGCCCTGGCCTCCCCATTTCTACCCTCCACGACGGCAGAACAGACCAAGGTACTCTCCTGCCTCTAAAGATATCTTGTGTTGTCTACCATGAGCCACTGCAGTGGGCATAGTCAGTTGGTCCACCTTGAGATGAGGAATTGTACAGCCACGTTGTCATCATAAAGTGTATTATTCCCCAGATTCAGATGTTGCTTGGATTAAACCTGATCACTTGAGGCTTGGTACTTATTGGCAGAGGCAATGTGACATAATAGAAATCGCACCACAGAGATCGGTTCTCTCCTCCCCCAACCTTCCAAAACCACAGAAGATTAGAATCAGAAAGAATATTTACACATTTTCTTTCTCCTCAAAAAACAAACAAAAAAAGAATTCCTGCTTTTCGAGGAGCTTCTTCTTCTTCTTCTTCTTCTTCTTCTTCTTCTTCTTCTTCTTCTTCTTCTTCTTCTTCTTCTCTCTTCTTCTTCTTGTTCTTGTTCTTCTTCTTGTTTCTTCTTCTTATTGTCTATTTCTTTGTTCTTATTCTGTTCTTCTTCTTGTTCTTCTTCTTCTTCTTGTTTCGTCTTCTTGTTCTGTTCTTCTTTTCTTCTTCTTCTTCTTCTTCTTCTCCTCTTCTTCTTCTTCTTCTTCTTCTTCTCCTCCTCCTCCATCCTCCTACATCTACTTCTTATAATATTCTTATTGCATCACCCCCATTACTGCAAAAGAATCCAAACATTACTTCTCTGATTCAGTTCAGAGCAGAGAGAATTGCCATGCCAGCACTGTTGTGTGTTTTTGCATTGAGTTAACAGCTATATCCATTGTTGCCATGTGTGAAATCCCTGGAATTTGGGGATGCTTTCCATTTTTGACGGTTGTCATCAGAATTCTCCTCTACCTTGAATTTGTGATAGCGGTTAAAGTTCACAGTTCAGATGGGCAGTTTTGCTTTCTGCAGGGTTATTCAACTGTATAATTGCCCGGTGTTCTTCCTGATGGCTCCATAGTATCCTCTGATTGGCCATTAAATTAAACACCAAAAGATCAGAGTTGCTGGCTAGCAGGGGTGTTGTGGGGCAAGCAGATGCTTCTTCCTTCAGCACTCATGCCTGCAGCTGTCCCTGGACAGCCTGGCTGACAAGTCAGGACACTGCTTGGGGATTAGGTTTGTGTCAGGTTAACGGCTCAAGAAGAGGTGAAAATGGGGACGTGTGTAAAAGGCCGGAAACTAAGAAGTAGGACAGTGGCTTTAGTTTCATTTTGAAGTTGTTTTAACTTCGTGTCTAATAACAAAATGGTTTGATACACAACAGATTAAATTTGTTAATTAGACCTATTCAACATTCCGGGAACACTACTTTGAAGCAATACTACTCTCAAGTTCTGAAGTTTTTGTTTTAATGGAAATCTCCATAGATATTTAAAGACCATCTTATGACCACTCTAAAATATAACTTCTCTTCCTTTCCTCCATAAAATGAAGTTCTATATCCCAGCACTTTTTTCTTGATGTTCTTGTGATATTCTAGGCAGATACTAATCTTTTTAATGCTTTTGAAGTTTTATTACACCACTCTCTATATGCATCATATATATTTTTATATTTTCTAATTCAAGAAACCACTCAAATTCTTTTAGAGAACAGATCCACCAACTTGTCTAATGAGAACAGTATTCTTTCGCACTGTATTAGTTACTTTCCTCATTGTTCCAACTGAATCCCTGTGAGAAGCAGCTTGAAGGATACAGTCCATCATGCTTAGAAAGCATGGTGACAGGATCCTGAGGCAGCTGGCCCTGTTACACCTGCAGTTCAGGAGCAGAGAAAGGGTAAGAAAGGCAGAAGAGTCTCTCAGTGACTAAACAGCCTCTACCTCCTGGATGTTCTGAATGAAAAAGTGAAATTTATGCCCTGGCAATGATGAAACTTGCATGGGCAGTCCATATTTTGGTGGTTCTGTTGATCTTGTCCATATTGGGCTTCATGGTCTAAGCTGATGAGGATGACTGATCAGGTATTCTCCTCAAGAGGCCACCAGATCTCATTACAGATGGTTGTGAGCCATCATTTGGCTGCTGGGAATTGAACTCAGGACCTTTGGAAGAGCAGGCAGTGCTCTTAACTGCTGAGTCATCTCTCCAGCCCTCCTGAATGTTCTACAACCTTCCAAAACAGCGTAAGTTTGCCACTCACTGAAGAGCAAATATTCTAACACATGAGCCTATGGGGGGAACATTTTCCATCCAAACCTCACCATATGCTTATCACAAATATAGATTCCCAGAGATTCCAGTCCAGTCCAGTTTGAACTATGCTTGGGAATCCACACTTTTAATAAACATCTACATCTAACTGCTATTTTATAGCAGATTCTGAACACTAGATTTAGGGTTTTTTTAACCTAGAGCCCCAATCTAGATTACCGCAGGTAGGAAATGTTTCCTAATGACATTCATTAAACCTGAGATTCTTGGATATGCAAGAGATTGATGCCATTTGGATGGTTGACTTGGCGGGTGAGCTGGAACATTTGCTTTTTACTCACAAAGTACTGATTGTGGAGAAAAGACCTTTGAGGAGATGAGGACATTTGTTTTGAATATTGAGTTCAAAGTACTGATAGGACATGCAAGTCGAGCTGGTTGGCTTATGGTGACTTTGATTTTGGGAACTGAATATGAAAGCAACAGTTGTACTGAAGAGGATCATCAAGAAGTTGTTAGTTTATGGAGAATTTGGTGTCTATGGCCTTGGGATTGGATGAGATGGTAAGTTAGTAAAAGGGAGCCTTCAGGATGCCAGTACTCAAGAAGTGAAAAAACAAAGACTCTTAAGGAGATCAAGGAGAAAATCGTAGGTCATCAGCCTTGAGATGGGGCTAAGGAAGGGAGAGATAGGAGGGTCTCAAGAAGACACTGGCATACAAATGACAAAGACACAAGGACAACTACTTTTTAGGGGCAGTTTCTAGAGAAGAGTGGAGGAGCTAATGAGATTAAAGTGAAGTTGGACCTGCATAGGAAATTAGTGGGTGTTTGTTTGTTTGGGCAAAGCCAACAGAGGTTTTACTTCCTATGTCTTTGAAGAGAGTAGAAAAGTTGGATACTAGTTGCGAAATGTTAATATTCTGTAAAATAATAAGTATTTATTGAAATATAATTGAAGAAATTATGAGGTTAAAGGGGCTTAAAGAATGCTAGGCATAACACACAGCATGCCTGTAAACGCAACATGAGAGAGAGAGAGAGAGAGAGAGAGAGAGAGAGAGAGAGAGAGAGAGAGAGAGAGAGAGAAAGGAGAATCCAGACTAGCCTTGGCTACATTAGCTGCACTATACATGACCAAAGAAATAGAATAAGAAAGTTCCTGAGAAATTGGGAAGGGTCCAGGAATACATGAAGAGATTAATCTCTTGTCATGGGAAAGGAAGAAGAGTTTACTGGTAGTTTTATGAATGTTTTGAAATCTTAGGGAAAACAATGAACTTTATTTCCTTTGCCAAGAAGAAAGTCATTTGAAAACAGCAGATTCTATTTGAATCAGATACTATGGAAACCCAGAGGTGCTGACACTTACCACTGAGGGCCAATTTAAAGTTAGTTGCTTTGGGCATTTCAGGTTCTCATTAAATTAAGTAACTGAATGACCTTAAGCTTTTCCACAGATTCTCCACAAAAATTAATTAATATGAAATACAGCATTTTTTATATGACAAGCAAAATCAAGTATAAGATCTATCACTTTTAAAATTCAATTCAGTTTTGTCATTAAAAGTATCTAGAAACATATGGAGACCTAACCATATCTGATGCTAGACCCCCAGGAGGCTTGAGGAGTAGTAAATATACAAGGATAAGTGAAGGGAAGAAAGACTATGGTCCAGGCTGTACCACCCCTTACAAACTGATGGCTTATCCTGCACAGTCCCATAGAGAAATCCTGATGTCATCTCTCACTCTTACCACAACCCAGGAATTTCTATTTCTTTTTTAATAGATACAACAACTTCATGTTCACTATTCAGAAGAATACAACTCTAACTACAGAAGTATTGATTAGCTTTCCAATCAAATCTGGCACTTCATTAAGTCATAAAACTAAAAGGTTCAATAATTAATGACAGAAAGGCAATAGAGTTAAAAAATCATAGGATATGATAACACCTTATATTTTCAGTACCTGTAGTCAGATGACAAGAATAGCAATCTAAGAGTCCATCATCCACTCTATACTCTTGCGTCATACAGGGTTCACTTCTTCTGGGAGAACTTCATGTACAGACTTCACATGAAGGAAGGAAGAAGTTGGATTCAGTTAGATTTGTGCATTTAATCTCTGTGAGTTTTTAACTTCTAGTAGGTCACAAGTATTTTGCTTCTGATGGGTTACTCAATGCTAATGTAGGACTTATTATGTCTTTTATATAAATCATACCCAAAGCATTTCTATGTGTGCTAAGATTAAATATAACACGGTTTGGAACAAAATGCCATGAGCATACAAAAACAGAGAGCTATACGGGAAGTGGTTTGGCAAACAGAGTAGTTACAAGTCTCTAGTTCACTGTCTTCGGTGACCACTTTTCAAAAGTGAATATAAACAAAAATCTTCAGGATTTATTTTGTAGCAATTACCATATCTCACAAGTCATCCGCTTCTCCCTTTCACAGAAAATGTAACTCTACACATTGTATGAAAGCCTAATTTTTCTCACGAAGATGCTAGTATCAAATTAAAACTTAGTTTTAAAAGCTTCCTTAATATAAGCCCATTTACATGTATTGCTAATATGTAGCACTCAGAGGATCAACTAATTTACTCAGGACAAAACATTAGAGTGTGGGAGTATAACTGAGCTCAAGTACAACAGGAACTTTTGTTTCGTTCTGAGGGAGGGCCTTTTAGGCTGTTGATCAGGCTAATCTCAAACTCACTTCTATGTGAGCCAAGTAAACCTTGAACTCACAGCCTCCCGAACATTGAAATTATAGGTAGGGGGCACACTACTCTTGAGTATGAACAGCAATTTTGTTCATACTCAATTGAGATTGTTGATCAGGTATGAGACAGATCAATACGGTGTAGTGTTTTGTTGGTTTTTTTTTTTTTTTTGACTGAGATATGTGACAATTTGGGGGAAAAGATTTTGAAAGAATCATGTACATAGCAATTTGCTTTCAAAAAAGAGAAATTTCTATTTTAATCAAATATAACAGGAAAAGGTTAAATACAAATAGAAAATCTCAGAAACAATGTTAACTCCTCACAGTGAATACATTAGGCTTGCGGTTCTATCACCATTTCACCTAGATAAATCGATGATCTGGTTATTATATTTCCTCCTTTTAGTCAACTAAAATTTTAAAGCAATGTCACCTATTCAGCTCCATGGCTTCACACTGAAAAAGTACAGTTGGATGTGGGAAAACATGGTCAAATTAGTATTGTTGCTCTTACGTTTCTGCTCAAAACATTGGAAATAGGCTTTTGGTTTGCATGTTTGTTTGATTGGTTGGTTGGTTTTGGTTGGTTGGTGTTCTGAGACAGGGTTTCTCTATGTGTAGTCCTGGTTGTTCTGGAACTCACTCTGTAGACCAGGCTGGCCTCAAACTCACAGAGGCCTGCCTCGGCCTCCTGAGTGCTGGGATTAAAGGCGTGCACCTCCACTGTCCAGCAAAATGTCGGAAATGATAGGGGCTGTAAGGATCACTGAAGGTCACTGATGGAAGTGTGATGTCCTCACACTTGGACGCAATGCACAGACAGCTCATTATGAATGCCAAGTCGAGGTACCTGGAAGACCCTTGCCTCAGTTACTCCAGCATTGTCCGTACAAGCTGAAGGAATTTAAAAAATTATTTGTATAAATGCTATTAACTAATGCTGAACATTATATGTTTTTAAAGAAATCCAAATACTGGAAGAAAACAAGGAATTGGAAAATGCCCTGAGAAATATCCAGCTGCCTACAGAGGAAATTAAGAAGCTTGATGACGGTGAAATATGTAAGACCTTTTAAAAACTTCTCACGTGGGGATGTGGAAGTGAACACTTCTCTCACTTCGAAGAAATACCGAGTAAATGTTATAGTCCAAGCCGTGTGCTATAAGCTCTCATTTAAAATAACGTTTCTGTAACAATATTTAGCTTTGTTAAACATTAGAATATGATTATACATACAGTTGATCATCTACTTTTTCATAGCTCCCTCTCAACACTGACATTTTAAATACAGAGATTATCTAATTTTAATTTTAGAATATATGATTCTAGAATGAAAAGTATTTTGAGATTTATAGTCATCTGCAAATTAGACCTGAAATATGCGGTAAAGTCAATTTAAAACATGCTCTTAATTCTTAATGATTTACTTGGTATGGGTTTGCTTTTATGATGTGTATGGTCAAACAATAATATACCTGTCATGGAATAATTATTCTCTCTTTTTCTGTTTCCAAAGCTTTATGGTATAAGATGATTCTTCCTCCTCAGTTTGACAGATCAAAGAAGTACCCTTTGCTAATCCAAGTGTATGTAATATTTTCTTTAGTGTAAAAACTATTTACTGAAAATATGCTGGATGAAATACACACTTATAAAATAGAATGAACCATTCTCCTTGGTAACAGTTCCTATTGATGCTGTTTTTATATATTCCCCCAGCTAATCAGAGTAAATAAAATATGGTTATTTAAAATAGATCGAGGGAGAGTTTTGAGATTTGAGATGGACTTGCCTGCATTTGTTGTGTTGAATTTCCTTGGGATGGCAAATTGCCGAATGTGTCAGAATACCTTTGAGATAGAGAGATTGCAGCCAAAAAATAGTGTAAATCATCTTAACATCTTATGTAATTGAGTTAGAAATGAAATAAAGGAATGGAATACATTTAGTGGAATCACACCCAAAATCAGGGCTGACCTACACACAACTTGCTTAAAACACCATGCAGTTTTTTTAGTATATCTTCTGTCTGCTTTTAGCAAGTGGCAGGTGGCAGAAATGACGAAAACCCACACATATTCCTTGAAATGCCAACCCTAGATGTATCCGTTTTGGGGAATAGGAGAGGCTGTGTCCCAAAACAACTTCCTTGTAGCAAACCTCTGGGGAAAGCCTGGTCTCCTCTTGACTTAAAGCCAGCTCTAATGTTATTGATATTGGAATTTTTATCACATAATTGATCTGGGAATTTCCAGAGTCAGTTCTAGGCTGTTGGGGGAAACTGAGTTTTATAAAGAATTCAGAAATTATTTTTTATTTTTCCTTTAGGTATGGAGGTCCCTGCAGCCAGAGTGTCAAGTCTGTCTTTGCTGTTCACTGGATAACTTATCTGGCAAGTAAGGAGGGGATAGTTGTTGCCTTGGTGGATGGCCGAGGCACTGCTTTCCAAGGTGACAAGTTCCTGTATGCGGTGTATCGAAAGCTGGGTGTGTATGAAGTGGACGACCAGATCGCCGCTGTCAGGTGAGCGCTGAGCTGTCCGCACACAACAGATGTGGCACAAACACTAGTGTAGTTCAAACTGGGGTCCCTGAACACGGTAGGTGTGTCTTCCCACTGAGCTATACACCTAACCATGTTTTCAATTCCTAATGGCTTCCATTTTTTGTGCTTTTTTTTTTTATTTTTTGGTCTAGTTTCCTGAAATAATTATTGGTTATAAACGGATCTTTTGGACCAAATATGGGGAAAGTTGTTCACTGAAAAGGGCTAATAAAAGTGCAGAAAAATGCTGGATAGATGTGAAACATTCCAAAACACTTGTATTTATTATCATGGCTCACATTTGGGAAAGCGAAAAGAAAAATATTACATAACTTTAGCAATAATCTTCAGGAAATCAAATATCCAAAGGTATTCAATCATTGTTGGTCCTACTCTTTAGTTTAGAAACAGATCAGATTTTCATCGCACTACAAGTTCTAGGTGTTGGGAATTCACTTGTGATTAAACTTGCTGTCAATTTTCGCTATGCTAGCATGAAGGTCTATGCCAATTTTCCTTTGACAAAAAGCTCCTGTTTTGATATAATAGAAATATTATTATAAGAGCATTTGGAAGGAAGGCAGATATAATTTCTTCTCCTCCAGCTAGATTTCTTTCTGTTTTTTATTGAGCTCTACATTTTTCTCTGCTCCCCTCCCTACCTCTGCCCTCCCCTTCAAACCCAGCTAGATTTCTAACCACAGTTTATGATCCCACCATCTTTCTTGAATCGCAAAGGATGTTGGTAAAACTGCTGCTGTCCTGGGGACACTATTCAGGGTTTCCCCAGACTCCCATTGCTATAATGTGAGCAGGCAGGGATAGTGAATAAGAGCTTATCAGTCTAAAAGCGATGGGGCTAACTGGCTGATTGCATTCATAGACATAGATTGATTTTGTCCATGCAACAATTTATGATTGAACACCTATTCAGAAGAAAGAGCAATTTAGAAAATTCAATAGAATATTTCTGTTATCCCCTTAGTGCTATTGTTATTAGTAATATTGATCAACATATGCAAAAAAGATTATATTTAACAGCTAGGATAAAGACCCAGACAGCACCTTTTTCTGTATTTCTGACTCTAATCAAAGCAGAAAGTTTAGATTCATATGTAACTAATTTTAAAAAATAGAAAGACAGTCATGACTCATAGATTCCAATGTTTTTCTTTTCAATGACTAGTCATTTATGCACGAATAAAATGTTCAATTAAAGCAGTCAACTGTAATAAAATAGAGTAAATTAATGACTAAATTGTTAAACCAAAATCTATAATTAGCCCTTCACTCTTGGAGGTTGCATGATTCTCACTGATCCAGATTTTTGACATTTTTACTATTAATTTATTTGGAAGAACTTTGTCCAGTGGAGAAATGATTCAAAATGAACTCCTCTGGGGTAACAGAGAACTTTGTACTTTGCTTTTTGTATGTTTGTTTTTATTTTAGCAGCATTGGAATCCAAGCCCAAGACCTTGTAAATATTAATCAGTCACTAACCCACTGAGCTAAATCCTCAGCTTAGCTTTCCAGAAGATGGTGTGTTCTGTCAAGAGGATGAGCACATTTGTCAGAGTTCTAGCTTAATGATTCAGGTGTTTGTTAGAGGTGCAATCTTGGGCATTATCTATTAATATTTAAAATGATGGAAAACACCAAGGAAATATAAACCAAAGACTTCCCAACGGCATGGAGATAAAATTACAAATCATTGTTTCTTTTTTAACTGTCTCTTAAGATGGATAGGCCTAGAAGGTTATTTCTTTGGCTTTGGCTTAAAATAATCATAATCATACAGTCCACCAACAACAAAATATGTCATGGTATTTAAGGCATTGATTTACACATCACCAAAACACAGTACTCAGCAAAAAAGGAATTCTTAATTTCCTCTATTGAGGGAAGTAAAGCATAGATCTGAAGCCCATGCAAAGATCTTAATGAGAATTCTTATTTCTATCATTCAATATAGAGAACACGGAGACACAATTTTACCTTCTATCAGTTTCTCATTAATACCAAGTTGTCTTCGGTACTTACTTGCAGATGTGCCAGAGGTAGAAACTGGTAGCCATTACCTTCCCTGAACTTTTTTTCTCAATCAGAACCTGGGGAAAGCTTCCCTAAAATAGGGTGAGCATACAGCCACCCATGTGTTCAGCCCTTTAACAGTGGCACCACCAAACTTTAATACTATATTCTGTACAAAATGGCGCAACTTGCAGTCCTGACTTTCAATGCATTTATAATCTGGTAAGCATGGATAAATGGCCTGAATTCTATGGGGACAGCACTACTTTTAGATGAAACTTTGAGCAAACTCCTCAGTGAATTAAGTGGCTGCATGGCCCGTTCAAGCAACACATACAACAATAGAGAGAGTTCCAGCCCTGGCCTTGGCTTCGCTTGAAATCTCTGTTCCATGAACATGTAAAGGAGGCCTTTGAACCCGATCCCCTAAAAAAAAAAGAAAAAGTTAAGAAGGAGAAAATAATGATCCCACAGATGATCCAACTCCTTCTCTCTCTCTAAGTGTTTTAGAAATCACACACCAAACACCTGACCTGAGGAAATGGGTTTGTAAGCCCTTGACTGCCACTGTCAAATCACCCCAGAAATGAAAGGTTTTCCTTGAATCTCTTATAATTTGACATTGGTGAATTATGAACAGAAAACCATATATATGTGCTGGAGACAGCAGCAAATATGAGCCAAGCCAAGATAATAAGTTTAAATGAAGTAAAAAATGGAGGAGACCAGACAAATGCCACCTCACAGCTTGTCCGTGCGTGAGAAGGCTTCTAAAGCCAAGCGCTGGTGAAGGAGGAACATGACTTCTTCAGGCTCCATGGAAAATGTTACATAAAAGAAAAATCATAAAACTTAGAAATTATAGGGTCAGCTCAATGTATTTGGAGTCTTTTTGGCATTGTTTATATTCTCATAGTTCAAATTTTATGTAACTTAAGGATTAATGGTGAAAACTTGCAAGAGAAA